>NW_028225179.1:16197031-16709531 GCF_052327205.1 Somniosus microcephalus
TCCCCCTCTATTTCACCCCATTTACCTGCTGCTGACCCTCTTTCCACCTCTCTTTTACCCAATTTACCTGCTGCTGACCCTCTTTCCCCCTCTCTTTTACCCCATTTACCTGCTACTGACCCTCTTTCCCCCTCTTTTACCCCATTTACCTGCTGCTGACCCTCTTCCCCCTCGCTTTTACCCCATTTACCTGCTGCTGACCCTCTTCCCGCTCTCTCTGTCCCCAGTTATCTGCTGCTGACCCTCTTCCCCCCTCTCCTTGACCCCATTTACCTGCTGCTGACCCTCTTCCCCCTCTCTTTTACCCCATTTACCTGCTGCTGACCCTCTTCCCGCTCTCTCTGGCCCCAGTTATCTGCTGCTGACCCTCTTCCCCCTCTCCTTGACCCCATTTACCTGCTGCTGACCCTCTTCCCCCTCACTCTGACCCCAGTTATCTGCTGCTGACCCTCTTCTCCCTCTCTCTGGCCCCATTTACCTGCTGCTGACATTCTTCCCCCCTCTCTGACCCCATTTACCTGTTGCTGACCCTCTTCCCCCCTCTCCTTGACCCCATTTACCTGCTGCTGACCCTCTTCCCCCTCTCTCTGGCCCCATTTACCTGCTGCTGACATTCTACCCCCTCTCTGACCCCATTTACCTGCTGCTGACCCTCTTCCCCCCTCTCCTTGACCCCATTTACCTGCTGCTGACCCTCTTCCCCTCACTCTGACCCCAGTTATCTGCTGCTGACCCTCTTCTCCCTCTCCCTGGCCCCATTTACCTGCTGCTGACATTCTTCCCCCCTCTCTGGCCCCATTTACCTGCTGCTGACCCTCTTTCCCCCTCTCTTTTACCCTATTTACCTGCTGCTGCCCCTCTTTCCCCCTCTCTTTTACACCATTATCCTGCTGCTGACACTCTTCCCCCCTCTCTGACCCCATTTATCCGCTGTTGACCCTCTTCCCCCTCTCTCTGACCCCATTTACCTGCTGCTGACACTCTTCCCCTTCGCTGACCCCATTTACCTGCTGCTGGCCCTCTTTCCCCCTCTCTTTTTCCCCATTTACCTGCTGCTGACCCTCTTTCCCCCTCTCTTTTACCCCATTTACCTGCTGCTGACCCTCTTTCCCCCTCTCTTTGACCCCATTTACCAGCTGTTGACCCTCTTTCCCACTCTCCCTAATCCCATTTCCCTGTCATGACCCTCAGTCCCCCTCTGGCTGACCCCATTATCCTCTCTCTGACCTCCCATTCTCTAGTCTCCCCATTCTCCGACTGCCATTGCCGCTCACTTTACACGAGGCCTCAATCTCCCCCGCCAACCACATTCTCCAATCTTCCTTTCTTCCCCTGACTCCCGAGGCCCTCACTGATTATATATCGGCCTTGGAGTGGATGGAATGCAGAATCACCTGAAATTTACATGAGCTAAAAGGGTTAAATTACGAGGACGTGTTGCAAAATATTGCTTCCATTCCCTTGAGTAAAGGAGATTGAGTGCTGACCTGTAAGTGGTGCTTAAAATGTCTAACGATTCAGTAAGTAGATGCCGGGAAACAATTCCGTCTGGTGCAGGAATCATGGACAAGGGGACATATTGTCGAACTCGCTACCACAATCATTATTTGAGTCGAGTTGCACAGATGTATTTAAGGGGAAGCTAGATAAACACAGGAGGGTGAAATGACTAGAAGGCCATGGTGATGGGGTGAGAGGAGACTGGTAGAGCAGAATCACCAGCATAGACCAGTTGGGCCGAATGTCCTGTTTCTCTGCTGTTTATTTTATGTAATTCTGTGCAATAAGCTTAACATTAGATTTATGTCATTCAGGAGCGAAATCAAGATGGACCGTGTCACATGATGGCTGGTGGGAATTTGAAACTCTAACCCACAAAAAGCTGCGAATGCTCGGGATTATTTGTAGCTTTCATGCTGTGATCGATACATTGTTGTAAGGTGAGGATAAGAAGCAATAAGTAGCAAAGCCGGGGAAACGGAGCTGAGCTGCAGATCAGCCATGATCAAATTGAATGGCGGAGCAGGCCCGAGACGCTGAATGACCGACTCCTGGTCTGAATGCACCTGTGTTCCACGGCCTGACCTTCGATAATATCACTGGAAAGATCAAAGTGGAACTACTGGGAATGGGATAATAATAGAAAATAATGAACTGAGCAGAAACTCGAAACCCCACCGCAGCCCACAGAATCCTGGGGGATGGAGATTTCCACAGAGATCCTGCTCCAAATGTGGCCCAACCTATTGCAATATTGTACAGTACCCTATAACTGGGTTAGCCCTCTTAAAACTGAAAGGGTTCTGCTTTCACATCACCTGTAACCTTTATAGAATGTGGATTTCAGTGAAACCGAGGATTTTTTGAGCCCCTGTCCATGGTTACATTTTCTACCTGAGATTTTACATTTAATTTATTCCAGGTGTTGGTGCAAAGCCCAACCTCTTCCCGTCCTAAAGACATAAATTCCTCACTCAATTGCCAGCCTAAACTCCCACATTGATAGGGCTGAGTTTGGAGGGCCGGGGGCGGTGTAAACACTGAAAGATGTTTGAGAATTGGGGGAATTCAGTTGGTGCATCGACAGGACTGAGCCGTGTGACGTCACAGAGGGGAGCCTGAAGCTGCTTCTGTTGAAGGTGTTGCAGCGATGCGGTCAGAGCCCGGCTTTCAGTACATTGACAGAGAGAAATGTGAGCAAAATATCATTCCAATCTTTGGGCGGTTTCATTTCAAAACACTTGTAATATCAATTTGTATCTAATTAGTGCAACACAAACATGACAGTGTAGGGAGTTGACGCACTGCCCAAATGACTGGAAGTAATGTCAATACTCCTGATGCTTCCTGATCCCACGGGAATTGTCCCTCAATTATAAATGGTTTTATCTTAATCTCTCATCGCACAGATTCATTTGAGCCCTGTGTCCAGTGCCAAGAGTCACCATCACTTCTCAGACAGAATGAGAGTTCCGTTCACCACGTTTCCATTTACCATCTTACCGCCAATTTTACAGGCAGTAATGATTTACTATCCGATTATAGCAGCCATTGGAATCCCCGGTAAGTGATTATCTTCCATTACTAAAGTTGTGAATCAGGGTTAACTCTGTTTCTGCTCCTATCTCGGTAAGTGTCCTTTTCTCACTGTTTTTCACAAGTCAATTGAAAGGCAGAAATTCAGTGACTGTATTTCCCGCTGTATCTCGTTCATTGACTGATAATTTTTTGCAATTTTAAGTTTCTTTAAACCCCATAAAAACTGCAGATTATTTTCTGCATTTAATGTCTTTCCAATGATTCCATTTAACTGAGACCTCGTGCAATGTGTGATTCCATGGAATATTTTAATTCCATTGATTCCATGCCCGGCCAGATTTTCTCTCCTCCACTTTTTCCGGCTACATTCGTTAATATCTGACAAGGACAATATCTGACTGAACATTCACTGTGTTGTAAAATGCTGCAGTTTCTCCCCCTCTGACTCCCACTGGGGATCGATCGACTGTTGGCCGCTCCTGGATATATACCTGGGAATCCTGACAGTCAGGACTGGGATTTGTTCAGTCTCATTAATCAGAATCTTCCCGCTCTTCTCGGTCTGTTTCCAGCAAAGTGCTGGATATTGTTCCTGCTGATCACAATCCATGCCGAGGCTGGGTTTGTGCTCCATGCAGAGACACAGACTCTCCCCCTGATCTTCTCCCCTGACCGGTCACCAGCCTGTTCTCAGACTCCTCTTCACCCACCGGGCGGGCACTGTGCTGCCTTCAGCCGGTGGGGAGCAGCTCATTCCTGTCACATCCCTTCCAGAAGCTCAGACCGGGAATCCAATGCACTGAGAGTGCGTTTGAAACAAAGCAGCGGCGCTCTGTGAAACTCTCCTGGGTTTGTCCCCATTTGAAAAATCCGTTTCAGCTTCCATCACCCGCATTTTACCCAGAGCGCCGATCAGAATCCGGGTTCTGGTCCCTTTATACAAACCGGACACTTTTATTGTTCAGATCATACACTTGCATGTTGATATAACACCGGCTGAACTCTCAGCCAACCTGTCCACCCGGTCAAACTGCTGCTCGCTACCAAGTTATATTTAGTTCCCTTCTGATCCTTAAAGTTAGAAGATATTTGTAAAGACAGTTAACCAGCCTGTCCCGATATCCCTTCATCACCTCTTCCTCCATCCACCTATCCACTCTACTCTGAAAATGAGCATAGCTTCTGCCTCAACCACTAACCCTGGAACTGAACTCCACCGCCTCCCAACTCTCTTTGTAAAGAAGTTTCTCCCACTCCCTTTTCCAATGTTACGAATGTCTTCTGTTCAATCTTGTATCTATGACGCCTCGTTCTTGACCCCATCATTTGCTGGAATCAGTCTGTTTCTATCTACCTTCTCCCATCCTTGCAACATTTTAAACACTTTGATCATATCGCCCTGTAATCTGTGTCTGTGTTACATTCCTCTAGCTCAGATTCATAGTTTAGTGTGACTGAGCCCTGGGTATGAAACCGGTGTATTTTAACTCCTACATTACAAGGAATCAAATTCTCCCCTTCAGCTGGGAAACTGAAATCTCACATTCAGTGGAATGAGTTCCCAATACCCGCTGCTACTAAAAGTTCCAGGTTACTTTTTGAACAAATGTGATCGGCATCAAACTCTAATATTTCTACTATTGGTTTTAAAACTCTGCCAGGTCTGTTTAAAGATGTTACTCAGTAAGGACATAGTGAAGTGAGTTGTCTCACTGTCCCACTGACTCGCACAAATCTCAGGAACAATGCAGCCTAATGCTCCCATTGGAAGCTTCGCTCCTGTATTAATAAGTCTTTCTCTGACTATTACAGCTCACAGGGTCCATTGCGGCTCGGTGTCCTGCACCAAGAGTCCCCATCATTTCTCAGAGATAAATAAAGTGGAATGTATTGTATATCTGTTTGCCATGTTCCCGTTCTACAAGCGGTATTTGGTGTTCCCGCTAACTGATTCTGAACTTACTGACTTTGTGAATCAGGGTTTATGTGTGTCACTGGTCTTTGTACATGTCCGATATCTTTTCTATTCCTTCTGAAGAATTTGGTTTGCTTTTTCCAAATCAATGTCAGAATTTAATTGAATATGACATCCTCCCTGTCCGCCATCTTCCTTGAGTGATATGTTCATTGAGATCATAATGCACTTATGTCCAACAAAAGCTCCTATTGTTATCTTCATTCAATGTCCTGTCAGCGGGTGTAATTTTTACTGTAAATATCGTCAGCACACGATGCAATAGAATGTTGATCCCCATATTCTCAAGTTGTAATACAGTGTCAGTTATTTCCCTGCTTCAGAAAAGGTTTCACACAGAAATTATTAACAAAAGTGAGATTGCACAGTATTGGAGGTAACCTTGTGAGACGGGTCAGTAGTTGCTTGCGAGGAAGGAGACAAAAAGTAGGGATAAATGTTGATGGGATTTTGGGTTTTTTCACAAGGGTGTTTAAATTCGAAAGTGAGCAAGTGATGCTTCAGTTATATCGAACCTTGGTCAGACCCCATCTGGAGCACGAGGTTCAGTTTTGGGCACCGCATCGCAGGAAACATGTATTCGTCTTGGAGGGAGTTCAGCGCAGGTTCACCTGAATTACACCGGGGCTTAAAGGGTTAAATTGTGAGGACAGATTGCATAAACTTAGTTTGTATTCCTTGTGTTTAGAATGTTGAGGGGTGTTATATTCGAGTTATTTAAAATGATAAAGAGATTCGATAATGTAGATGCAGAGAAACTGTTTCCTTGGTGGAGATTGGAGGACGAGGGGACATGGTCTTAAAATGAGAGTTATGCCATTTAGGAGGGAAATCAGGAAACACTTTGTTACACAAAGGGCAGTGGAGATCTGGAGCTCGTTTTCCCAAAAGCCTGTCAATGCTCGGTCAATTGAAATTTTAAGGCTGTGATGGATATAACTTTTTATGGTATGAGTATCAAGGGATATGGAACCAAGACAGGTAAATGGAGTTAAGGTGCAGATCAGCCAGGATCTAATGTGATGTCGGAAAAGGCTTGTGGGGCTGAATAACCTCCTCCTGTGTCCCTGTGTAACTGTGCATCAAGCTCCCAAGTCATCAGCATTTCTGCAATGGGAGTTCCATTAATCGCGTGTCCATTTTCAGTGTAACTGGGATAAGTGATTTCTGAAGTTATACTTGCCGCCCGTGGAGTTCCCGGGGAGCCATTGTAACCGGTTATTGATTGTATAAGTCCGTGTCTCTTTGTATTACTGCTCTCCTTGCGGGTCTGCTCAGTTGCTGTGTTTGTCCGGAGGTGATTATTCTACAGATTACGGGTCAGTTTCAGAAATTCTGGGAATATCACGCCCTAACTGTCCTCCCTCTTCCTTTTGCGATATGCTTATTGATATGATAATGTTCCGTGCTTTAATGGTTATATTCGGGACATTGCACAGAGAGTGAGCCCGGAGACTGAAGGAACGGAGAGCTGGGGAAATAGAAACATTACAGCACAGCAGTAAAGATATTTTTATTTTTAACTGACGACATTGGTGGTTGGATTCACAGAGTGGTGGATATTCTTTTCTTCATATTCCGTCATTGCACTTGGAAATAGAAACAAGTGTAATTGACGGCAATCGTTGTGTAACCAAATCATTTGTTATTTAAGTGTCACCACTGTTTAAATTGTGACTCTAAGTAAGGCGGGACTATAATTAATAAACCATTGAAACACTGATCCAATTGTTGAATCAATTAATGGTTTAGTGCATGATAAATGTGGCGAATAATTTTAGCAATTTTGTATAATGCTGCATGTTTTAGATAAATAAATTACTGAAATGGTTTGACTCATTACAAAATATTGGTAACATTGGGAAAAAATTATCCCATCACATTTGGTGCATAGTAACTGTGTCCAAACCTTAGAAGTGCCGCCCGAACAGCCCTGTGGGAGCAACTTCACCACATGGACTGCAGCAGTTCAAGCAGAAGGTCCACCTCAACCTGCTCAGAGTCACTGGACAGCACCTCATATCTCTTATCTCTGATTCGGGGGCAGTACCTTTACAATATATTTCTGTATCCATGGAGATCCCCCCAGCTGCTTAGCTATTTAAAAATTATACACTCCTAAAATCATGTCATATCATTTCCACCTAAGTGTCTCTTGGCTAAAGTCGGTTCTGCAGGAAGACAGTGAATTATTTCTACTTCACCTACCTTATTTTGCAAAGGCTGTTCCTTCTGCACAGAGTTGTCTCTGATATATATAGTTCTCGTTTTTCTCTCTCTCTGTCTCTGTCTCTCAATCTCAATTTTTCTTTTTCCCTCTCTCTCCCTCTCCCTTTCACTGACTCTCTCTTTTAGTCTCTCCCTATCTCGTTCTATCCGTCTCTCATTCTCTCTCTCTCCCACACACACTTTCTCTCTCTTATTCTGTACCAATTAACCCATGACGCTTCTTTCCATGTCAAGCTGACAACCTGCCATACGACACATTATCCTGAGTGAAACTCTGATATTGTTGATTGTTTATTCCGGATGCTCAGTTGTATATATTTCCCATATCTGCTAGGATGTAATTTTGGAAAATCTTACAGACCAGGGTGACAGGTTCTCAATATTTCTCATGTGTCAGATTAATTTTACAGATGGATTCGTCCAATTCAGAGGTACAACCTTCCCACTAAAACTTTCTGAAGCTGAATCTCGGCAGGTACTTTGTTGTCATGGGTTGGACAGCAGCCGCTATTGTCACTTGCACTGGTCTTTGCTGTAAGCCTCGGATCGCCGCCATCACCTCCCTCTGAAGTTTCATCCATTATCAGAGGTGACAAAAGCGAGGTCGGGAGTGTGCTCCGTCTTACATCATGTGCTTTGGAAGGTTCAATTATTCCTGGGATCACAGAACAAGGTCATCTTCTTTGTTGCTGCTCACACCTGACCTACTCCCCCTTGCGGTGATTGTTGGAGTTTGCCCACATGATGTTGAACTGTTCAAGGCACCGATGTCAGGACCTGGGGTTTCCAGCGAGGGGGAGTCGGTTGATCAGGTGAACTGTCCATCTGACTTTTTCCTGTTCTAACGAAGGGTCATCGACCTGAGATGTTAACTGTGTTTCTCCCTCTACAGATGCTGCCTGACCTGCTGAGTATTTCCAGCATTTTCTGTTTTAATTTCAGATTTCCAGCATCCGCAGTATTTTGCTTTTGTTGAAATGTCCATCTGGTGGTTTGTAAACAGAAACTGGTCGAGTTGACCCACAACAAGTCGCTTTGTAACATGGTGTTTGACATTTGTCTTTTCAACAGTTTGTAGTCATTCCCCCCAGTCTGAGAATCCAACCTGACAAATACGAGGATGCTCTGACCTCCGCCTGGTATCTGCGCCCCTCTCCTGGCCACGGATCCAAACCCCGCCGATGTTCTCACCATCGGTGCTCCCCGTTTAGCATTTACCGCATTTCGGGCCGGCTTCATTCTCACTGCTCCTCACCCATCATTTATCTCCCAATTTATAACTGACCATTCAGTACTTATTTTCAATCACTTTTCTTTCGTTTTGTTTTCATTTGTTCTTCCGTCACTGAACTGCTACTTGTTGCTATTAATTATAACTCATTATCTGGCTGTCCATTTGCTCATACAATTTAAGTTCCGGTAATTTACTCGGAACTCGTCAGGATTCCTTGCACCTCTGAGGAAGCTGCGATGGTGGAAGAGGAGCAGCTCTGAGGAAATTCCCAGAGAATCCATGTTGTTCATGTTTTAATCTTTGCTGATGGCGTTTATTTTCACTTATTTACTCCAGACTCTCTTATACTGAACATTGCAATTTTATGTTAAAATTGTTTTCAACTGCCCAATCCTGGCAGCGGTAACGAGTTCAGTTCCCACCCCCAGATCCTGCAGTAAAGTACATTTCACATCAAATACTGTGAAACTGGCTCCCTTGCTGTAACCTGAAGGCTGATTCCCTGTTTCTGTCTGTTTCCCATTTACAGCGAACGTGATGACGATTGTGATCCTGTCCCGGGGAAAGTGCGGTCTCTCCAGGTGTATCACCCGCTACCTGGTGGCCATGGCGACGGCGGATCTACTGGTCATTATCACTGATGTGATACTGGTTCGGATTAATGATTATTATTTCCCAACTACCTTCCTGTTCCTCACACCTGTGTGTTCTTTCAACTTCGCCCTGGCTCATGCAGTCACAGATATTTCTGTCTGGTTAACAGTCGCTTTCACTTTTGATCGTTTTGTTACCATTTGTTGCCAGAAGCTGAGGACTAAATATTGCACCGAGAAAACTGCAGCCATGGTTATAGGAACCGTGTGTCTGCTGTTCTGTTTGAAAAACATTCCCTGGTACTTTATATTTGAACACTCCTATACAATCGACAACGTGCCCTGGGGCTGTGATCCAAAACTAGAGTATTACACTGTAACTGCGTGGGTAGTATTTAGCTGGATTGATCGCTGTTTCACCCCACTGCTCCCAATATTCCTGATGCTGCTGCTCAATGCTCTGACCGTAGGACACATTTTGGCGGCCAGTAGAGTCCGCAGGAGGCTGAGGAGCAGCAAGAATGATGCGAATCACAATGATCCGGAGATGGAGAACCGAAGGAAATCCATTATTCTACTCTTCGCTATATCCGGAAACTTCATACTGCTCTGGATGACATACGTGATATTTTTCTTATTAATGCGAATTACAAACCATTATTATCATATAGGTTTCAATGACCCAATGATTATCGCAGATTATACCAGCTATATGCTCCTGCTATTGAGCTGCTGCACAAACACGTGTATTTATGCAGTAACACAGACTAAATTCAGAGAGGAGCTGAAGATTGGGATGAAATATCCACTGAGAATAATATTTAAATTAGTTAAGCAACGAAAAGATCGGAGGAATTCCCAGCATTAGACCTGCATTGCATCTCATATCCCATCCTGAGTTCTTTCCATCTTTTACCGGAACCCCAACAGGCTCCATCTCTGCCCCAGGCTTCTCCAGATATAACGCTGGCCTCTATCTGACAAGGCCCGCGTGTTCCCATGTAAGAGTCAGTGAGCAAGGTAGAAGAGGTGGATGGTAAGGTTATAAAAGCGGTAGGGGTTTAATTGGATTAAATCAAACTCTGGACACAAAGAAATACAAGACCCAGCATTGAGGTTTAGGCTGATGTGAGAATGGGATGTTGATTGCTGGATGAGCGTCAGAACACGTGGGTTACACCAGTTGAGTGTGAAAGGAGAATAAGCCCGTCTGTAATTAATATCTAAATAATATAAGGACATGAACAATAACTGTGGTGGCTTATGTGTGTGGATTACCTGGAGAACAATAAACAGATCATTAAAACAATCAGCCTGTGCTGTCTTTGGACTTTTACTTTCTCCAGCTCATGCACAGCTCCTCCATCACCGGCGGGACTGTGGGATTTATTGGAACTAAAGCGATGTTGTTTCCTATAGTGAGACTCCTGGACTTGTGCCGATGAACAGTGGTGAACTCCGTTCCCAGCCACTGACTCCATCCCTCTCCCTAACATCTGTCTGCGGCTGACCCGCACTGTTCACAACCTTGGAGTCATATTTGACCCTGGAATGAGCTTCCGAGTATCCGCAGCATAATGAAGACCGCCTATTTCCACCTCAGTAACATCGCCCATCTCCACCCTTGCCTCAGCTCATCCACTGCTGAAACTCTCACCCATGCCTTTGTTACCTCTAGACTTCACTATTCCATCGCACACCTAGCTGGCCTTCCACATTCCACACTATGTAAACTTGAGGTTATCCAAAATTCAGCTGCCTGTGTCCTTACTCGCACCAAGTCCCGTTCACCAATCACCCCTGTGCTCGTTGACCTACTTTGGCTCCGGCTTAAAGCCTCGATTTCAAAATTCCTGTCATAATATTCAAATCCCACCATGGCATCGCCTCTTCCTATCTCTGTAAACTCCTCCAGCCCCACAACCCCCCGAGTTATCTGCGCTCCTCTAATTCTGCCCTCGAGCATCCCTGATTATAATCATTCAACCATTGGTGGCCGTGCCTTCTGTTGCCTCGGCCCTAAGCTCTGGAATTCCCTCCCTAACCCTCTCCGCCTCTCTACCTCTCTTTCCTCCATTAAGACACTCCTTAAAACCTACCTCTATGACCAAGTGTTTGTTCACCTGCCCGAATTTCTCCTTATGCATCTCTGTGTCGTTTTTGTTTTTTTATGCACCTGCGCAGTGCCTTGTGACGATTTACTACTTTAAAGGTGCTATGTAAATAAAAGTTGTTGTTATTGTTGTTGCTTCCAGCATCGAGTTCCCCTGCACTTGTGTCTATGAACAAGGATGCTTCCAATAGTGAGACCCATGTCCCTGTGTCTATAAGCAGTGGCTATGAACGGTGGCATAGTGGTTAGCACTGTTGCCTCACAGCGCCAGGGACCTGGGTTCAAATCCGGCCTCGGGTGACTGTGCAAACTCCACACAGACATTCTCCCCGTGTTTGCATGGGTTTTCTCCGGGTGCTCCGGTTTCCTCCCACAGTCCAAAGATGTGCGGGTTAGGTTGATTGGCCATGATAAAAAATTGGCCCTTAGTGTTAGGGGGGGAATTAAATACGTGGGGTTACAGGGATAGCGCTTGGGTGGGATGGCTGTCGGTGTAGGGACCGGGTGCTAGGGTTTGGATGATCAGCCATGATCTCGTTGAATGGCGGAGCAGGCTCGAAGGGCCGAATGGCCTACTCTTGCTCCTATCTTCTATGTTTCCAGTAGTGAGTCCCCTATCCCGGTGTCTATGAACAGCGGTGTTTCCAGTAGTGAGTCCCCTGTCCCGGTGTCTATGAACAGTGGTGTTTCCAGTAGTGAGTCCCCTGTCCCTGTGTCTATGAACAGTGGTGCTTCCAGTAGTGAGTCCCCTGTAAGAGCCATAAAAGCTTAAGAAAATACTTTAAAATAGTGGCTAAATGGCATAATACAGTTAATTTACCTGACCGACTTATTGTATTAAGAAACCCCCTATTTTCTTGCTCCAGTCATATAGTCCGACACCCCCTTCATTCTTGCCACAATGGAATAGTCCCTAAGCCACACATGGGTGCAGCCATTTTACAGTTTAAACTGCACGTGGTGAAAGAGGCAGAAGCTGTGAGGTTTGGAGCAGTACAGTTTTTGACCGTGTTCGTTTATACGTGTTTGCTTTGTAGTTCCGTTTGTTAAGTGTTATAGTAAACAGTTTAAAAGACAAAGCTACGTTTGGGAACGTTTTATTTCGACACGCGTCTACTCATTGTTAAAGGCCCCACAGCTCAGTGGCCTGCCTGTTTGGAAACTAAGAAGCGCCACTACATTAGTCAAAAACTTGCTCCCTAAGAAGGAAGGGACGGAATCGTCGGCGAACGTGTTCATGAATGGTCACGGAGCCAGACGACAATATAAGAACGCGAAGGTACAGTGACTGCTACTTGCTTTGTTCATTCTATTGAGAAGCTAAATAAGAGCTGCGGGTAAAATGGCCGAGGCCTTGCGGAGCCAGGAGCTTCCCTCAGCCAGAAGGATTGCTAGCCAAAAGAGGGAAATAAAGCTCACCCCAAAGGCAATGGAAGAGAAGTTACATAGAAGCATAGGTGCAAGGAAGGCTAAATTAGCTCAGATAACTGGAAAAATGAAGATAATTGATCGCCTCATGGAAGATAATGCTAATATTAAGAAAGCTGAAGACATAATGTATTACGATTTCTCCAAGCTGCATGAAGAGTTTAATGTACTCAATGAAGATGTATTAGCACTTCTGTCTGAAGAAGAGGGAAACGATGATCAGCACAACTGGTTTGATCTTAAATCAACCAGCATTAAGGACTATATCAAGGCCACGGAACAGTGGATTTTAAAGATTCGACAAGATGCTGATACAGCAGAGAAAGATAAAGTTGACGATGAAGTCGGACCAGACGATAGCACTTCAGAGACTTCCGCCAGACCGAGCAAAAATCGAAAAGAAGGTAGCTCTGTTTCTGGACGCAGGTCAGTCGCTTCCACCACAAGCTCGTCGCGACGCATGAGAGCGGAGGCTGAACGGGCGGCGCTGATGGCGCGCGCAGCATCTTTAGCGGAGAAGCAAGCTCTTGAATGGGAAGAGGCCCAACTGCAGGTCCAAGAGGCCCAACTGCAGGCCCAACAGGCCCAACTGCAGGCCCAAGTGCAGGCCCAACGGGCCCAGGTGCAGGCAAAGAAAGAACAGCTGGAGATAAAAACAGCTATCGAGGTCTCACACGCCAGGTTGAGTGCGTACGAAGATTATGAAGGCTCACGGGATGGCGGGAGCCACTGCCAGTCAACGTTGTCACATAGAGTTGGATCCAGGGCACCTTCAAGAGTTACAACAGAGCCCGAAGGCAATCCCCTGGCATTACAGCGTGGAAGAGTGGCCTCTCCACTAACAGGAGCACGTGATGCTACCCCAGACATCAGACGGTCTAGACTAGACCCTGCTGATGACCACCAGAGGCCTGAAGACACAGGGAGAAGCCTATACCGAGTGATGCAACGTCAGAACGAAATTACAGAGATGCTTGTAAAACAACAGAATCTGTTTCGACTCCCTCAAAGAGACATACCAGTGTTCCAAGGCGACCCACTCAAGTATAAGCCCTTCATCAGATCCTTTGAACAAGCCATTGACTCCAAAACAGAGAGCAGCAGTGACAAGTTGTACTACCTGGGACAGTACACCAGTGGTAAACCACAAGACCTGGTCAGAAGCTGTGAACACATGAGACCGGACCGGGGATACATAGAAGCCAGGAAGTTGCTGCAGGAGCACTATGGTAACGAGCTGAAGATAGCCACTGCATATATTGAAAAGGCTACCAAGTGGCCACAGATCAGATCGGAGGACGGAGAGGCATTGAACGCATACGTTCTTTTCCTCATAGGATGTCGCAACACCATGGAGGATGTTGAATTCATGGAAGAGATGGACAATCCTACGACTATGAGAATCATCATCTCTAAGCTTCCTTACAGGATGAGAGAACAATGGAGAAGAACAGCCTTTGAGATAATGGAGAGACGGAAAAGTAGAGCCAGGTTTGCAGACTTAGTGAATTTCATTGACAAACAGGCTAAAATTGCTAGGGACCCATTGTTTGGAAACATCCAGGATGTCAGCCCGACTACTGATGGAAGAGTGAAAGCCAAGCCTGTTGAATCAAAGACTCTCAGGAAAGGTGGTTCCAGGGGAAGCAGCTTTGCAACTATCGTCACTCAGGCCGAGGAAGAAAGGCCCCAGAACTCCTCTACCAAAAGGAGCAGCACAGGGACGTCTGCTGATGCCTTTCAGAAGCCATGCCTATTCTGCCAGAAGAATCATACATTGGATTTCTGCAGCGACATCAAAGCACAGCCACATAAGGACAGAATCGAATTCCTGAAGTGCAACGGCCTATGTTTTGGATGTCTCTCTCAGGGGCACCTGAGTAGAAACTGTAAGCAAAGAACAACATGCAGAGAGTGCACTCGGAAACATCCAAGTCTGCTGCATATCCATAAAGAAGAACAAGTCCCTAAGAAGAGTGAAGAAAACAATACCGACGAGACGGTTGTTTCAAGTGCTCTGGTGTCGCTAGAACCAGAGACTTGCGGACTTACTGGGGCCGGTGACAGTGATTGTATTCTTGCCATCGTACCAGTAAGGATCAAGTCTAAGAGGAGTGAGAAGGTTGTGGAGACTTACGCCTTCATGGATCCAGGTAGTTCAGCAACGTTCTGCACAGAATCACTCATGCTACAGCTGAACGTTAGAGGCAGAAGAACAGCAATTCTATTACGCACCATGGGTCATGAGAAGGCAATGCAAAGTTATATCCTGTCAGAGCTAGAAGTGTGTGGACTTGAAGAGAAGGACTTCATAGACCTGCCTAATGTTTTCACACAGAGGGAGATTCCTGTTAGAATAGGGAACCTAGCCCTGCAGAAGGATGTGGATGGATGGCCTTACCTAGAAAAGGTGCGTCTTCCATACATTGAAGCAGAAATTGGCCTATTAATTGGAACCAATGCCTACAAAACTATGGAGCCATGGCAGGTGATAAACAGCAAGGATGACGGACCCTACGCCGTCAGGACAGCCCTTGGATGGGTAGTCAATGGACTGGTAAGGAGAGATGATGGCAACAAGTCGAACAAGGAGGAACGACAAAATGTCACAGTTAATCGCATCTCTATCGCAAGCATTGAAGAGCTGTTGATACAACAGTTCAACGCAGACTTCTCAGAACGCAGCTGTGAGGAAAAGACAGAGATGTCACAAGAAGACCATCAGTTCAGGGATTTGATGACAAGGTCTACACAGTTCATTGATGGCCACTACCACATTGGTTTGCCACTGAGAAGACAGACCGCGAAGATGCCAAACAATCACTGCATAGCAGAGCAACGCACCATCAGTCTAAAGAGAAAGCTGAACAAGAACCCTGACTTTCACGAAGACTACAAAGACTTCATGAGAAACATCATAGCGAAAGGCTATGCGGTAAAAGTGCCCGAAGAACAGTTGAACAGAGACGATGGAAGGGTCTGGTGCATTCCTCATCACGGGGTGTATCACCCAAAGAAGAAAAAGATCCGTGTAGTGTTTGACTGCGCCGCCTCATTCAGAGGAACTTCACTGAATGACCAGCTGCTTCAAGGTCCTGATCTTACTAATACCCTCATTGGCGCCTTGACTAGGTTTAGACAAGAGCTCGTTGCCATGATGGCAGACATAGAATCAATGTTCTACCAAGTCAGAATCCCTGATGAAGATGCTGATCTTCTGCGTTTCCTTTGGTGGCCAGATGGCGACGTTAGTCAAGCGATGGTGGAATGTAGAATGGCCGTACACTTGTTTGGAGCCACATCATCTCCCAGCTGTGCAAGCTACGCTCTCAGAAAAACTGCAGAAGATGGCAAAGGTAAAGCACCATCAGAGGCTGTGGAGACAATCTTCAGAAACCTTTATGTCGATGACTGTCTGAAGTCCGTGTCAACAGAAGACGATGCCATCGCACTGTCAAGAGACCTTAGAACTCTGTGTTCGAATGGAGGATTCCATCTGACTAAGTGGATAAGCAACAGCAGAGCAGTTCTAGATTCTATCCCAGAAAAGGAAAGAGCCACTGAAGTCAAAGATCTGGACCTGAGCCACGATGTCCTTCCTATCGAGAGAGCTCTTGGTGTACAATGGTGCATCGAGTCAGACACGTTCAACTTCAGGATAATGGTGAACGAAAGACCATCCACAAGACGAGGGATTCTCTCCATGGTCAGTTCCATCTACGACCCTCTCGGATTCCTGGCACCACTCATTCTGCCGGTGAAGCTGATGCTACGAGAGCTGTGTAGAGACAAGAGAGGATGGGATGAAGATATCCAAGAAGGTCAAGCTCAGAGATGGCACAGATGGCTGACAGATTTGCAACAACTTTCTAGCTTCAACGTCAGTAGAAGCATCAAGCCCGCGAGTTTTGGAGTTACAAAGACGGCTCAACTACATCATTTCTCGGACGCCAGTGAGGACGGCTATGGCACGGCTACCTACCCCTTGCTGACAAATCAACAGGGCCAGAAACATTGTGCCTTCCTCATGGGAAAATCCAGGGTGGCTCCGCTGAAGCAGGTCACCATCCCGAGACTGGAATTGACGGCAGCGGTTGTTGCAGTTAAAGTCGACCAGGTGATGCATAAAGAGTTACAGCTCCCATTCAAAGAATCTGTGTCCTGGACGGATAGCACGACGGCGCTGAAGTAGATAGAGAATGAGAAGATATGCTTCGAGACCTTCGTAGCAAACAGAATCTCATCCATTAGAGAAGCTACACAACCATCTCAATGGAGGTATGTAAACACCTCATTAAACCCAGCAGATCAAGCCTCACGGGGATTGAAGGCTGAAAACTTCACGAGGAGCGAAACTTGGATACAAGGCCCAAGTTATCTGCTGGAAACAGAGAGATCATGGCCAGAAAGACCAGATATGCCAAGTCAGATTGCTGAAGACGACGTCGAAGTCAAGAGATCAGTCACAGTAAATCTCATAAATACGAAAGAGAACTTCGACACAGTGAAAAAGCTTGTTAACCATTTCTCAGGATGGCACCAGTTGAGGAAAGCAGTTGCATGGTTCCTAAGGTTGAAAGAGTTGCTGCTACACCGGAGCGGTAAGAGAAAAGAGTACCGAGCCACTATCAGTCAGTCTGAAAGTAACCCTGATAAGCAGAGAATGCTTCTACAGCAGTACATGCATCAGCACAAGACCACATTGGGCAAGAATTCACTGACCGTGGAGGATTTGGCCAAGGCTGAGAAGGAGATAGTTCGCTTCAGTCAAAGACAAAGATACCCAGAAGAAATCGAAGCTCTACAGCGAAATACTCCAATCAAGAAAGGCAGTCATATCTACAAGCTGGACCCTACACTGCAAGATGGAGTACTGAGGGTGGGAGGGAGACTAAACAAATCTGCTATGCCAGAGGAGGCCAAGCATCCTGCTATCCTTTCTAAGGACCTCCGGGTTGCTACTCTCATTCTTCAGCATATACACCAGAGTATTGGACACAGTGGGAGGAATCACGTGCTTGCGAAGCTAAGACAAAGATACTGGATTCCAGGAGCTAATTCCGTAATAAGAAAAATACTCTCTGAATGCATTGTTTGCAGACGGTTACACGCTAGAGCTGGGGAGCAGAAAATGGCAGACCTGCCTGAAGACCGTTTGTTACCAGACAAGCCCCCATTTACAAACGTAGGGGTGGACTATTTCGGGCCTTTCGAGGTAAAGCGAGGATGGAGCCTTGTCAAGAGATATGGTGTGCTTTTCACTTGTTTGACCATCAGAGCAGTTCATATTGAGGTGGCACACACGCTTGACACTGATTCCTGTATTAACGCCTTGCGGCGCTTTGTCTGTAGAAGAGGACAGGTGTCCATTACGCGTTGTGATAATGGCACCAATTTCGTCGGAGCGGAGAGAGAACTACGGGAAGCGATTGAAGGTTGGAATCAGCTTAAAATACAGGAAGCCATGATGCAAACAGGAATTAAGTGGATCTTCAATCCTCCGGCTGCATCCCACCACGGAGGTGTCTGGGAAAGACAGATACGCACCGTAAGAAAACTATTCAGTTCTGTACTGAAGCAGCAAGCGCTTGACGACGAGGGACTCCAAACCGTTCTGTGCGAGGTCGAAGCCATCATTAATGACCGACCGATAACTAAGACATCAGATGATCCCAATGACCTCGAAGCCCTGACTCCGAACCACCTGTTGTTGTTGAAAACACAGCCAGCCATGCCCCCGGGAGTCTTCAAAAAGGAAGATTTGTATGCCCGTCGGAAGTGGAGGCAAGTTCAGTATATATCAGACCTTTTTTGGACCAGATGGACAAGAGAATACTTACCTCTGCTACAGGAGCGTCAAAAATGGTCCAAAACAAAGAGGAACTTCATTGTCGGAGACATTGTCTTAATCGTGGATGATTCAGCCCCTAGAAATTCTTGGTTGATGGGAAAAATAATTAAGACCATGCCAGACTCCAGAGGCGTCGTTCGTCGTGTTTGTTTGCAAACCAAGTCCAGTACCCTGGAAAGACCGATCACAAAGCTCTGCCTGCTACAAGAAGTAGCGTGAAAGGTTCCTGAACGAAAAAAGTGGACATTTGTATTGTAAATATGTTGAACTCATTAGTTTATGACTCTTAAGAATGTTTGAGTAATTGATTTGCTTCATGTGCCTAGTCAATTAGGGGCCGGAATGTAAGAGCCATAAAAGCTTAAGAAAATACTTTAAAATAGTGGCTAAATGGCATAATAGTTAATTTACCTGACCGACTTATTGTATTAAGAAACCCCCTATTTTCTTGCTCCAGTAGTATAGTCCGACACCCCCTTCATTCTTGCCACAATGGAACAGTCCCTAAGCCACACATGGGTGCAGCCATTTTACAGTTTAAACTGCACGTGGTGAAAGAGGCAGAAGCTGTGAGGTTTGGAGCAGTACAGTTTTTGACCGTGTTCGTTTATACGTGTTTGCTTTGTAATTCCGTTTGTTAAGTGTTATAGTAAACAGTTTAAAAGACAAAGCTACGTTTGGGAACGTTTTATTTCGACACGCGTCTACTCGTTGTTAAAGGCCCCACAGCTCAGTGGCCTGCCTGTTTGGAAACTAAGAAGCGCCACGACATCCCCTGCCCCGGTGTCTATGAACAGCAGTGTTTCCAGCAGTAAGTCCCCAGTCCCGGTGTCTATGAACAGTGGTGTTTCCAGCAGTGTCCCCTGTCCCGGTGTCTATGAACAGTGGTGTTTCCAGTAGTGAGTCCCCTGTCCCGGTGTCTATGAACAGTGGTGTTTCCAGTAGTGAGTCCCCTGTCCCGGTGTCTATGGACAGTGGTGTTTCCAGTCGTGAGTCCTCTGTCCTGGTGTCTATGAACAGTGGTGTTTCCAGTAGTGAGTCCCCTGTCCCGGTGTCTATGAACAGTGGTGTTTCCAGTAGTGAGTCCCCTGTCCCGGTGTCTATGAACAGTAGTGTTTCCAGTAGTGAGTCCCCTGTCCTGGTGTCTATGAACAGTAGTGTTTCCAGTAGTGAGTCCCCTGTCCTGGTGTCTATGAACAGTGGTGTTTCCAGTAGTGAGTCCCCTGTCCTGGTGTCTATGAACAGTGGTGTTTCCAGTAGTGAGTCCCCTGTCCCGGTGTCTATGAACAGCGGTGTTTCCAGTAGTGAGCCCCCTGTCCCGGTGTCTGTGAACAGTGGTGTTTCCAGTAGTGAGTCCCATGTCCCTGTGTCTGTGAACAGTGGTGTTTCCAGTAGTGAGTCCCCTGTCCCGGTGTCTATGGACAGTGGTGTTTCCAGTAGTGAGTCCCATGTCCCTGTGTCTATGAACAGTGGTGTTTCCGGTAGTGAGTCCCCTGTCCCGGTGTCTATGAACAGTGGTGTTTCCAGTAGTGAGTCCCCTGTCCCTGTGTCTATGAACAGTGGTGTTTGCAGTAGTGAGTCCCCTGTCCCGGTGTCTATGAACAGTGGTGTTTCCAGTAGTGTGTCCCCTGTCCCGGTGTCTATGAACAGTGGTGTTTCCAGTAGGGAGTCCCCTGTCCCTGTGTCTATGAACAGTGGTGTTTCCAGTAGTGAGTCCCCTGTCCCGGTGTCTATGAACAGTTGTGTTTCCAGTAGTGAGTCCCCTGTCCCGGTGTCTATGGACAGTGGTGTTTCCAGTAGTGAGTCCCCTGTCCCGCTGTCTATGGACAGTGGTGTTTCCAGTAGTGAGTCCCCTGTCCCGGTGTCTGTGAACAGTGGTGTTTCCAGTAGTGAGTCCCCTGTCCCGGTGTCTATGAACAGTTGTGTTTCCAGTAGTGAGTCCCCTGTCCCGGTGTCTATGAACAGTGGTGTTTCCAGTAGTGAGTCCTCTGTCCCGATGTCTATGAACAGTGGTGTTTGCAGTAGTGAGTCCCCTGTCCCGGTGTCTATGGACAGTGGTGTTTCCAGTAGTGTGTCCCCTGTCCCGGTGTCTATGAACAGTGGTGTTTCCAGTAGTGAGTCCCCTGTCCCGGTGTCTATGAACAGTGGTGTTTCCAGTAGTGAGTCCCCTGTCCCGGTGTCTATGGACAGTGGTGTTTCCAGTAGTGAGTCCCCTGTCCCGGTGCCTTTGAACAGTGGTGTTTCCAGTAGTGAGTCCCCTGTCCCGGTGTCTATGAACAGTAGTGTTTCCAGTAGTGAGTCCCCTGTCCCGGTGTCTATGGACAGTGGTGTTTCCAGTAGTGAGTCCCCTGCCCCTGTGTCTATGAACAGTGGTGTTTCCAGTAGTGAGTCCCCCGTCCCGGTGTCTATGAACAGTGGCGTTTCCAGTAGTGAGTCCCCTGTCCCGGTGTCTATGAAAAGTGCTGTTTCCAGTAGTGAGTCCCCTGTCCCAGTGTCTATGAACAGTGGTGTTTCCAGTAATGAGTCCCCTGTCCCGGTGTCTATGAACAGTAGTGTTTCCAGTAGTGTGTCCCCTGTCCCGGTGTCTGTGAACCGTGGTGTTTCCAGTAGTGAGTCCCCTGTCCCGGTGTCTGTGAACAGTGGTGTTTCCAGTAGTGAGTCCCCTGTCCCGGTGTCTATGAACAGTGGTGTTTCCAGTAGTGAGTCCCCTGTCCCGGTGTCTATGAACAGTGGTGTTTCCAGTAGTGAGTCCCCTGTCCCGGTGTCTATGAACAGTGGTGTTTCCAGTAGTGAGTCCCCTGTCCCTGTGTCTATGGACAGTGGTGTTTCCAGTAGTGAGTCCCCCGTCCCGGTGTCTATGAACAGTGGTGTTTCCAGTAGTGAGTCCCCTGTCCCGGTGTCTATGAACAGTGGTGTTTCCAGTAGTGAGTCCCCTGTCCCTGTGTCTATGGACAGTGGTGTTTCCAGTAGTGAGTCCCCTGTCCCGGTGTCTATGAACAGTGGTGTTTCCAGTAGTGAGTCCCCTGTCCCGGTGTCTATGAACAGTGGTGTTTCCAGTAGTGAGTCCCCTGTCCCTGTGTCTATGGACAGTGGTGTTTCCAGTAGTGAGTCCCCTGTCCCGGTGTCTGTGAACAGTGGTGTTTCCAGTAGTGAGTCCTGATGCACTATCAATTGCTACAAAAGACTGGAGATTGAGTAAGTAATAAACAGGCTTTTATTACCAAAGAACAGAGCATGCCTCTTGGGGTTGCCTGGTATCCAAAAGGGCCGGAGGCTTCTGAGCAGCGACCTTTATACCCAGCCATGAGGGTGGAGCCAGGGGCGGAGTCAGCTGAGGCATGCACAGACAAGTACAACAATACTAACAACAGTGGTTTACCACATTCACCCCTTGTTTAGAATTGAGTCCGGCGGGGTGAAGTGCACTAAAAATTCGTGTACTGAAGTCTATCAGGAGGCCTTGTAAGCCGTCCTGAGCGTCGCAGCAGCGGCGGTGATGGTGCAGCATCCAACGGTGAACCCGGTGTCTCGTTCAGAGGAGGTGTAGCAGGTGGCGGACCCTGGGGCTGCTGCATGCCGTCTACAGGGGTCAGAGCATGGGTAATGGGAGGTAGCGATGGTGGTCTCTCAGAGGCACCCGAAGGTGCGAGATCTCGTGCGGGGACTGTGTCCTGGGGGTAGGCAGGAGTAGCGGTGGGTGGCGAAGAGGGTGTTTCAGGAGCACCTGCAGGTGCGAGGTCTCGAATGGAGACTGTGTCCTCCCGCCCGTCCGGGTACACCACGTAAGCATACTGCGGGTTAGCGTGGAGGAGGCTCACCCTCTCGACCAGGGGGTCCGCCTTATGGGTCCTCACGTGCTTCCGCAGTAGGACGGGACCTGGAGAAGTCAGCCATGTTGGTAGCGAAATCCCCGACGTGGACTTCCTGGGGAAGGAGAACATTCTCTCGTGAGGAGTGGCATTGGTGGGTGTACAGAGCAGCGACCGAATGGAATGGAGCGCCGCAGGGAGGACCTCCTGCCAGCGGGAGGTCGGAAGGCCCTTAGATTTTAAGTTTAAAAGGACTGCCTTCCAGACTGTCGCATTCTCCCTTTCCACCTGGCCGTTACCCCGGGGGTTGTAGCTGGTGGTCCTGCTTGTAGCAATGCCTCTCGCGAGCAGGTACTGCCGAAGTTCGTCGCTCATAAAAGATGAGCCCCTGTCGCTATGGATATAGCTAGGGAAACCGAACAAGGCGAAGAGGTCATTCAGACATTTAATGACGGTGGTACTGGTCATGTCCGAGCAAGGGATGGCAAACGGGAAACGGGAGTACTCATCAATTATATTGAGGAAGTACACATTGCGGTCAGAGGAGGGGAGGGGCCCTTTAAAATCGATGCTCAGCCGCTCGAAGGGGCGCGTGGCTTTGATCAGGCTCGCTCTGTCTGGCCTATAAAAATGCGGCTTGCACTCGGCACAGATCTGGCAGTTCCTGGTCATGGTCCTGACCTCCTCGATGGAGTAGGGCAGGTTACGGGATTTGATAAAATGGAAGAACCTGGTGACCCCCGGGTGGCAGAGGTCATTGTGGAGGGTCTGTAGCCTATCAACCTGCGCGTTGGCGCACGTACCACGTGATAGGGCATCTGGGGGCTCATTGAGTTTCCCGGGCCGGTACAAGATATCGTAATTGTAGGTGGAGAGTTCGATTCTCCACCTTAAGATCTTGTCATTCTTGATTTTGCCCCGCTGCTTATTATGAAACATAAAAGCCACTGAACGCTGGTCAGTGAGCAGGGTAAATCGTTTTCCGGCCAGGTAATGCCGCCAATGTCGCACGGCTTCCACAATGGCCTGGGCCTCCTTTTCGACAGAGGAGTGTCGAATCTCGGGGCCCTGGAGGGTCCTTGAGAAAAAGGCCACGGGTCTCCCCGCCTGGTTAAGGGTTGCAGCTAGGGCAAAGTCGGATGCGTCGCTCTCCACTTGAAAAGGAAGGGACTCATCCACAGCGTGCATTGTGGCCTTCGCAATGTCTCCTTTTATGAGAGTGAAGGCTGCACAGGCCTCTGCTGTCAGGGGGAAGGAGGCGGACTTGATGAGGGGTCGGGCTTTATCCGCATAGTTGGGCACCCACTGCGCATAGTAAGAGAAAAACCCCAGGCATCTCTTCAGTGCTTTCTGGCAGTGGGGGAGGGGGAGCTCCATAAGGGGGCGCATTCTATCGGGGTCTGGGCCGATGACTCCGTTCTCCACTACGCAGCCAAGAATAGCAAGGCGCGTAGTACGAAACATACATTTGTCTTTGTTGTATGTGAGATTCAGCCGCTGGGCCGTCCGGAGGAATTTCTCTAGATTAACGTCGTGGTCCTGCTGGTCGTGGCCGCAGATGGTGACGTTGTCTAGATATGGGAAAGTGGCCTGGAGCGCGTTCTGGTCAACCATCCGGTCCATCTCCCGTTGGAAGACAGAAACTCCGTTGGTGACGCCGAAGGGAACTCTGAGAAAGTGATAGAGCCGACCGTCAGCTTCAAAAGCTGTGTACTGGCGGTCCTCAGCCCTGATGGGGAGCTGGTGGTATGCCGACTTCAGATCAATCGTCGAGAACACCCGGTATTGTGCTATCTGATTGACCATGTCAGATATGCGGGGGAGTGGATATGCATCCAGCTGGGTGTAGCGGTTGATCGTCTGGCTGTAGTCAATAACTAGGCGCTGTTTGCCGCCAGCCTTCACCACCACCACTTGTGCTCGCCATGGGCTATTGCTGCTCTCGATAATCCCTTCCTTCAGGAGTCTCGCTACCTCGGATTTAATGAAACCCCTATCCCCGGCACTAACGCCTACTTTTGGTAGCGATGGGCTTACAGTCGCGGGTGAGGTTAGCGAACAAGGAGGGGGGGGAGACTTTAAGGGTGGAGAGGCTGCAAATGGCGCGCGGCGGGCGATTTAAAAACTGCTGGCTGCAGACTGTGAGAGGGGGGAGGGGTCCACCATACGCTAAAGTGACACTCTTAAGGTGGCACTGAAAATCCAACCCCAGTAGGACGGCAGCGTAGAGATGGGGCAGGACCAGAAGTTTAAAATTTTTGTATTCAGTACCCCGCACTGAAAGAGTCACCATACAGTAGCCACCGACGTCCGCTGACTGGGCTTTGGAAGCCATAGAGATGCGATGACGCGTCGGCAGGACCGGGAGAGAGTAACTGCGCACCGTGTCGGGGTGTATAAAACTCTCCGTGCTCCCGCTGTCAAAAAGGCAGGTAGTGGCGCAGCCGTTTACCGTAATGTCCATCATGGACCTGGACAGTTGATGCGGGAGAGATTGATCCAGCGTCACGGAAGCCAGCGTATGTTCAAGCGTGTCGATGCGGTCGTCCGATGAGGCGGTGGTGGAGTCCGGGTCCCCCGTAACCAAAGTCGGAGGCGTCCAAGATGGCGGACAAAATGGCGGCGCCCACGGTCCCCACGCGGCTGGGGGAGCCCAAGATGGCGGACAAGATGGCTGCGCCCACGGTTCGCACGCAGCGCTGCTGGCGTTAGCGGTCTTCCCTTTGCAGGCGCTAACGTAGTGACCTTTCTTCCCGCAGCCGGAGCAGGTAGCATTCTTCGCGGGGCAGCGTGCTCTAGGGTGTTTAGCTTGGCCACAAAAATAGCATTTTTGTGCCTTGGACATCGCTGCAGCAGTTGGAGGTGGCGGTCCCATGGCCCAAGATTGCGGCGTCCACGGCGCGGGGCGATGAGGGGAGAAAGCGTCCATATTTCTGTGGGCCGCGTCAAGCGAGAGCGCGAGGGACACTGCCTTTGTCGGGTCTATTTCACCCTTCTCCAGCAGCCTCTGCCGGGAGTAGTCGGACCTTAGACCCGCAACGAAAGCGTCTCGTATCAGTCCCTCCGCATGTGCCGCGGCCGATACTTCCTTGCAGTCGCAGCCGCGTCCGAGTACCCGCAGTGCCCGTAGGAAGGCTTCCACCGATTCCCCGGGCTGCTGTCTGCGAGATCTTAAAAGGTGCCTGGCATAGACCGTGTTAACCGGGCGTGCATACTGCCCTTTCAGTAGGTCGATAGCCGCCGCGTAGGTCGTCGCATCTTGGATTAAAGTATAGACTTGGTGGCTCACCTTCGAGGCCAGGATTTTCAGTTTATTTTCATCAAGAGTCACGGTCGAGGCTTCCAGATACGCCTCAAAGCAACGCAGCCATTGTGCGAATTTAGTCGACGAACCCGCTTCTTGGGGGTCTAGGTCCAGGCATGTTGGTCTGAGGGCTCGCAGCAGCGCCTGCTGCTCAGCGTTTTGCGCCATCGGTTGATCAGCATCCGCAGCCAACATTTAACTTTGGTAATAAAATTGATGCACTATCAATTGCTACAAAAGACTGGAGATTGAGTAAGTAATAAACAGGCTTTTATTACCAAAGAACAGAGCATGCCTCTTGGGGTTGCCTGGTATCCAAAAGGGCCGGAGGCTTCTGAGCAGCGACCTTTATACCCAGCCATGAGGGTGGAGCCAGGGGCGGAGTCAGCTGAGGCATGCACAGACAAGTACAACAATACTAACAACAGTGGTTTACCACAAGTCCCCTGTCCTGGTGTCTATGAACAGTGGTGTTTCCAGTAGTGAGTCCCCCGTCCCGGTGTCTATGAACAGTTATGTTTCCAGTAGTGAGTCCCCTGTCCTGGTGTCTATGAACAGCGGTGTTTCCAGTAGTGAGTCCCCTGTCCCTGTGTCTATGAACAGTGGTGTTTCCAGTAGTGAGTCCCCAGTCCCGGTGTCTATGAACAGTGGTGTTTCCAGTAGTGTCCCCCGTCCCGGTGTTTATGAACAGCGGTGTTTCCAGTAGTGAGTCCCCCCCGCTGAATTCCCCCCCTGCCGAATTCCCCCCCGCCGAATTACCCCCCGCCGAATTAGCCCCCCCGTCGAATTTCCCCCCCACGCTACTCACTTCCCCCCGTCTAATACCCCTGAGCTACTCACTTCCCCCCGTCTAATACCTCCGTGATACTCTTCTCCCCCCAGCTTGTCTAATACCCGTGATAATCTCTTCTTCACCCCCGTCTAATACCCGTGATACTCTTTCCCCCCCCAATACCCGTGATACTCTGTTCTCTCCCGTCTAATACCCGTGACTATAGCTCCGTGACATCCCCCCTATAATACAACCCATTAAAATCCCCCATAATACCCCTGCATACTACACCCTCATGAAGTTACCCCACCGTGAAACCCTCCACCTATAATTTTCCCCCCGTTTATTCCCCGCGAATTCCCCCCGCTTGTAGAATTCCCCTCGCTTATCTCCTGCGCCCCCCCTGCTGTATTGTCCACCCGTGTGCCACTCCTGTACAATAACTCCCCCTGTATAATTCACCCCATCTCCCTGTACACTCCGCCCCCTGTACCTCTCTCCCTCTGTGAAACTCCTTCCCTCCTCCCCCTTGGTGAAACACCACCCCCCCCTGTATAAGACCCCCACATATCTCCATCCATGTATAATCACCCCGCCCTGTCAATCTCCCTCCCCACCGCTGGTGGAACTCCACAGCCCCCCCTGTATAAGACCCCCATATATCTCCATCCATGTATAATCGCCCCGCCCTGTCAATCTCCCTCCCCACCGCTGGTGAAACTTTATTTTGCCCCGTGTGTGAAGCACTCACTTAACTGGTGTGGCTCCAAATCACAACTCTCTTTAATTTGCTTTAATTCACATCCAAACAAACAAACAATGTAAAACACTTCCCCCGCACCGAGCACAAAATGGCTGCCCCCCCGCACCGAGCACAAAATGGCTGCCTCCCCCTGCACCGAGCACAAAATGGCTGAACCCCGCACCAAGCCCAAAATGGCTGCCTCCCCCCGCACCAAGCACAAAATGGCTGCCCCCCCGCACCGAGCACAAAATGGCTTCCCCCTGCACCAAGCCCAAAATGGCTGCCTCCCCCCCGCACCAAGCAAAAAATGGCTGTGGCCGCTCACTCAGTCGGTGGCTGTATAATGAGTGTCTGGAACCTAATGGGAGAGAGATTGAGAAGCCTGGGAATACAGGAGGGTGAGAGTGTGAGATGGGGGGCATTAGAGATCAGGGGGGGGTGCAGACGTGGAGCAAGAGATGACGGACATTCCCAACCTTCCCGCACAGTACCATCCCAGCTCCAGGTATGTTCCTCACTGCAGGAAGATGTTTCCCCCTCCCCCCAACCCCCATCAGTTTAGTGGGAAACAAAACCTGAGCTGGGTGTCCCTGAACAGAGAAAAGACATACAGAGATTTGGGTGACATAGGAGGCCATTCAGTCCTTCGAGCCTGTCCCACCAATGTGAGATTGTGGCTGATCTGCACCTCGACTCCATTTACCCACAGGAGAGAGGCAGAGACGTAGAGGGAAAGAAACTGTTTGACTTGGCATTATACAACAAACCGGGTGATGGTGAATCAGCCTCCCGTTTCACATCTCGCCCTATTGTAACATTGATGGAAATCAACCTCGGGAGAGATGTGACGCAGGATGCAGGTTTATTGTCACTGGGTTCACACTGTGGCACCGGGTCAACATCTGACCCAGTGAGAGGGACTGAGGAGCAGAAAGCAGAGATACGGAAAGTGAGAAGGACAAAGAGGCAGAACGGAGTGAGAGGGCGCAAGATTGGGAATAAGAGAGAGAGAGGGAGCCAGAACCAGTGAGAGGAGCGGAGAGCAGAAGGCCGAGAAACTGAGATTCAAAATATAAAGAGAGGCAGATGGACAAAGAGAGAGGGAGAGAGTGGCTGGCAGAGAGAGAGAGAGAGAGAGTTAGGGAGAGGGGCAGATATAGAGAGTTGGAGATCGAGAAAGACAGAGAGTGCTGCAGAGAAAGAGTTGGAGAGGCAGAGATATCAAGAAAGATGTAGATACAAAGAAGATTCGAGAGGGAGATGAAGGGATGCAAAGATTAACATTGCAGGAAGAGATAAAGAACAATGGAGAGAGAGAGACTGACGTAGAGATACAGATATAACAAAAGATGTGCCGATACAGAGATGTGACTCGAGAGGGAGGGAGGTGGAGAGTGGAATATACAGCTTACAGTGGGCGATCTGGAGAACTAACTCCAGTGGAAATTCAAGCCCCCCGATGTGTCTACGGGGACAGGTGTCTCTGACTGACTGTACGGCCTGGCCTGCGTGTGTCTCTGGCACTGGTCCCAGGCTGTAAGGGACAGACAGAGAGATGGGGAAATAGGGAGAGAGAGAGAGGGAATTGTACAAGTTTACAGCACAGAAGGAGGCCATTCGGCCCCTCATGTCTGCGCCGGACGATTTATAATGCTATCCAGCCTAATCCCACTCTCCTGCTCTGGGTCCGTCGCCTTATCGGTTACTGCACTTCTAGTGCATATATGGCCCCTGGTTATTGAACTCTCTGCTGGGGGAAAGCAGTCCTTCCCATCCACTCTATCTAGGCCCCTCATCATTTTATACACCTCCACTTAATCTCCCTCAGTCTCCTCTATTCCAATGAAAACCAACCCCAACTATCCAGTCTTTTCTCATAGCTAATAAAGGAAAGTATCTAGTCGGCCATCTTCAGTGCCTTTTCTTCAGAGGTAGAGAGAGAGAGGGTGGTGCAGAAAGATGTACATGTTACATTGGGGGAAGCAAGCGATGGCAATGAATCGCGGGCTGTTAAAACAGACACATTGGGGGGCAGGCAGGCAGCCTGTGCTGAGGGGGCCTCGGTCACTCGCCTCCCTCTGAAGGAAGCACTTCTCCAGGATTCCACCTCCCAAAAGACTCTCTCTCTGCATCGTCACGTTGCAGCTTCTGGGGAGAGAGAAATGAAAATTGATTAAAAGATAGCACGCAATGAATTAAAAAACTACATACACAGCTGTGACCAAGGAAATTGAGTTTTTTTGCTGATTTGTCATCATTTATTGGTTTCTAAAAATGTCCCAATCCTCTGGCCTAACACTAATCTTGGCAACATTGTCTGCCTTTTCTTTCAATGTGATCCCATCTTTAACTCCCTTAGTCAGTCACGGATGGTGCATCCTCCTCGTAGAGCCTTTCTTTCTCACTGGAATACACCTTTGCTGAGATTGATGAAATATCTCCTTAAATGTCTGCCACTGCTGAGCTAGCGTCTTACCCTTTCATCTATTTTACCAGTCCGCTTCAGCCAACTCTGTCCTCATACCCTTGTAATTGCCTTTATTTCAGTTTAGGACACTAGTTTCAGACCCAAGTTTCTCACCCTCAAAATGAATTTGAAATTCTACCAATCACTCTTTCTTAGGGGATCCTTTACTATGAGATCATTAATTAATCCTGTCTCATTACACATTACCAGATCTAAAATAGCAACTCCCACTTCTGGCATTTAACAGTCACCTCCATCTGCGTCCCCCCCCTCTCTCTCCCCATCGCTTGTTCTCTCTCCCCCTCTCTCTGTTCCTATCTAGCTCCCCATCTCTGTCGCTCTTTTTCATTCACTCATCTGCTCTCTCTCTCTGATTCTTTCCCTCTATCTCAGCTTTAATCTTGATTAAAATGTATTCTGAAATGTTTCTGTCTCACCACTTAAAATAACGACAAATCCAATTGCATTTTTTATGTTAAGGGGGTAAAATTCGGTTGCAATGCAAAAAGAGAGAGAGAGCGAGCGAGAGAAAGCTAGAGATAAATAACAACAACAATTATATTTGTATAGTATCTTTAATGTAGTTAAACCTCCCAGGGAGCTGCACAGGAGTGTTATAAAACAAAATTTGACATCGAGCCACATAAGAGAAAGATGGCGAGAGAGAGAGAGAGAAAGCTGGTGAGAGAGAGAGAGAGAGAAAGCTGGAGAGAGAGAGAGACAGAGAAAGCGAGAGAGACAGAAAGCTGGAGAGAGAGATAGACAGAGAAAGCTGGCGAGAGAGAGACAGAGAAAGCTGGAGAGAGAGAGAGATAAAGCTGGGGAGAGAGATAGAGAAAGCTGGCGAGGGAGAGAGAGACAGAGAAAGTTAGCGAGAGAGAGACAGAGAAAGCTGGCGAGAGAGAGACAGAGAAAGCTGGCCAGGGAGAGACAGAAAGCTGGCGAGAGAGAGACAAAAGCTGGAGAGAGAGAGACAGAGAAAGCTGGCGAGAGAGAGGCAGAAATCGTGAGAGAGAGAGAAAGCTGGAGGGAGAGAGAGCGAAAGCTGGAGAGAGACAGAGAAGGCTAGAGAGACAGAAAGCTGGAGAGAGAGAGACAGAGAAAGCCGGCGAGAGAGAGAGAGAAAGCTGGTGAGAGAGAGAGAGAAAGCTGGAGAGAGAGACATAGACAGCTGGGGAGAGAGACAGAGAAAGCTGGCGAGGGAGAGCGTGACAGAGAAAGTTGGCGAGAGAGAGACAGAGAAAGCTGGCGAGAGAGAGACAGAGAAAGCTGGCGAGAGAGACAGAGAAAGCTGGCAAGGGAGAGACAGAAAGCTGGAGAGAGAGAGACAAAAGCTGGAGAGAGAGACAGGGAAAGCTGCTGAGAGAGAGACAGAAAGCTGGAGAGAGAGAGAAAGCTGGAGAGAGAGAGAGCGAAAGCTGGAGAGAGACAGAGAAAGCTAGAGAGACAGAAGGCTGGAGAGAGAGAGACAGAAAGCTGGCAAGAGAGAGAGAGTAAGCTGGTGAGAGAGAGAGAAAGCTGGCGAGAGAGAGACAGAGAAAGCTGGAGAGAGAGAGACAGAGAAAGCTGGCGAGAGAGAGAGACAGAGAAAGCTGGAGAGAGACAGAGAAAGCTGGCGAGAGAGGGACAGAGAAAGCTGGAGAGAGAGAGACAGAGAAAGCTGGAGAGAGAGAGAGAGAAAGCTGGCGAGAGAGAGATGCAAAGCTGGAGTGAAATAGACACTAATAAATCCACAATCGGAACCACAGCAACATGAATTAAAATGTCTGCCGCACATCTCATTGAAGCCTCAAATTAATGGCACTGCGCAAACCACCAGCTTTATTGTGGAATTATAACACGGGTTGACGCTGAGGACTTTGATTTCCTCTTTGGGGGCCTCTTTGTCCCGCACCAGGGGTTAACGTGTTTGTGCCACATTGCAAGGCCAGGGCTGCTATAAACCTTTTGAAAACTCCAGGCCCACAATCCAACAGGAACAAGTTAACCCCAGGCCCCAGAATCCCAGCCTCCCCGAGAGGAAATGAAAGGCCGGGGTATTAAACAGACACAAACTCACGGGGCCCATTGGGTGCAGCCTCTGGCGAAGGCCTCAGATTGTCCAATGTGGAGGAAGCTCTTGTCCCAGGTATGCCTTGTCCCAAAGCGCTCTCGCTCTCTCTGCATCTTGGTACAGCTTTGCAAATATAATAAATGTCCTTGGGAGAAAAGAGAGAGAGAAATGAGATTGATTCACAAACAAAGCAATGATAAAAAAAATGCACAGCAAGAGCCCAGGGCTCCGTCTCTCATTTACACAGACAATCTCCCAACAACATCCCGTTACAAACAATTACATGACATTAGAAACCAGAGGATCTAAAGAGCTAAAGATGGAGACAGAGAATTTGCACACAGCATACACACACACAGCAGATTGAGAGAAATGGCCCTTCTGGAGGAAGGAGGGATTCGGACTGGGACCCTCCCACCCCGGGGACTGGGACGCTCCCGCCCTCAGGACTGGGACCCTCCCCCACCCCTGGACTGGGACCCTCCCACCCCCAGGTCAGCAGATTGTAGAGTCCACCCCTTGAGCCATTGACATGTTGGCTTTGCTCCCGAGGGGGTCTGTCCATTGACATGCTAATCCATGGATAGCCCAGGGCAGCACTCTGGCTAGGGAAATAACAACAGGAAATGCTGGAAAAACTCAGCAGGCCAGGCAATGACTGCAGAGAAATTAGAGTCAACGTTTCGGGTCAAAACCCTTTGTCATTACCTTTACATTGCAAAAGACTAGAATAATGATCAGTGATATTACATTGCAATATTCCATTGCATTGCAAATGACTAGAATATTGATCAGTGATATTACATTGCAAATGACTAGAATAATGATCAGTGATATTAGATTGCAATATTCCATTACATTGCAAATGACTAGAATATTGATCAATGATATTACATTGCAAATGACTAAAATAATGATCAGTGATATTACATTGCAAATGACTAGAATATTGATCAGTGATATTCCATTGCAATATTCCATTACATTGCAAGTGACTAGAATATTGATCAGTGATATTACATTGCAATATTCCATTACATTGCAAATGACTAGAATATTGATCAGTGATATTACATTGCAAATGACTAGAATATTGATCAGTGATATTACATTGCAAATTACTAGAATAATGATCAGTGATATTACATTGCAAATGACTAGAATAATGATCAGTGATATTACATTGCAAATGACTAGAATATTGATCAGTGATGTTACATTGCAATATTCCATTACATTGCAAATGACTAGAATATTGATCAGTGATATTCCATTGCAAATGACTAGAATATTGATCAGTGATATTACATTGCAAATGACTAGAATATTGATCAGTGATATTACATTGCAAATGACTAGAATATTGATCAGTGATATTACATTGCAAATGACTAGAATAATGATCAATGATATTCCATTGCAAACGACAAGAATATTGATCAGTGATATTACATTGCAAATGACTAGAATATTGATCAGTGATATTCCATCGCAAATGACTAGAATATTGATCAGTGATATTCCATCGCAAATTACTAGAATATTGATCAGTGATATTCCATCGCAAATGACTAGAATATTGATCAGTGATATTCAATTGCATTGTTCCATTACATTGCAAATGACTAGAATATTGATCATGTGATATTCCATTGCAAATGACCAGAATATTGATCAGTGATATTCCATCCCAATGTTCCATTCCAGTGCAAATGACTAGAATATTGCTTAGTGTGTGTGTCTCTCTGTCTGTCTCTCCCTCTGTGCAACTCTGTCTCACTCTCTGTCTCTCGCTCTCTGTCTCGCACTCTCTGTCTCACGCTCTCTCACTCGCTCTATGTCTCCCTGGCTCTCTATCACTCTTTCTGTCTCTCGCTCTCTCTCTCTCGCTGTCTCTGTCTCTCTCTCGCTCTCTATGTCTCTCTCTCGCTCTCTGTCTCTCAGTTCAGTTCAGTTCAGTTCAAATGCTTTATTGGCATGAAAGTTTACAGAGAACCATATTGCCAAAGCTTACATTGCAAAAAGGTACAGTTTTCCAACATTCTGTAGGTGTCAATCGATTTGACATTTGTTGGGTATATACAATATTACTTTTAAACAATATTAATTTTAAAAAGTCTTTCTACTTCATTTGGTACGTTCAATATTAATTTTAAACAGTCTTACTTTTAAACAGTCCTCAGGTTGTGACATGTTGTTACATATTTAGCCCCAAGGTATGGTCTGTCTCCTTCTCCTAGGACTAATCTCAATTTTGACAGATCATCCAATTCCTTGAAATCTGGGGTTGTTTGGCTTAGCTTGTTGAATAATATGTTTCTTGATGTGTTGAATTTTTCGCTTTTTAGGAGGAAATGCATTTCTGTTTCAACCTCGCCAGCCAGACATTGATCGCATATTCTATACTCTCTAGGCTGCCAGGATTTCTTGTATCTGCCTTTTTCAATTTCCAGTTGGTGGTCGCTTAGTCTGTACCTGGTGAGGGTCTGTCTCTGTTTTGTGTCTCTGATGGTCGTGAGGTAGTCTGCCAGTTTATATTCTCTTTTTAGGGCCCGGTAACATTCTAATCTGCTTTGGCTTTCGGTTATTTTGTTCCAATGTTCCAGGTAGGTTTCTTTGCATTTTTTAATGATTTGGTTCACTCGGATTGGTGTTTGGACGGCTGTGTTGGTCTGGGGCTGGTCAGGGTCCGGCTGAGTACTTAGTTTCAGTAGCAGCTGACTCAGGGGACTCTTTTCTGGGTTTAGCTCTTGGGTCTGAAAGGCTTTGAAATGAAGGGTGTCTGGGGAGCTAGATTTGAGGTGATTTAGGAAGTTTAGTGCTCGTTTTTGGATGTTTATTATCAGTGGGTATCTGCCTAGTTCGGCTCTGCATGCATTTGTTGGCGTTTTTCTTTGGGTGCGAAGGATGCTTCGGCAGAATTCTGCATGTAGGGCTTCTATTGTGTGTTTTTCCCATTTAGTGTAGCTTTGGTGATTTAGCGGGCCCCATACTTCACTACCGTACAGTGCAATGGGCAGGATTATGCTGTCAAATATTTTGAGCCAGATTTTGATTGGGATTTGGATGTTGTAGAATTTTCTTTTTATTGCATATAGGGCTCTTCGGGCTTTTTCTTTTAGTGCATTCACTGCTATGCTGAAGCTCCCTGATGCTGTAATAGTTAGACCAAGGTAGGTGTAGCTCATAGTGTGTCCTATAGTGGTATCACTGAGGGTAAACTGGTATTTGTTTTCCTGACATCTGGGTCTTTTCTGAAAAATCATGATGTTGGTTTTCTTTAGATTTACTGTTAGAGCCCAATTTTGGCAGTATTTGTCGAGTAGGTCTAGTTGTTGCTGTAATCCCTGTTCTGTGGGAGACAGCAGAACCAGGTCATCCGCATAGAACAGGGACTTCACTTCTCCATCCAGGAGACGGAGACCTGGTGACTCGCTTTGCTCCAGCATGTCTGCTAATTCATTTATGTATATGTTGAACAGGGTCGGGCTCAAATTGCAGCCCTGCCGGACGCCTCTTCTCTGGGTGAAGAAATCGGTGCGTTTGTCTCCAATTTTGACCCCGCATTTGTTTTTCAGATACATTGATTTAATAAGGTCATAGACTTTGCCCCCTATTCCACACTGAAGAAGTTTATAATAGAGCCCTTCGTGCCATATAGAGTCAAAGGCTTTCTTGAAGTCGATGAAACAGGCGAATATTTTCCCATTTTTTGTTTGGTGTATATGTTTTTCAATGAGGGTGTGAAGGGTATAGATATGGTCGGCGGTGCGGTGTTTTGGAAGAAAGCCTATTTGGTTTTTTCTGAGGATATTATGTTTGTTAAGAAAATCAAGTAATCTACTATTTAGAATACTGCAGAATAACTTCCCTGGACAACTGTTGACACAGATGCCGCGGTAGTTATTTGGGTCTGATTTGTTTCCACTTTTATATATGGGGGAGATTAGTCCTTGGCACCAGATATCGGGAAAACAGCCTGAGCGTAATATGATGTTGAATAGTTTGAGTATCGCACCCTGCATCTCCATATTGCTGAACTTTAGCATTTCATTTTTGATGTTGTCTGGGCCACAGGCTTTCTTTAGGTGGAGAGATTTTGTTTTTGTGGCCACTTCTTTCCATGTGATTGGGGAGTCTAGAGGGTTTTGGTTGTCTTTAATTGTTGCTTCTAATGTGTGGAGTTTTTCTGTGACCTGATGTTGACTTGGGTTTGTTTTGTTTTTTGGGATGTCTTTGTAGAGGTTTTCAAAATGTGTTCTCCAGATGTCGCCATCTTGGATTGGTAATGCTTGCAATTGTGTTGTACTCAGGTTATTCCACATTTCCCAGAATTGTTTTGGATTGGTGGAGTTTTCAATTTCTTCGAGTATTTTGTGGGTATAGTTTTGTGTTTTGTTCCTAATGGTGTGTTTATATCTTTTGAGGGTTTCATTGTATCTAGTACGTAGGTCCGGATTGTTTGGTTGCCGATGCTTTTGGTTTGATATTTTTCTCAGGTCTTTTCTGGCATTTTTGCATTCGTGGTCAATCCATTTCATATTTTTATTTTGTCTTTTTTGATGCTTCCTCTTCTGTTTCACGAGGTCGGCTTTTACAGCTGCCTCATGGAAGATCATGTTTATATCCTCTATGGCCGTGTTTACACCATCTCTGGTGATCTCATATAGATTTTCTTTAAATTTTGAAATTTTACTTGTGAGATCAAGTGAATTTAGTGCTGTGATGAATTTATCTCCACTGTCTGGGGCCCATCTGTATGTCTGGTTTATTTTATGTAGCTTACTGTGTTCCTTTTTTGTGTCTGTAGTTTGGGCAGAAAGTTTAAGGTACACATTTATTTGGTTATGGTCTGAGAGGGGGGATTGTTGCCTGACAGTGAATGCGTTGATATCGCAGGGGTCCAGGTCAGTGATTGTATAGTCCACCACACTAGACCCAAGAGTTGAGGAGTATGTGAGTCTCCCTAGGGAGTCCCCTCTGAACCTACCATTAACTATGTACAGGCCTAAGGCTCGGCAGAGTTGCACTACCTCCCTACCGCTTTTATTTATTTCACGATCAAGGTTGTTCCGATTTGCGATGGCTGGTGTGACATCTAAAGGGGTCTGGCCAAACACATGGTTGTTTCCCTGTGGGTCTATGAAGTCAGGTTCACAACCGGTCCTTGCATTTAGGTCCCCACATATTATCACCTTTCCTTGGGCCTGGAAATGGCTGATTTCCATGTGGAGAGTATCAAATAACTCCTCTTCGAAATATGGCGAATCTATTGGAGGTATGTAGATCGCACATAAGTAAACATCTTTTTTTGCTCTTCCTATATTTTTATCTAGTTTTAGCCATACGTGTGATTTCCCCTGTTTTACCGGTGAGATGTGTTTGTCCAGTTCTCCCTTATACCACACCAATATTCCCCCGGAGGTTCTGCCCTTGCGTGTTTTAGTGTTCTTTACTGAGGGCACAATGATTTCATGGTACATTGGAGGACAGTGGGTCGGCATGTCCTTTTGGCACCATGTTTCTGTTAACACAATTATATCAATGTCTTTTATAGCTTTTAGGAATTCAGGGTCTGTACTCTTCATCCCAAAAGTTGAGGAGCGGAGGCCCTGGATATTCCAGCAGCTTATGTGGAAAGAACGCATTTATATAGTTCAATAAAACGAAATAAAATGGACCTATTTTGTGGGATGAGTGTGGAAACACTATTTTCTATAATGCTAAGTGATGATTTAGTATAAATTTCATGAGGCATGCACATATATCTATCTAATAATAGTAATAATACTGGTAAGATAACAATAATGATAATGATAGATAACAATATTAATAATTTCTCCGGCTTTCTATCAGGCTGTTCAGCATCGTCATGATCTTTCTCAGTTCTTGGTCTACAGTCTGTGGTCCAGAGGGGGGTCTTGGGTCAGGTATAAAAGCACGGTTCTGTTGTCGGTTTTGTAAAGGGGAGTGGGGGACATTGGTGGTCCTGTTTGGGCTGCCAATGGTAGGGGGGGTGGGAGGGCTGAGTCTTTTGGCAGTGTTTATGAGGTTTCTTGCGAAGACCCACATCCGCTGTTGAGTAGATGTATTTCGTCATAGAGGTCCCTTGTGTTGATGTTTGGATGATGGGCCAGGGAGACGTTGGGGAGGACAGAACATCTCGTGTCGATCTCCCTGTTGGTGTTGTGGATTATATAGGCTGGGGTGTCCTTTCTGGGCAGTAGTGTGGAGATCACGATCCGCGCCTCGGCGAATTCCCTGCTGGCCTTTTCTGCCATCCTGCTCACCGCCCAAGCCGTGCCTTCCTGTAGGGTGCGTAGGTCGTTCGTGCCTGTGTGGATCACAATCCATTTGGGGCTTCCAAGGGATTCTTTGTTCAGGATCTTCATTGCTTGGCCTGTGTTGCTGCACCATTTTTTCAGGACTTGATGGTCTGGGAACAGCCTCTGGGGGTCCAGAAACTTTCCGTTGGAGTCGGTCAGCAGGACCGCCTGAGGGGCTGATTTTTCAGACTGGGTAACAGTAGTCTGGGTAGGACTCGCCTGGTGGCTGGTTGTTGGCTGGGTTTCTGGGATATGTTGTGTGGCAGGAGCGGGGTTTGGGGCTTTCGGTGTGTCCTCGTTTGGGGGGGTATCTGTCGGTTTTTGTGTTCCTGTGTGTGAGGACTGGGTAGCAGTAGTCTGGGCATGACTCGACTGAGGGCTGGTTGGAGCGGGGTTTGTGGCTTTCGGTGTGTCTTCGTGTGGGGTGGCATCCGGTGGGTTCTGTGTCCTTGTGTGTGTTGTTTTTGTGTCCTCAGGTTTTTGGACCTTAAGAGGTTTGTGTTGCCTGCTGAGCCTTTCTACGGTCTCCTTCATTTTGTTTAGTTGAGTACGGAGTTCTTTGATCTCATTTCTTTGCTCCTCTATGGTCTTTCTCAGCTTGTGGATGGTGGACTCGTGTTCCGTTTTTAGCTGTTTGAATTCCTCCTTCAAATTCTTGGCCAGTGTTTCTCTGTATTCGTTGAGATCAAGTTCTAGTTTGGCCAGATTCTCTTTCATCATTTTGTTTTCGTTGAGAGGTGTGGGGGGGGGTGGAGATGGACAGGGAGGTGTTTTCCTCTGCTGGTCTCTCTTCTTCTTCCTCCACTTGGCTCTCCTCATCCTCTGTTCGACTCTCTTTTGCTTCCTGTCCATTGGTCCTCTTTGTGTCTGCCTTAGTTTTCAACTAGGGGAATTCCTTTTCGAAGGTGTCCAGATTTTCCACATTCCCCTGTATCATGATCTTTCTATTTTTGTTGCAGTAGCTTATGGTTAGCAGGGGGTCATCTTTATCTAGGTTTCCATCTTTACATATTTTCAGTCTGCCTCCACTGCCAATACCTTCACTGGAGACGTATGTGTAGTGTTTTTGTAAAATCTCCTTCCAGGAGGTGACGTATTCGGTGTAGAATATGAGGTTGTTCTTCAGCTTAGTCCCTTTGTGTGTGGTATAGTCCACGTAGAGGATTTCTGGGTTATTTTTTAGTGTTGTGTACTTGTATTTTTCCTTTGCTTTATTTTTTGTGCATTGCTCAGGATATATCATTTCCTTGCTCATTGTAGTCGTTTGTTTTTTGTCTCAGATAGATAACTTTTTTTTTCTCTTTTTTGTGTCGTGTTCCACCTTAGCCCACTTTTAGGTCCAAAATTGGGAGTTTTTCAGGGGTTCATCTTTGATATAGCTGCTCTTAAAGGTTTATCTTTCTCTTTTTCTCACAGGCTGTTGGTTCGGGTAGTTTATCGTTTCTCTCGGGTTTCTATTCCTTTTCCTCGCGGGTTTGTTGTTCTTTTTTCAGGTTTTTTTTTTTTTTTTCGAGCTAAATTTAAATAAAATTAAACTTTTTCCGAACTAACTTTAACTAGAGTTAGGTAAAACTTATTTCTCCGGCTTTTTCTCTCCAGCTGGTGTTTCCTCTCCTCTCTCTCTCTCTCTCTCTCGGTGCAGTTACCTCTCTTTGCTCCTTTTCTCCTTTCAGCCGTTTCCCTTCGTTCAAATTTCGCGCGCTCAGCTCTCAGCTCCCAACGCTCTCTTTGGGCTTCTGCCCTGGCCCCAGCCCCTCGGCTCGGCTGTGCTGTCCCGGCCCGGTGTTTGTCCGAGTTTCTCCGACCCCGGAGTTTCTCGGGTTTCTCCGACCCCGGAGTTTCTCGGGTTTCAGGCCCTGGGCTTGCTCGCTCTCCAGGCTCGACCCGATCCGGCACCCCTACCTCTCCACTCGCCTCTTTGACTGGCTCGGGCCGCTCCTCCCGGTCTGGGTCTACTCCTGTTGCTGCTCGCTCTCCTTCTCTCCGGTGCCTCGCTCGGCCCGGTTCCTCGGGCCTTTCTCCGGCTTCAGGCTCCGTGCTCCGGTTGCTGCTCGGGCTCTGCTCTCTCTCTCTCCCTGTTTTGGAGTTCTCTCTCTCTGTTCCCGGTTTCTCTCTCTCTGTTCCCGGGTTTTCCTGCGCTGTTCTGGCTCCGATCTCTCTCGCCAGCTTTTTCTGTCTCTCTCTATCGCCAGCTTTCTCTATCTCTCTCTCGCCAGCTTTCTCTGTCTCTCTCTCGCCAGCTTTTTCTGTCTCTCTCTATCGCCATCTTTCTCTGTCTCTCTCCCGCCTTCTTTCTCTGTCTCTCACCAGCTTCCTCTCTCTATCTCTCTCCAGCTTTCTCTGTCTCTCTCTCTCCAGCTTTCTCTGTCTCTCTCTCTCCAGCTTTCTCTGTCTCTCTCTCCAGCTTTCTCTGTCTCTCTCTCGCCAGCTTTCTCTGTCTCTCTCTCCAGCTTTCTGTCTCTCTCTCGCCAGCTTTCTCTGTCTCTCTCTCGGCATCTTTCTCTCTCTCTCTCGCCAGCTTTCTCTGTCTCTCTCGCCAACTTTCTCTGTCTCTCTCTCTCGCCAGCTTTTTCTGTCTCTCTCTATCGCCAGCTTTCTCTGTCTCTCTCTCGCCAGCTTTCTCTGTCTCTCTCTCGCCAGCTTTCTCTCTCTCTCTCTCGCCAGCTTTCTCTCTCTCTCTCGCCAGCTTTCTCTGTCTCTCTCTCGCCAGCTTTCTCTGTCTCTCTCGCCAGCTTTCTCTGTCTCTCTCGCCAGCTTTCTCTGTCTCTCTCGCCAGCTTTCTCTGTCTCTCTCGCCAGCTTTCTCTGTCTCTCTCGCCAGCTTTCTCTGTCTCTCTCTCGCCAGCTTTCTCTGTCTCTCGCCAGCTTTCTCTGTCTGTCTCTCGCCAGCTTTCTCTGTCTGTCTCTCTCGCCAGCTTTCTCTGTCTCTCTCTCTCCAGCTTTCTCTGTCTCTCTCTCGCCAGCTTTCTCTGTCTCTCTCTCCAGCTTTCTCTCTCTCTCTCTCTCTCTCTCTCTGTCTCTCTAGCTTTCTCTCTCTCTCCCTCTCTCCAGCTTTCTCTCTCTCTCTCTCACCAGCTTTCTCTCTCTCTCTCTCGCCAGCTTTCTCTCTCTCTCTCTCTCGCCAGCTTTCTCTCTCTCTCTCTCGCCAGCTTTCTCTGTCTCTCTCGCCATCTTTCTCTGTCTCTCTCGCCAGCTTTCTCTGTCTCTCTCGCCAGCTTTCTCTGTCTCTCTCTCGCCAGCTTTCTCTGTCTCTCTCTCGCCAGCTTTCTCTGTCTCTCTCGCCAGCTTTCTCTGTCTCTCTCCATCTTTCTCTGTCTCTCTCCCACCTTCTTTCTCTGTCTCTCGCCAGCTTTCTCTCTCTCTCTCGCTCCAGCTTTCTCTGTCTCTCTCTCGCCAGCTTTCTCTCTCTCTCTCCAGCTTTCTCTGTCTCTCTCCCAAGCTTTCTCTGTCTCTCTCTCGCCAGCTTTCTCTCTCTCTCTCCAGCTTTCTCTGTCTCTCTCTCGCCAGCTTTCTCTGTCCAATTTCCAATTCCAATTCAAATGCTTTATTGGCATGAAAGTTTACAGAGAACCATATTGCCAAAGCTTACATCGCAAAAAGGTACAGTTTTCCAACATTCTGTAGGTGTCAATCGATTTGACATTTGTTGGGTACATACAATATTACTTTTAACAATATTAATTTTAAACAGTCTTTCTTTTAAACAGTCCTCAGGTTGTGACATGTTGTTACATATTTGGCCCCAAGGTATGGTCTGTCTCCTTCTCCCAGGACTAATCTCAATTTTGACAGGTCATCCAATTCCTTTAAATCTGGGGTTGTTTGGCTTAGCTTGTTGAATAATATGTTTCTTGATGTGTTGAATTTTTCGCATTTTAGGAGGAAATGCATTTCTGTTTCAACCTCGCCGGCCAGACATTGATCGCATATTCTATTCTCTCTAGGCTGCCAGGATTTCTTGTATCTGCCTTTTTCAATTTCCAGTTGGTGGTCGCTTAGTCTGTACCTGGTGAGGGTCTGTCTCTGTTTTGTGTCTCTGATGGTCGTGAGGTAGTCTGCCAGTTTATAATCTCTTTTTAGGGCCCGGTAACATTCTAATCTGCTTTGGCTTTCGGTTATTTTGTTCCAATGTTCCAGGTAGGTTTCTTTGCATTGTTTAATGATTTGGTTCACTCGGATTGGTGTTTGGACGGCTGTGTTGGTCTGGGGCTGGTCAGGGTCCGGCTGAGTACTTAGTTTCAGTAGCAGCTGACTCAGGGGACTCTTTTCTGGGTTTAGCTCTTGGGTCTGAAAGGCTTTGAAATGAAGGGTGTCTGGGGAGCTAGATTTGAGGTGATTTAGGAAGTTTAGTGCTCGTTTTTGGATGTTTATTATCAGTGGGTATCTGCCTAGTTCAGCTCTGCATGCATTTGTTGGCGTTTTTCTTTGGGTGCGAAGGATGCTTCGGCAGAATTCTGCATGTAGGGCTTCTATTGTGTGTTTTTCCCATTTAGTGTAGCTTTGGTGATTTAGCGGGCCCCATACTTCACTACCGTACAGTGCAATGGGCAGGATTATGCTGTCAAATATTTTGAGCCAGATTTTGATTGGGATTTGGATGTTGTAGAATTTTCTTTTTATTGCATATAGGGCTCTTCGGGCTTTTTCTTTTAGTGCATTCACTGCTATGCTGAAGCTCCCTGATGCTGTAATAGTTAGACCAAGGTAGGTGTAGCTCATAGTGTGTCCTATAGCGGTATCACTGAGGGTAAATTGGTATTTGTTTTCCTGACATCTGGGCCTTTTTTGAAAAATCATGATGTTGGTTTTCTTTAGATTTACTGTTAGAGCCCAATTTTGGCAGTATTTGTCGAGTAGGTCTAGTTGTTGCTGTAATCCCTGTTCTGTGGGAGACAGCAGAACCAGGTCGTCCGCATAGAACAGGAATTTCACTTCTCCATCAAGGAGACGGAGACCTGGTGACTCGCTTTGCTCCAGCATGTCTGCTAATTCATTTATGTATATGTTGAACAGGGTCGGGCTCAAATTGCAGCCCTGTCGGACGCCTCTTCTCTGGGTGAAGAAATCGGTGCGTTTGTCTCCAATTTTGACCCCGCATTTTTTTTTCAGATACATTGATTTAATAAGGTCATAGACTTTGCCCCCTATTCCACACTGAAGAAGTTTATAATAGAGCCCTTCGTGCCATATAGAGTCAAAGGCTTTCTTGAAGTCGATGAAACAGGCGAATATTTTCCCATTTTTTGTTTGGTGTATATGTTTTTCAATGAGGGTGTGAAGGGTATAGATATGGTCGGCGGTGCGGTGTTTTGGAAGAAAGCCTATTTGGTTTTTTCTGAGGATATTATGTTTGTTAAGAAAATCAAGTAATCTACTGTTTAGAATACTGCAGAATAACTTCCCTAGAAAACTGTTGACACAGATGCCGCGGTAGTTATTTGGGTCTGATTTGTTTCCGCTTTTATATATGGGGGAGATTAGTCCTTGGCACCAGATATCGGGTAAACAGCCTGAACGTAATATGATGTTGAATAATTTGAGCACCGCACCCTGCATCTCCATATTGCTGAACTTGAGCATTTCATTTTTGATGTTGTCTGGGCCACAGGCTTTCTTTAGGTGGAGAGATTTTGTTTTTGTGGCCAGTTCTTTCCATGTGATTGGGGAGTCTAGAGGGATTTGGTTGTCTTTAATTGTTGCTTCTAATGTGTGGAGTTTTTCTGTGACCTGATGTTGACTTGGGTTTGTTTCGTTTATTGGGATGTCTTTGTAGAGGTTTTCAAAATGTGTTCTCCAGATGTCGCCATCTTGGATTGGTAATGCTTGCAATTGTGTTGTACTCAGGTTATTCCACATTTCCCAGAATTGTTTTGGATTGGTGGAGTTTTCAATTTCTTCGAGTATTTTGTGGGTATAGTTTTGTGTTTTGTTCCTAATGGTGTGTTTATATCTTTTGAGGGTTTCATTGTATCTAGTACGTAGGTCCGGATTGTTTGGTTGCCGATGCTTTTGGTTTGATATTTTTCTCAGGTCTTTTCTGGCATTTTTGCATTCGTGGTCAAACCATTTCTTATTTTTATTTTGTCTTTTGTGACTCTTCCTCTTCTGTTTCACGAGGTCGGCTTTTACAGCTGCCTCATGGAAGATCATATTTATATCCTCTATGGCAATGTTTACACCATCTCTGGTGATCTCATATAGATTTTCTTTAAATTTTGAAATTTTACTTGTGAGATCAGGTGAATTTAGTGCTGTGATGAATTTATCTCCACTGTCTGGGGCCCATCTGTATGTCTGGTTTATTTTATGTAGCTTAATGGGTTCCTTTTTTGTGTCTGTAGTTTGGGCAGAAAGTTTAAGGTACACATTTATTTGGTTATGGTCTGAGAGGGGGGATTGCTGCCTGACAGTGAATGCGTTGATATCGCAGGGGTCCAGGTCAGTGATTGTATAATCCACCACACTAGACCCAAGAGTTGAGGAATATGTGAGTCTCCCTAAGGAGTCCCCTCTGAACCTACCGTTAACTATGTACAGGCCTAAGGCTCGGCAGAGTTGCACTACCTCCCTACCGCTTTTATTTATTACACAATCGAGGTTGTTTCGGTTTGCGATGGCTGGTGTGACATATAGAGGTGTCTGGCCAAACACATGGTTGTTGCCCTGTGGGTCTATGAAGTCAGGTTCACATCCTGTCCTTGCATTTAGGTCCCCACATAGTAGCACCTTTCCTTGGGCCTGGAAATGGCTGATTTCCATGTGGAGAGTGTCAAATATCTCCTCTTCAAAATATGGCGATTCTATTGGAGGTATGTAGATCGCACATAAGTAAACATCGTTTTTTGCTATTCCTATATTTTTATCTAATTTTAGCCATACGTGTGATTTTCCCTGTTTTATCGGTGAGATGTGTTTGTTCAGTTCTCCTTTATACCACACCAGGATTCCCCCGGAGGTTCTGCCCTTGCGTGTCTTAGTGTTCTTTACTGAGGGCACAATGATTTCATGGTACATTGGAGGACAGTGGGTCGGCATGTCCTTTTGGCACCATGTTTCTGTTAACACAATTATATCAATGTCTTTTATAGCTTTTAGGAATTCAGGGTCTGTACTCTTCATCCCAAAAGTTGAGGAGCGGAGGCCCTGGATATTCCAGCAGCTTATGTGGAAAGAACGCATTTCTTTCTCTCGCCAGCTTTCTCTCTCTCTCTCTCACCAGCTTTCTCTGTCTCTCTCTCGCCAGCTTTCTGTGTCTCTCTCGCCCGCTTTCTCTGTCTCTCTCACCAGCTTTCTCTGTCTCTCTCGCCAGCTTTCTCTCTCTCTCTCTCGCCAGCTTTCTCTGTCTCTCTCGCCAGCTTTCTCTGTCTCTCTCGCCAGCTTTCTCTGTCTCTCTCTCGCCCGCTTTCTCTCTCTCTCTCTCGCCAGCTTTCTCTGTCTCTCTCGCCAGCTTTCTCTGTCTCTCTCTCGCCAGCTTTCTCTGTCCAATTCCAATTTTTCCAATTCCAATTTTCCAATTCAAATGCTTTATTGGCATGAAAGTTTACAGACAACCATATTGCCAAAGCTTACATTGCAAAAGGGTACAGTTTTCCAACATTCTGTAGGTGTCAATCGATTTGACATTTGTTGGGTACATACAATATTACTTTTAAACAATATTAATTTTAAACAGTCTTTCTACTTCATTTGGTACGTTCAATATTAATTTTAAACAGTCTTACTTTTAAACAGTCCTCAGGTTGTGACATGTTGTTACATATTTGGCCCCAAGGTATGGTCTGTCTCCTTCTCCCAGGACTAATCTCAATTTTGACAGGTCATCCAATTCCTTTAAATCTGGGGTTGTTTGGCTTAGCTTGTTGAATAATATGTTTCTTGATGTGTTGAATTTTTCGCATTTTAGGAGGAAATGCATTTCTGTTTCAACCTCGCCGGCCAGACATTGATCGCATATTCTATTCTCTCTAGGCTGCCAGGATTTCTTGTTTCTGCCTTTTTCAATTTCCAGTTGGTGGTCGCTTAGTCTGTACCTGGTGAGGGTCTGTCTCTCTTTTGTGTCTCTGATGGTCGTGAGGTTTTCTGCCAGTTTATATTCTCTTTTTAGGGCCCGGTAACATTCTAATCTGCTTTGGCTTTCGGTTATTTTGCTCCACTGTTCCAGGTAGGTTTCTTTGCATTGTTTAATGATTTGGTTCACTCGGATTGGTGTTTCGACGGCTGTGTTGGTCTGGGGCTGGTCAGGGTCCGGCTGAGTACTTAGTTTCAGTAGCAGCTGACTCAGGGGACTCTTTTCTGGGTTTAGCTCTTGGGTCTGAAAGGCTTTGAAATGAAGGGTGTCTGGGGAGCTAGATTTGAGGTGATTTAGGAAGTTTAGTGCTCGTTTTTGGATGTTTATTATCAGTGGGTAGCTGCCTAGTTCGGCTCTGCATGCATTTGTTTGTGTTTTTCTTTGGGTGCGAAGGATGCTTCGGCAGAATTCTGCATGTAGGGCTTCTATTGTGTGTTTTTCCCATTTAGTGTAGCTTTGGTGATTTAGCGGGCCCCATACTTCACTACCGTACAGTGCAATGGGCAGGAGTATGCTGTCAAATATTTTGAGCCAGATTTTGATTGGGATTTGGATGTTGTAGAATTTTCTTTTTATTGCATATAGGGCTTTCTCTGTCTGTCTCTCGCCAGCTTTCTCTGTCTGTCTCTCGCCAGCTTTCTCTGTCTCTCTCTCGCCAGCTTTCTCTGTCTCTCTCTCGCCAGCTTTCTCTGTCTCTCTCTCGCCAGCTTTCTCTGTCTCTCTCTCGCCAGCTTTCTCTGTCTCTCTCTCGCCAGCTTTCTCTGTCTCTCTCGCCAGCTTTCTCTGTCTCTCTCTCGCCAGCTTTCTCTGTCTCTCTCTCGCCAGCTTTCTCTGTCTCTCTCTCGCCAGCTTTCTCTCTCTCTCTCTCGCCAGCTTTCTCTGTCTCTCTCTCGCCAGCTTTCTCTGTCTCTCTCTCGCCAGCTTTCTCTGCCTCTCTCTCGCCAGCTTTCAATTCAATTCAATTCAATTCAAATGCTTTATTGTCATGAAAGTTTACAGGGAACCATATTGCCAAAGCTTACATAACAAAAAGTAGTTTTCCAACATTCTGTAGGTGTCAAACAATTTTGACCTTCGTTGGGTACATACAATATTAATTTAAACAATATTTATTAATTTAAACAGTCGTTGAACATCGTTGGGCACATTCAGTATTAATTTTAAACAGTCCTCAGGTTGTGACATGTTGTTACATATTTGGCACCAAGGTATGGTCTGTCTCCTTCTCCCAGGACTAATCTTAATTTTGACAGGTCATCCAATTCTTTGAAATCTGGGGTTGTTTGGCTGAGCTTGTCAAATAATATGTTTCTTGTTGTGTTGAATTTTTCTCTGTCTCTCTCTCGCCAGCTTTCTCTGTCTCTCTCGCCAGCTTTCTCTGTCTCTCTCTCTCCAGCTTTCTCTGTCTCTCTCTCGCCAGCTTTCTCTGTCTCTCTCTCGCCAGCTTTCTCTGTCTCTCTCTCGCCAGCTTTCTCTGTCTCTCTCTCGCCAGCTTTCGCTGTTTCTCTCTCGCCAGCTTTCTCTGTCTCTCTCGCCAGCTTTCTCTGTCTCTCTATCGCCAGCTTTCTCTGTCTCTCTCTCACCAGCTTTCTCTGTCTCTCTCTCGCCAGCTTTCTCTGTCTCTCTCTCGCCAGCTTTCTCTGTCTCTCTCTCATCAGCTTTCTCTGTCTCTCTCTCGCCAGCTTTCTCTGTCTCTCTCGCCAGCTTTCTCTGTCTCTTTCCCGCCTTCTTTCTCTGTCTCTCGCCAGCTTTCTCTCTCTCTCTCACTCCAGCTTTCTCTGTCTCTCTCTCGCCAGCTTTCTCTCTCTCTCTCTCCAGCTTTCTCTGTCTCTCTCGCCAGCTTTCTCTCTCTCTCTCTCTCCAGCTTTTTCTGTCTCTCTCTCGCCAGCTTTCTCTGTCTGTCTCGCCAGCTTTCTCTGTCTCTCTCGCCAGCTTTCTCTGTCTCACTCGCCAGCTTTCTCTCTCTCTCTCTCGCCAGCTTTCTCTGTCTCTCTCTTGCCAGCTTTCTCTGTCTGTCTCTCGCCAGCTTTCTCTGTCTGTCTCTCGCCAGCTTTCTCTGTCTCTCTCTCGCCAGCTTTCTCTGTCTCTCTCTCGCCAGCTTTCTCTGTCTCTCTCTCTCCAGCTTTCTCTGTCTCTCTCTCGCCAGCTTTCTCTGTCTCTCTCTCGCCAGCTTTCTCTGTCTCTCTCTCGCCAGCTTTCTCTGTCTCTCTCTCGCCAGCTTTCTCTCTCTCGCCAGCTTTCTCTGTCTCTCTCTCGCCAGCTTTCAATTCAATTCAATTCAATTCAATTCAAATGCTTTATTGGCATGAAAGTTTACAGGGAACCATATTGCCAAAGCTTACATAACAAAAAGTACAGTTTTCCAACATTCTGTATGTGTCAAACAATCTTGACCTTCGATGGGTACATACAATATTAATTTAAACAATACTTATTAATTTAAACAGTCGTTGAACATCGTTGGGTACATTCAGTATTTATTTTAAACAGTCCTCAGGTTGTGACATGTTGTTACATATTTGGCACCAAGGTATGGTCTGTCTCCTTCTCCCAGGACTAATCTTAATTTTGACAGGTCATCCAATTCTTTGAAATCTGGGGTTGTTTGGCTGAGCTTGTCAAATAATATGTTTCTTGATGTGTTGAATTTTTCTCTGTCTCTCTCTCTCCAGCTTTCTCTGTCTCTCTCTCGCCAGCTTTCTCTGTCTCTCTCTCGCCAGCTTTCTCTGTCTCTCTCTCGCCAGCTTTCTCTGTCTGTCTCTCGCCAGCTTTCTCTGTCTCTCTCTCGCCAGCTTTCTCTGTCTCTCTCTCGCCAGCTTTCTCTGTCTCTCTCTCTCTCCAGCTTTCTCTGTCTCTCTCTCCAGCTTTCTCTGTCTCTCTCTCCAGCTTTCTCTCTCTCTCTCGCCATCTTTCTCTGTCTCTCTCTCCAGCTTTCTCTGTCTCTCTCTCGCCAGCTTTCTCTGTCTCTCTCTCGCCAGCTTTCTCTGTCTCTCTCTCGCCAGATTTATCTGTCTCTCTCTCGCCACCTTTGTCTGTCTCTCTCTCGCTATCTTTCTCTTATGTGGCTCGATGTCAAATTTTGTTTTATAACACTCCTGTGCAGCTCCCTGGGAGGTTTCACTACATTAAAGGCACTATACAAATATAATTGTTGTTGTTATTTCTCTCGAGCTTTCTCTCGCTCGCTCTCTCTCTCTTTTTGCATTGCAACCGAATTTTTCCCCCTTAACATAAAAAATGCAATTGGATTTGTCGTTATTTTAAAAGTTGAGACAGAAACATTTCAGAATACATTTGAATCAAGATTAAAGCTGAGATAGATGGAAAGAATCAGAGAGAGAGCAGATGAGTGAATGAAAAAGAGCGACAGAGATGGGGAGCTAGATAGGAACAGAGAGAGGGGGAGAGAGAACAAGCGATGGGGAGAGAGAGGGGGGGACGCAGATGGAGGTGACTGTTAAATGCCAGAAGTGGGAGTTGCTATTTTAGATCTGGTAATGTGTAATGAGACAGGATTAATTAATGATCTCATAGTAAAGTATCCCCTAAGAAAGAGTGATTGGTAGAATTTCAAATTCATTTTGAGGGTGAGAAACTTGGGTCTGAAACTAGTGTTTGTGGTGTATGTGCCTTTAAGAGCAATTGTGGTGTATGTGCCTTTAAGAGCCCCAGGTGTGCGTAATGCCGGTGATTGCCACTTGGGCTATTTCGGCCTGTGTAATGTGTATATCCTTTCGAACCCCCCCCCCAGACTTGCTTAGTAAATACCTATGAACCAACTCCTGTCTTCAGTGTCTTTATCTACACACGGACACTACAGTGGTGACGAAGTGGGAACGGACTTACCTGCAATTCCGCAGCACCTCAAGGACATCGATTCCTCCAGCGTCCAAGAAGACTCAAGGAAGTAATAGAAACTGTGGTTTCACCAGCTGGCCAAGCTGGTGGCAGGTACTGCGCTAGTCCTTCCTGGGCTCTGCAACTGAGACAGGCAGCGAAATCGGAGGCAAGCAATAACGGACTGGGAGGGTGCACTCGGGAGACGGCCGGCGCGGCAAGCAGGTCAGCGTTTAGACCTCCGTCGGGAACGAGTCTCCAACAGTGAATAAATCGAAACCACAGTAAAACAGCGTTGTTATCGGTAGCAGCGGCGGGAAAGCGCGGGAAGCGCCATATCTTTATTGAAATGCCTAAGTCTGGCAATATTGATGCTTTTGATAACGAAACAGAGCCTAACTTTGGCAATATTGATGTTTTTGATAACAAGATAGAGGATTGGATCACATATGTGGAAAGAGTGGAGGTGTTTTGCACCGCAAATGGAATAGAAGATGAAAAAAAAGCTTCAGTGCTTCTGGATCTAATGGGCGCAGAAACATACAAGCTGTTACGCAACTTAATCACTCCAGCCGAACCGATGGACAAGAATTTTGAGGAGATTGTTGATACCCTACACTGCCAATTCGAGGCAGGACTGGCAGATTCTCTGCAAGACAAATTCATCTGCGATCCCCTAAGTGTAGAAACACAAAAAAAGGTATCTTCTGGAAAAGGTTCAACACTGGACAAGGCTTTCAGTGCAATAGGAGCGGCAAAGATACAGCAAAGGCCACAGGACTTCGGCACCCATGAAATGACACGGGGTTTCGAGAGATGTTATCGCTGCGGCAGATCCAACCATGACCAGAGGGATTGCTGGTTCAAAGAAAAAGCATGCAGGCGATGCAGAAAGATGGGACACATTCCACGTGTATGCCGATCTGAAAATAAAAAAATCCACTAACGGAAAAAGAATCAATAAGGAAAAGCACAGAAAGGTACAAATGATGACGGACAGTAGCTCCAAAGACCAGAAGAGCGATAGCGACTCCGGGAACAAGAGGCTAAGCTCTCTCAAATTACATAATGTAATCGCCAATGAAAATTACCAGACCATTTGGGTTACCCTCATAATAGCAGGGTCCCCAATTAAAATGGTGCTAGATACAGGATCAGCGCTAACCGTAATAAATCGACGAGATTACGAGAGGCTATTTTCGCATATACCTCTAAAAGACACATCCATTATCTTAAAAACATATACGGGGCAGAAAGTATACCCCAAAGGAAAAATAAAGGTGCCTGTGGTATACAACGGCAAAGAAATACAAAAGTTGTATTTATACATTCTACAAGATGGTGGTCCACCGTTGTTGGGATGTGAATGGATAAGGAAGATACGTTTAGACTGGCACTCCATTCAGGCACTGACGGTGACCAATAAGGAAAAAAGCAATGATGACATCATACCTGAACGATTAAAAGACATCTTGGCCAACGCCAAATAATTGTTTCAAGAGAAACTAGGAACCTTGAAAGGCATCACTGCCTCAATAAAAGTGGACGATACAGCAATTCCCAAATTTTTTGAGGCAAGACCGGTGCCATACGCAATACGAGGCAGAGCTGGAGAATTTGGAAAAGTCAGGCGTATTATCCAAAATAGATTGGAGCGAATGGGCAACACCCATCGTTCCAGTCATGAAAAAAGCATTGAAAAATAACTCTGAGGAACAGAGAAAAATTCGCATCTGTGGGGACTTTAAGGTGACTGTAAACCCGGTCCTTCACACGGTACAGTATCCTCTTCCGAGGATAGAAGATATTTTCGCCTCACTATCCGGAGGGAAACGTTTCACAAAAATTGACTTAGCACAGGCATATCTACAGATGGAGGTTGAGGAGACCGCTAAAAAGTATCTCACAATAAACACACACAAAGGCCTGTACCAGTACAATCGACTGGTTTTTGGAGTAGCATCAGCTCCAGCTATCTGGCAAAGAGCTATGGAGCAAGTCCTGCAAGGGATTCCGGGGACTCAATGCTACCTAGACGACATCCTTATAACAGGAGAAAACAACAACGAGCACCTTGCCAATTTGGAGCAGGTGCTCACTAGGCTGAAAGAACGGGGCCTACGAGCAAATCGCCCCAAGTGCGAATTTTTCCAAAATCAGATATCATATTGTGGCCACATAATTAATAAGGAAGGGTTGCATAAGTCACATGAAAAAATTGAAGCAGTTATAAAAGCCCCAGCACCTGAAAATGTTTCACAATTAAGGTCATTCCTGGGATTAATAAATTACTATCATAAATTTTTACCGAACTTATCAACCATTCTACACCCTCTTAATGATCTTCTACAGACAGGAGTGATTTGGAAATGGAACGAAGACTGTAAACGTGCCTTCCATAAATGTAAAGACTTAATCACATCCGAGAAAGTTTTGGCTCATTACAACCCATCACTACCAATCAGACTGGCGTGCGATGCATCCCCTTACGGCATAGGAGTGGTATTGTCCCATAGATTCCCTGATGGCTCGGAACGGCCGATAGCTTTTGCATCACGCTCATTAAACTCAGCTGAGCGTAACTATGCCCAGATAGACAGGGAAGCACCCAGCCTGGTATGGGGAGTGAAGAAATTCAACCATTACCTACACGGACAAAAATTTACCTTGCTGACTGACCATCAACCCCTCATCTCCATATTCAACCCTAAAAAAGGTGTCCCCATTATGACGGCACAAAGACTACAGAGGTGGTCCCTTTTTCTAGGGGCACACCAATACAACATTGAATACAAAGTGTCAAAACAGCATGGGACTGCTGACGGTTTATCGCGCCTACCGTTGCCAACGATAGAAGAGGCACCTACAGTAGACCCAGTAGAGATATTCCACTCTACCATAGTGGAATGTCTACCGGTGACAAATTCTGCCATTGAAAGGGAGACAAGAAATGACCCTACTCTCTCACGGGTCTACGATTGAACTGTGAAGGGATGGCCAGCACATGGCGAACCACTGTTGCCAGCATTCTTGCAAAGAAGAGAACAGCTGTCAGTGTGCCGAGGAACCTTGATGTGTGGATCCAGAGTGGTGATTCCACCCAAACTCCAGGATAAAGTGCTGAAGGAGCTTCACGAGGGGCATCTGGGTGGAGTGAAAATGAAGAACCTAGCTAGGGCGTTTGTATGGTGGCCAGGTATCGATGGAGACATCGAAGACATGACCAAGAGCTGCCTAGGATGCCAGAAGGTCCAAAATGCTCCGCCACAGGCCCCTCTACATCCATGGGAGTGGCCCTCATCTCCCTGGCAAAGGGTGCACATCGACTTTGCTGGTCCATTTATGGACTCAATGTTCTTAATCGCAGTTGATGCACACTCCAAGTGGCCGGAGGTAATAAAGATGTCCTCCACCACCACGGAAAAAACCATCACAGTATTAAGGACCATATTTGCCAGGAATGGGCTGCCGGAACAGATATGTTCTGATAATGGACCGCAATTTGTGTCCGAAGAATTCAGAAAGTTCTTAAAGAACAATGGGGTAAAGCACTACACGTCTGCCCCATACCATCCCGCCACCAATGGATTGGCTGAAAGGTTTGTCCAGACCTTCAAGAAGGCCATAAAGGCCATGAGTAATGAAGACATAAAACTTCAGCACAAGGTGGATAACTTCTTATTTGCATATAGGAATGCAACACATATGGTTACTAACCAAACTCCCGCCATGATGTTCTACAATAGAAACCTAAGATGCCGGCTGGATTTGGTCAAGCCCAACATCCGAAGGGACGTGGAGAACCAGCAGTTTCAGGGCATGAATGAAAGGCCAACTAGGGCCTTCCAGATAGGCCAACCGGTTTTGGCCCGGGACTACCGTACCGAGAAATGGCAGACTGGAACTATCTGCACACGACTAGGACCACTGATGTATACCGTGGACATCGGAGAAAGCATAATAAGGCGCCATGCTGACCAAATCATCAAGTCATCTGAAAAGGGACAACCTACACCACCACTCCACACATCTAACGATGAAGTAGAGATACCCATATCTACCTCCGATCCGGTGATACTGGAACCCGATGAACCCGACACTGGCCTTCAAGCCGAATCAGCCTTGCCAGGAGAACCTACTACACCACCAGAAACTACTACACCGCCGAGGCGTTATCCGGACCGAGTCAGGAAGCCTCCTGAGAGACTAACTTATAATTAATTAATACAGCAATGTATATTATTTTGCATATAACATGTAATTAATAATTACTTAAAATATGATGTACTAGTTAGCTAGAAGGGGAGGAATTGTTGTGTATGTGCCTTTAAGAGCCCCAGGTGTGCGTAATGCCGGTGATTGCCACTTGGGCTATATAGGCCTGTGTATTGTGTATATCCTTTAGAACCCCCCCAGACTTGCTTAGTAAATACCTATGAACCAACTCCTGTCTTCAGTGTCTTTATCTACACACGAACACTACAGTGTCCTAAACTGAAATAAAGGCAATTACAAGGGTCCGAGGACAGAGTTGGCTGAAGCGGACTGGGAAAATAGATGAAAGGGTAAGACGCTAGCTCAGCAGTGGCAGACATTTAAGGAGATATTTCATCAATCTCAGCAAAGGTGTATTCCAGTGAGAAAGAAAGGCTCTACGAGGAGGATGCACCATCCGTGGCTAACTAAGGGAGTTAAAGATGGGATCACATTGAAAGAAAAGGCAGACAATGTTGCCAAGATTAGTGTTAGGCCAGAGGATTGGGACATTTTTAGAAACCAGTAAATGATGACAAATCAGCAATAAAACTCCATTTCCTGGGTCAGAGCTGTGCATGTAGTTTTTTTATTCATTGCGTGCTTTCTTTTAATCAATTTTCATTTCTCTCTCTCCAGAAGCTGCAACGTGACGATGCAGAGAGAGAGTCTTTTGGGAGGTGGAATCCTGGAGAAGTGCTTCCTTCAGAGGGAGGAGAGTGACCGAGGCCCCTCAGCACAGGCTGCCTGCCTGGCCCCCAATGTTTCTGTTTTAACAGCCCGCGATTCATTGCCATCGCTTGCTCCCCCCAATGTAACTTGTACATCTTTCTGCACCACCCTCTCTCTCTCTACCTCTGAAGAAAAGGCACTGAAGATGGCCTACTAGATACTTTCCTTTATTAGCTATGAGGAAAGACTGGATAGGCGGGGTTGGTTTTCTTTGGAATAGAGGAGACTGAGGGAGATTAAATGGAGGTGTATAAAATGATGAGGGGCCTAGATAGAGTGGATGGGACGGACTGCTTTCCCCCAGCAGAGAGGTCAATAACCAGGGGCCATATATGCACGAGAAGTGCCGTAACCTATAAGGTGTCGGACCCAGAGCAGGAGAGTGGGATTAGGCTGGATAGCTTCATAAATCGGCCGGCACAGACACGAGGGGCCGAATGGCCTCCTTCTGTGCTGTAAACTTGTACAATTCCCTCTCTCTCTCTCCCTATTTCCCCATCTCTCTGTCTGTCCCTTACAGCCTGGGACCAGTGACAGAGACACACGCAGGCCAGGCCGTACAGTCAGTCAGAGACACCTGTCCCCGTAGACACATCGGGTGGCTTGAATTTCCACCGGAGTTAGTTCTCCAGATCGCCCACTGTAAGCTGTATATTCCACTCTCCACCTCCCTCCCTCTCGAGTCACATCTCTGTATCGGCACATCTTTCGTTATATCTGTATCTCTCCGTCAGTCTCTCTCTCTCCATTGTTCTTTATCTCTTCCTGCAACATTAATCTTTGCATCCCTTCATCTCCCTCTCGAATCTTCTTTCTATCTACATCTTTCTTGATATCTCTGCCTCTCCAACTCTTTCTCTGCAGCACTCTCTGTCTTTCTCGATCTCCAACTCTCTATTTCAGTATCTCTCTCCCTAACTCTCTCTCTCTCTCTCTCTGCCAGCCACTCTCTCCCTCTCTCTTTGTCCATCTGCCTCTCTTTCTATTTTGAGTCTCAGTTTCTCTGCCTTCTGCTCTCCGCTCCTCTCACTGGTTCTGGCTCCCTCTCTCTTATTCCCAATCTCGCTCCCTTTCACTCTGTTCTGCCTCTTTGTCCTTCTCACTTTCCATATCTCTGCTTTCTGCTCCTCAGTCCCTCTCACTGGGCCAGATGTTGACCCGGTGCCACAATGTGAACCCAGTGACAATAAACCAGAATCCTGCGTCACATCTCTCCCGAGGTTGATTTCCCTCAATGTTACAATAGGGCGAGATGTGAAACGGGAGGCTGATTCACCATCACCCGGTTTGTTGTATAACGCCAAGTCAAACAGTTTATTTCCCTCTACGTCTCTGCCTCTCTCCTGTGGGTAAATGGAGTCGAGGTGCAGATCAGCCACAATCTCACATTGGTGGGACAGGCTCGAAGGGCTGAATGGCCTCCTATGTCACCCAAATCTCTGTGTGTCATTTCTCTGTTCAGGGACACCCAGCTCAGGTTTTGTTTCCCACTACACTGATGGGGGTTGGCGGGGGGTGAACACCTTCCTGCAGTGAGGAACATACCTGGAGCTGGGATGGCACTGTGCGTGAAGGTTGGGAATGTCCGTCATCTCTTGCTCCACGTCTGCACCCCCCTCTGATCTCTAATGCCCCCCATCTCACTCTCTCACCCTCCTGTATTCCCAGGCTTCTCAATCTCTCTCCAAATAGGTTCCAGACACTCATTATACAGCCACCGACTGAGTGAGCGGCCACAGCCATTTTGTGTTTGGTGCGGGGGGGAGGCAGCCATTTTGGGCTTGGTGCAGGGGGAAGCCATTTTGTGCTCGGTGCGGGGGAGCAGCCATTTTGTGCTTGGTGCGGGGGGAGGCAGCCATTTTGTGCTCGGTGCGGGGTTCAGCCATTTTGTGCTTGGTGCGGGGGGAGGCAGCCATTTTGTGCTTGGTGCGGGGTTCAGCCATTTTGTGCTCGGTGCAGGGGGAGGCAGCCATTTTGTGCTCGGTGCGGGGGGGCAGCCATTTTGTGCTCGGTGCGGGGGAAGTGTTTTACGTTGTTTGTTTGTTTGGATGTGAATTAAAGCAAATTAAAGAGAGTTGTGATTTGGAGCCACACCAGTTAAGTGAGTGCTTCACACACGGGGCAAAATAAAGTTTCACCAGCGGTGGGGAGGGGGATTGACAGGGCGGGCAGGATTATACATGGATGGAGATATATGGGGGTCTTATACAGTGGGGGGCTGTGGAGCTTCACCAGCGGTGGGGAGGGAGAATGACAGGGCGGGGCGATTATACATGGATGGAGATATATGGGGGTCTTATACAGGGGGGGCTGTGGAGTTTCACCAGCGGTGGGGAGGGAGATTGACAGGGCGGGCGGGGGGATTATACATGGATGGAGATATATGGGGGTTTTATACAGGGGGGGCTGTGGAGTTTCACCAGCGGTAGGGAGGGAGATTGACAGGGCGGGCAGGATTATACAGGGATGGAGATATGGGGGGTCTTATACAGGGGGGGGCTGTGGAGTTTCACCAGCGGTGGGGAGGGAGATTGACAGGGCGGGATGATTATACATGGATGGAGATATGTGGGGGTCTTATACAGGGGGGGGTGGAGTTTCACCAAGGGGGAGGAGGGAAGGAGTTTCACAGAGGGAGAGAGGTACAGGGGGCGGAGTGTACAGGGAGATGGGGTGAATTATACAGGGGGAGTTATTGTACAGGAGTGGCACACGGGTGGACAATACAGCAGGGGGGGCGCAGGAGATAAGCGAGGGGAATTCTACAAGCGGGGGGAATTCACGGGGAATAAACGGGGGGAAAATTATAGGTGGAGGGTTTCACGGTGGGGTAACTTCATGAGGGTGTAGTATGCAGGGGTATTATGGGGGATTTTAATGGGTTGTATTATAGGGGGGATGTCACGGAGCTATAGTCACAGGGGTATTAGACAGGGAAGAGAACAGAGTATCACGGGTATTGGGGGGGGAAAGAGTATCACGGGTATTAGACGGGGGTGAAGAAGAGATTATCACGGGTATTAGACAAGCTGGGGGGAGACGAGTATCACGGGGGTATTAGACGGGGGGAAGTGAGTAGCTCAGGGGTATTAGACGGGGAGAAGTGAGTAGCGTGGGGGGGAAATTCAGCGGGGGGGAAATTCGGCGGGGGGGATAATTCGGCTGGGGGTAATTCGGCGGGGGGGAATTCGGCGGGGGGGGAATTCGGCGTGGGGGAATTCAGCGGGGGGGACTCACTACTGGAAACACCACTGTTCATAAACACCGGGACGGGGGACTCTACTGGAAACACCACTGTTCATAGACACAGGGACAGGGGACACTACTGGAAACACCACTGTTCATAGACACCGGGACAGGGGACTCACTACTGGAAACACCGCTGTTCATAGACACAGGGACAGGGGACACACTACTGGAAACACCACTGTCCATAGACACCGGGACAGGGGACTCACTACTCGAAACACCGCTGTTCATAGACACAGGGACAGGGGACTCACTACTGGAAACACCACTGTTCATAGACACCGGGACAGGGGACTCACTACTGGAAACACCGCTGTTCATAGACACCGGGACAGGGGACTCACTACTGGAGTCTTAGACACCAGGACAGGGGACTCATTCCTGGAAACACCACTGTTCATCGACACCGGGACAGGGGACTCACTAGTGGAAACACCACTGTTCATAGACACAGGGACAGGGGACTCACTACTGGAAACACCACTGTTCAGAGACACCAGGACAGAGGACTCACTACTGGAAACACCACTGTCCATAGACACAGGGACAGGGGACTCACTACTGGAAACACCGCTGTTCATAGACACCGGGACAGGGGACTCACTACTGGAAACACCACTGTTCATAGACACCGGGACAGGGGACTCACTACTGGAAACACTGCTGTTCATAGACACCGGGGCAGGGGATGTCGTGGCGCTTCTTAGTTTCCAAACAGGCAGGCCACTGAGCTGTGGGGCCTTTAACAACGAGTCGACGCGTGTCGAAATAAAACGTTCACAAACGTAGCTTTGTCTTTTAAACTGTTTACTATAACACTTAACAAACGGAATTACAAAGCAAACACGTATAAACGAACACGGTCAAAAACTGTACTGCTCCAAACCTCACAGCTTCTGCCTCTTTCACCACGTGCAGTTTAAACTGTAAAATGGCTGCACCCATGTGTGGCTTAGGGACTGTTCCATTGTGGCAAGAATGAAGGGGGTGTCGGACTATACTACTGGAGCAAGAAAATAGGGGGTTTCTTAATACAATAAGTCGGTCAGGTAAATTAACTGTATTATGCCATTTAGCCACTATTTTAAAGTATTTTCTTAAGCTTTTATGGCTCTTACATTCCGGCCCCTAATTGACTAGGCACATGAAGCATATCAATTACTCAAACATTCTTAAGAGTCATAAACTAATGAGTTCAACATATTTACAATACAAATGTCCACTTTTTTCGTTCAGGAACCTTTCACGCTACTTCTTGTAGCAGGCAGAGCTTTGTGATCGGTCTTTCCAGGGTACTGGTCTTGGTTTGCAAACAAACACGACGAACGACGCCTCTGGAGTCTGGCATGGTCTTAATTATTTTTCCCATCAACCAAGAATTTCTAGGGGCTGAATCATCCACGATTAAGACAATGTCTCTGACAATGAAGTTCCTCTTTGTTTTGGACCATTTTTGACGCTCCTGTAGCAGAGGTAAGTATTCTCTTGTCCATCTGGTCCAAAAAAGGTCTGACATATACTGAACTTGCCTCCACTTCCGACGGGCATACAAATCTTCCTTTTTGAAGACTCCCGGGGGCATGGCTGGCTGTGTTTTCAACAACAGGTGGTTCGGTGTCAGGGCTTCGAGGTCATTGGGATCATCTGATGTTTTAGTTATCGGTCGGTCATTAATGATGGCTTCGACCTCGCACAGAACGGTTTGGTGTCCCTCGTCGTCAAGCGCTTGCTGCTTCAGTACAGAACTGAGTAGTTTTCTTACGGTGCGTATCTGTCTTTCCCAGACACCTCCGTGGTGGGATGCAGCCGGAGGATTGAAGATCCACTTAATTCCTGTTTGCATCATGGCTTCCTGTATTTTAAGCTGATTCCAACCTTCAATCGCTTCCCGTAGTTCTCTCTCCGCTCCGACGAAATTGGTGCCATTATCACAACGCGTAATGGACACCTGTCCTCTTCTACAGACAAAGCGCCGCAAGGCGTTAATACAGGAATCAGTGTCAAGCGTGTGTGCCACCTCAATATGAACTGCTGTGATGGTCAAACAAGTGAAAAGCACACCATATCTCTTGACAAGGCTCCATCCTCGCTTTACCTCGAAAGGCCCGAAATAGTCCACCCCTACGTTTGTAAATGGGGGCTTGTCTGGTAACAAACGGTCTTCAGGCAGGTCTGCCATTTTCTGCTCCCCAGCTCTAGCGTGTAACCGTCTGCAAACAATGCATTCAGAGAGTATTTTTCTTATTGCGGAATTAGCTCCTGGAATCCAGTATCTTTGTCTTAGCTTCGCAAGCACGTGATTCCTCCCACTGTGTCCAATACTCTGGTGTATATGCTGAAGAATGAGAGTAGCAACCCGGAGGTCCTTAGAAAAGATAGCAGGATGCTTGGCCTCCTCTGGCATAGCAGATTTGTTTAGTCTCCCTCCCACCCTCAGTACTCCATCTTGCAGTGTAGGGTCCAGCTTGTAGATATGACTACCTTTCTTGATTGGAGTATTTCGCTGTAGAGCTTCGATTTCTTCTGGGTATCTTTGTCTTTGACTGAAGCGAATTATCTCCTTCTCAGCCTTGGCCAAATCCTCCACGGTCAGTGAATTCTTGCCCAATGTGGTCTTGTGCTGATGCATGTACTGCTGTAGAAGCATTCTCTGCTTATCAGGGTTACTTTCAGACTGACTGATAGTGGCTCGGTACTCTTTTCTCTTACCGCTCCGGTGTAGCAGCAACTCTTTCAACCTTAGGAACCATGCAACTGCTTTCCTCAACTGGTGCCATCCTGAGAAATGGTTAACAAGCTTGTTCACTGTGTCGAAGTTCTCTTTCGTATTTATGAGATTTACTGTGACTGATCTCTTGACTTCGACGTCGTCTTCAGCAATCTGACTTGGCATATCTGGTCTTTCTGGCCATGATCTCTCTGTTTCCAGCAGATAACTTGGGCCTTGTATCCAAGTTTTGCTCCTCGTGAAGTTTTCAGCCTTCAATCCCCGTGAGGCTTGATCTGCTGGGTTTAATGAGGTGTTTACATACCTCCATTGAGATGGTTGTGTAGCTTCTCTAATGGATGAGATTCTGTTTGCTACGAAGGTCTCGAAGCATATCTTCTCATTCTCTATCTACTTCAGCGCCGTCGTGCTATCCGTCCAGAACACAGATTCTTCGAATGGGAGCTGTAACTCTTTACGCATCACCTGGTCGACTTTAACTGCAACAACCGCTGCCGTCAATTCCAGTCTCGGGATGGTGACCTGCTTCAGCGGAGCCACCCTGGATTTTCCCATGAGGAAGGCACAATGTTTCTGGCCCTGTTGATTTGTCAGCAAGAGGTAGGTAGCCGTGCCATAGCCGTCCTCACTGGCGTCCGAGAAATGATGTAGTTGAGCCGTCTTTGTAACTCCAAAACTCGCGGGCTTGATGCTTCTACTGACGTTGAAGCTAGAAAGTTGTTGCAAATCTGTCAGCCATCTGTGCCATCTCTGAGCTTGACCTTCTGGGATATCTTCATCCCATCCTCTCTTGTCTCTGCACAGCTCTCGTAGCATCAGCTTCACCGGCAGAATGAGTGGTGCCAGGAATCCGAGAGGGTCGTAGATGGAACTGACCACGGAGAGAATCCCTCGTCTTGTGGATGGTCTTTTGTTCACCATTATTCTGAAGTTGAACGTGTCTGACTCGATGCACCATTGTACACCAAGAGCTCTCTCGATAGGAAGGACATCGTGGCTCAGGTCCAGATCTTTGACTTCAGTGGCTCTTTCCTTTTCTGGGATAGAATCTAGAACTGCTCTGCTGTTGCTTATCCACTTAGTCAGATGGAATCCTCCATTCGAACACAGAGTTCTAAGGTCTCTTGACAGTGCGATGGCATCGTCTTCTGTTGACACGGACTCCAGACAGTCATCGACATAAAGGTTTCTGAAGATTGTCTCCACAGCCTCTGATGGTGCTTTGCCTTTGCCATCTTCTGCAGTTTTTCTGAGAGCGTAGCTTGCACAGCTGGGAGATGATGTGGCTCCAAACAAGTGTACGGCCATTCTACATTCCACCATCGCTTGACTAACGTCGCCATCTGGCCACCAAAGGAAACGCAGAAGATCAGCATCTTCATCAGGGATTCTGACTTGGTAGAACATTGATTCTATGTCTGCCATCATGGCAACGAGCTCTTGTCTAAACCTAGTCAAGACGCCAATGAGGGTATTAGTAAGATCAGGACCTTGAAGCAGCTGGTCATTCAGTGAAGTTCCTCTGAATGAGGCGGCGCAGTCAAACACTACACAGATCTTTTTCTTCTTTGGGTGATACACCCCGTGATGAGGAATGCACCAGACCCTTCCATCGTCTCTGTTCAACTGTTCTTCGGGCACTTTTACAGCATAGCCTTTCGCTATGATGTTTCTCATGAAGTCTTTGTAGTCTTCGTGAAAGTCAGGGTTCTTGTTCAGCTTTCTCTTTAGACTGATGGTGCGTTGCTCTGCTATGCAGCGATTGTTCGGCATCTTCGTGGTCTGTCTTCTCAGTGGCAAACCAATGAGATAGTGGCCATCAATGAACTGTGTAGACCTTGTCATCAAATCCCTGAACTGATGGTCTTCTTGTGACATCTCTGTCTTTTCCTCACAGCTGCGTTCTGAGAAGTCTGCGTTGAACTGCTGTATCAACAGCTCTTCAATGCTTGCGATAGAGATGCGATTAACTGTGACATTTTGTCGTTCCTCCTTGTTCGACTTGTTGCCATCATCTCTCCTTACCAGTCCATTGCCTACCCATCCAAGGGCTGTCCTGACGGCGTAGGGTCCGTCATCCTTGCTGTTTATCACCTGCCATGGCTCCATAGTTTTGTAGGCATTGGTTCCAATTAATAGGCCAATTTCTGCTTCAATGTATGGAAGACGCACCTTTTCTAGGTAAGGCCATCTATCCACATCCTTCTGCAGGGCTAGGTTCCCTATTCTAACAGGAATCTCCCTCTGTGTGAAAACATTAGGCAGGTCTATGAAGTCCTTCTCTTCAAGTCCACACACTTCTAGGTCTGACAGGATATAACTTTGCATTGCCTTCTCATGACCCATGGTGCGTAATAGAATTGCTGTTCTTCTGCCTCTAACGTTCAGCTGTCGCATGAGTGATTCTGTGCAGAACGTTGCTGAACTACCTGGATCCATGAAGGCGTAAGTCTCCACAACCTTCTCACTCCTCTTAGACTTGATCCTTACTGGTACGATGGCAAGAATACAATCACTGTCACCGGCCCCAGTAAGTCCGCAAGTGTTTGGTTCTAGCGACACCAGAGCACTTGAAACAACCGTCTCGTCGGTATTGTTTTCTTCACTCTTCTTAGGGACTTGTTATTCTTTATGGATATGCAGCAGACTGGGATGTTTCCGAGTGCACTCTCTGCATGTTGTTCTTTGCTTACAGTTTCTACTCAGGTGCCCCTGAGAGAGACATCCAAAACATAGGCCGTTGCACTTCAGGAATTCGATTCTGTCCTTATGTGGCTGTGCTTTGATGTCGCTGCAGAAATCCAATGTATGATTCTTCTGGCAGAATAGGCATGGCTTCTGAAAGGCATCAGCAGACGTCCCTGTGCTGCTCCTTTTGGTAGAGGAGTTCTGGGGCCTTTCTTCCTCGGCCTGAGTGACGATAGTTGCAAAGCTGCTTCCCCTGGAACCACCTTTCCTGAGAGTCTTTGATTCAACAGGCTTGGCTTTCACTCTTCCATCAGTAGTCGGGCTGACATCCTGGATGTTTCCAAACAATGGGTCCCTCGCAATTTTAGCCTGTTTGTCTATGAAATTCACTAAGTCTGCAAACCTGGCTCTACTTTTCCGTCTCTCCATTATCTCAAAGGCTGTTCTTCTCCATTGTTCTCTCATCCTGTAAGGAAGCTTAGAGATGATGATTCTCATAGTCGTAGGATTGTCCATCTCTTCCATGAATTCAACATCCTCCATGGTGTTGCGACATCCTATGAGGAAAAGAACGTATGCGTTCAATGCCTCTCCGTCCTCCGATCTGATCTGTGACCACTTGGTAGCCTTTTCAATATATGCAGTGGCTATTTTCAGCTCGTTACCATAGTGCTGCTGCAGCAACTTCCTGGCTTCTATGTATCCCCGGTCCGGTCTCATGTGTTCACAACTTCTGACCAGGTCTTGTGGTTTACCACTGGTGTACTGTCCCAGGTAATACAACTTGTCACTGCTGGTCTCTGTTTTGGAGTCAATGGCTTGTTCAAAGGATCTGATGAAGGGCTTATACTTGAGTGGGTCGCCTTGGAACACTGGTATGTCTCTTTGATGGAGTCGAAACAGATTCTGTTGTTTTACAAGCATCTCTGTAATTTCGTTCTGACGTTGCATCACTCGGTATAGGCTTCTCCCTGTGTCTTCAGGCCTCTGGTGGTCATCAGCAGGGTCTAGTCTAGACCGTCTGACGTCTGGGGTAGCATCACGTGCTCCTGTTAGTGGAGAGGCCACTCTTCCACGCTGTAATGCCAGGGGATTGCCTTCGGGCTCTGTTGTAACTCTTGAAGGTGCCCTGGATCCAACTCTATGTGACAACGTTGACTGGCAGTGGCTCCCGCCATCCCGTGAGCCTTCATAATCTTCGTACGCACTCAACCTGGCGTGTGAGACCTCGATAGCTGTTTTTATCTCCAGCTGTTCTTTCTTTGCCTGCACCTGGGCCCGTTGGGCCTGCACTTGGGCCTGCAGTTGGGCCTGTTGGGCCTGCAGTTGGGCCTCTTGGACCTGCAGTTGGGCCTCTTCCCATTCAAGAGCTTGCTTCTCCGCTAAAGATGCTGCGCGCGCCATCAGCGCCGCCCGTTCAGCCTCCGCTCTCATGCGTCGCGACGAGCTTGTGGTGGAAGCGACTGACCTGCATCCAGAAACAGAGCTACCTTCTTTTCGATTTTTGCTCGGTCTGGCGGAAGTCTCTGAAGTGCTATCGTCTGGTCCGACTTCATCGTCAACTTTATCTTTCTCTGCTGTATCAGCATCTTGTCGAATCTTTAAAATCCACTGTTCCGTGGCCTTGATATAGTCCTTAATGCTGGTTGATTTAAGATCAAACCAGTTGTGCTGATCATGGTTTCCCTCTTCTTCAGACAGAAGTGCTAATACATCTTCATTGAGTACATTAAACTCTTCATGCAGCTTGGAGAAATCGTAATACATTATGTCTTCAGCTTTCTTAATATTCGCATTATCTTCCATGAGGCGATCAATTATCTTCATTTTTCCAGTTATCTGAGCTAATTTAGCCTTCCTTGCACCTATGCTTCTATGTAACTTCTCTTCCATTGCCTTTGGGGTGAGCTTTATTTCCCTCTTTTGGCTAGCAATCCTTCTGGCTGAGGGAAGCTCCTGGCTCCGCAAGGCCTCGGCCATTTTACCCGCAGCTCTTATTTAGCTTCTCAATAGAATGAACAAAGCAAGTAACAGTCACTGTACCTTCGCGTTCTTATATTGTCGTCTGGCTCCGTGACCATTCATGTACACGTTCGCCGACGATTCCGTCCCTTCCTTCTTAGGGAGCAAGTTTTTGACTAATGTAGTGGCGCTTCTTAGTTTCCAAACAGGCAGGCCACTGAACTGTGGGGCCTTTAACAACGAGTAGACGCGTTTCGAAATAAAACGTTCCCAAACGTAGCTTTGTCTTTTAAACTGTTTACTATAACACTTAACAAACGGAACTACAAAGCAAACACGTATAAACGAACATGGTCAAAAACTGTACTGCTCCAAACCTCACAGCTTCTGCCTCTTTCACCACGTGCAGTTTAAACTGTAAAATGGCTGCACCCATGTGTGGCTTAGGGACTGTTCCATTGTGGCAAGAATGAAGGGGGTGTCGGACTATACGACTGGAGCAAGAAAATAGGGGGTTTCTTAATACAATAAGTCGGTCAGGTAAATTAACTGTATTATGCCATTTAGCCACTATTTTAAAGTATTTTCTTAAGCTTTTATGGCTCTTACAGGGGACTCACGACTGGAAGCACCACTGTTCATAGACACAGGGACAGGGGACTCACTACTGGAAACACCACTGTTCATAGACACCGGGACAGGGGACTCACTACTGGAAACACCGCTGTTCATAGACACCGGGACAGGGGACTCACTACTGGAAACACCGCTGTTCATAGACACCGGGACAGGGGACTCACTACTGGAAACACCGCTGTTCATAGACACCGGGATAGGGGACTCACTACTGGAAACATAGAAGATAGGAGCAGGAGTAGGCCATTCGGCCCTTCGAGCCTGCTCCGCCATTCAACGAGATCATGGCTGATCATCCAAACCCTAGCACCCGGTCTCTACACCGACAGCCATCCCACCCAAGCCCTATCCCTGTAACCCCACGTATTTAATTCCCCCCCTAACACTAAGGGCCAATTTTTTATCATGGCCAATCAACCTAACCCGCACATCTTTGGACTGTGGGAGGAAACCGGAGCACCCGGAGAAAACCCATGCAAACACGGGGAGAATGTCTGTGTGGAGTTTGCACAGTCACCCAAGGCCAGATTTGAACCCAGGTCCCTGGCGCTGTGAGGCAACAGTGCTAACCACTATGCCACCGTTCATAGCCACTGCTCATAGACACAGGGACATGGGTCTCACTATTGGAAGCATCCTTGTTCATAGACACAAGTGCAGGGGAACTCGATGCTGGAAGCAACAACAATAACAACAACTTTTATTTACATAGCACCTTTAAAGTAGTAAATCGTCACAAGGCACTGCGCAGGTGCATAAAAAAACAAAAAACGACACAGAGATGCATAAGGAGAAATTCGGGCAGGTGAACAAACACTTGGTCATAGAGGTAGGTTTTAAGGAGTGTCTTAATGGAGGAAAGAGAGGTAGAGAGGTGGAGAGGGTTAGGGAGGGAATTCCAGAGCTTCGGGCCGAGGCAACAGAAGGCACGGCCACCAATGGTTGAATGATTATAATCAGGGATGCTCGAGGGCAGAATTAGAGGAGCGCAGATAACTCGGGGGTCTGTGGGGCTGGAGGAGTTTACAGAGATAGGAAGAGGCGATGCCATGGTGGGATTTGAATATTATGATGGGAATTTTGAAATCCAGGCTTTAAGCCGGAGCCAAAGTAGGTCAACGAGCACAGGGGTGATTGGTGAACGGGACTTGGTGCGAGTAAGGACACAGGCAGCTGAATTTTGGATAACCTCAAGTTTACATAGTGTGGAATGTGGGAGGCCAGCTAGGTGTGCGATGGAATAGTGAAGTCTAGAGGTAACAAAGGCATGGGTGAGAGTTTCAGCAGTGGATGAGCTGAGGCAAGTGTGGAGACGGGCGATGTTACTGAGGTGGAAATAGGCGGTCTTCATTATGCTGCGGATACTCGGAAGCTCATTCCAGGGTCAAATATGACTCCAAGGTTGTGAACAGTGTGGGTCAGCCTCAGACAGATGTTAGGGAGAGGGATGGAGTCAGTGGCTGGGAACGGAGTTCACCACTGTTCATCGGCACAAGTCCAGGAGTCTCACTATAGGAAACAACATCGCTTTAGTTCCAATAAATCCCACAGTCCCGCCGGTGATGGAGGAGCTGTGCATGAGCTGGAGAAAGTAAAAGTCCAAAGACAACACAGGCTGATTGTTTTAATGATCTGTTTATTGTTCTCCAGGCAATCCACAGACATAAGCCGCCACAGTTATTGTTCATGTCCTTATATTATTTAAATATTAATTACAGACGGGCTTATTCTCCTTTCACACTCAACTGGTGTAACCCACGTGTTCTGACGCTCATCCAGCAACCAACATCCCATTCTCACATCAGCCTAAACCTCAATGCTGGGTCTTGTATTTCTTTGTGTCCAGAGTTTGATTTAATCCAATTAAACCCCTACCGCTTTTATAACCTTACCATCCACATGATGCTAGCTCTTCTACCTTGCTCACTGACTCTTACATGGAAACACGCGGGCCTTGTCAGATATTGGCCAGCGTTATATCTGGAGAAGCCTGTGGCAGAGATGGAGCCTGTTGGGGTTCCGCTAAAAGATGCAAGAACACAGGATGGGATATGAGATGCAATGCAGGTCTAATGCTGGGAATTCCTCCGATCTTTTCGTTGCTTAACTAATTTAAATATTATTCTCAGTGGATATTTCATTCCAATCTTCAGCTCCTCTCTGAATTTAGTCTGTGTTACTGCATAAATACACGTGTTTGTGCAGCAGCTCAATACCAGGAGCATTTGGCTGGTCCAATCTGCGATAAGCATTGGGTCATTGAAACCTGTTGAATAATAACGGTTTGTAAATCGCATTAATAAGAAATATATCACGTACGTCATCCAGAGCAGCAGGAAGTTGCCGGATATGGCGAAGAGTAAGATAATGGATTTCCTTCGGCTCTCCATCTCCGGATCATTGTGATTCGCATCATTCTTGCTGCTCCTCAGCCTCCTGCGGACTCTACTGGCCGCCAAAATGTGTCCTACGGTCAGAGCATTGAGCAGCAGCATCAGGAATATTGGGAGCAGTGGGTTCAAACAGTAGTGGATCCAACTAAATACTACCCACGCAGTTACAGTGTAAAACTCTAGTCTTGTTGTACAGCCCCAGGGTACGTTGTCGATTGTAAAGTAGGGTTCAAATGCAAAGTACCAGGGAATGTTTTTCAAACAGAACAGCAGACACACGGTTCCTATAACCACGGCTGCAGTTTTCTCGGTGCAATATTTAGTCCTCAGCTTCTGGCAACAAATGGTAATAAAACGATCAAAAGTAAAAGCGACTGTTAACCAGACAGAAATATCTGTGGCTGCATAAATCAGGGCGGTGTGGAAAGAACACACAGGTGTGAGGAACAGGAAGCTAACCGGGAAATAATAATTATTAATCCGAACCAGTATCACATCAGTGATAATGACCAGTAGATCCGCCGCCGCCATGGCCACCAGGTAGCGGGTGGTACATCTGGAGAGACCGCACTTTCCCCGGGACAGGATCACAATCGTCATCACATTCGCTGCAAAAGGGAAACAGACAGTAACAGGGAATCAGCCTTCAGGTTACAGCAAGGGAGCCAGTTTCACAGTATTTGGTGTGAAATGTACTTTACTGCAGGATCTGGGAATGGGAACTGAACTCGTTACCGCTGCCAGGATTGGGCAGTTGAAAACGATTTTAACATAAAATTGCAATGTTCAGTATATGTGAGTGTGGAGTAAATAGTTAAAAATAAACGTCTCCAGCAAAGAGTAAAACATGAACAAAATGGATTATCTTGGAATTTGCTCAGAACTGATCCCGTTCCACCGGAATTATACGAGCAAATCGACAGCGAGATAATGAGTTATAATTAATAGCAACAAGTAGCAGTTCAGTGACGGATGAACGAATGAAAACAACACGAAAGAAAAGTGATTGAAAATAAGTACTGAATGGTCAGTTATAAATTGGGAGATAAAGGACGGGTGAGGAGCAGTGAGAATGAAGCCGGCCCGAAATGTGGTAAATGCTAAACGGGGAGCACCGATGGTGAGATCATCAGCGGGTTTGGATCCGTGGCCAGGAGAGGGGAGCAGATTCCAGGCGGGGGTCAGAACAGCCTCGTATTTGTCAGGTTGGATTCTCAGACTGGGGGGCATGACTAAAAACTGTTGAAAAAACAAATGTCAAACACCATGTTACAAAGCAACTTGTTGTGGGTCAACTCGACCAGTTTCTGTTTACAAACCACCAGATGGACATTTCAACAAAAGCAAAATACTGCGGATGCAGGAAATCTGAAATAAAAACAGAAAATGCTGGAAATACTCAGCAGGTCAGGCAGCACCTCTAGAGAGAGAAACACAGTTAACGTTTCAGGTCGATGATCCATCGTCAGAACTGGAAAAAGTCAGATGAACAGTTCACCTGATCAACTGACTTCCCCTCGCTGGGAACCCCAGGTCTTGACATCGGCGCCTTGAACAGTTCAACATCATCTGGGCAAACTCCAACAATCACCACAAGGGGGAGAAGGTCACATGTGAGCAGCAACAAACCAGCTGACCTTGTTCTGTGATCCCAGGAATAATTGAACCTTCCAAAGTACACGAAGTAAGACGGAGCACACTCCCGACCTCGCTTTTGTCACCTCTGATAATGGATGAAACTTTAGAGGGAGGTGATGGCGGCGATCCGAGGCTTACAGCAAAGACCAGTGCAAGTGACAATAGCGGCTGCTGTCCAACCCATGACAACAAAGTACCTGCCGAGATCCAGCTTCAGAAAGGTTGAGTGGGAAGGTTGTACCTCTGAATTGGACGAATCCATCTGTAATATTAATCCGACACATGAGAAATATTGAGAATCTGTCACCCTGGTGTGTTAAGATTTACCAAAATTACATCCCAGCAGATATGGGAGATATATAAAACTGAACATTCGGAAAAAGCAATCAAAAATATCAGAGTTTGACTCAGGATAATGTGTCGTATGGCAGGTTGTCAGCTTGACATGGAAAGAAGCGTCAAGGGTTAATTGGTACAGAATAAGGAAGAGGGAGAGTGTGTGGGAGAGAGAGAGAATGAGAGACAGATAGAACGAGATAGGGAGAGACGAAAAGAGAGTCAGCAAGAGAGAGAGGGGAGACAGAGGGCGAAATAAAAATTGAGATTGAGAGACAGCGATGTGATGAAATATTCCATTCATCACTGCCTGTGACTGTGGTCGGTTTCAGTTTCATTTCCCTTCCCCCAGTTCCGTTTCCTCACCATTGTATTGTATATTGGAATGTGTTGTGTGCAGGGCTCCGCCCATACCTGGCCCCTATGTAAGCAAGCTCAGTCTGGCCTCATATCCAGTACTGCAGCCCTCCGGATGGAAGATACTTCTCTCCACTACGTGTTACCTTCTAAGTTAATAACAGCCTTGTTTTGTTTCGCTAACATCGAGTCCCGGAATTATTGAGGCACATCAAGCGAAATACGAGAACTATATATATCAGAGACAACTCTGTGCAGAAGGAACAGCCTTTGCAAGGTAAGGTAGGTGAAGTAGAAATAATTCACTGTCTTCCTGCAGAACCGACATTAGACAAGAGACTCTTAGGTGAAAATGATATGACATGATTTTAGGCGTGTATAATTTTGAAACAGTTAAGCAGCTGGGGGATCTCCATGGATACAGAAATATATTGTAAAGGTACTGCCCCCGAATCAGAGATAAGAGATGTGAGGGGCTGTCCAGTGACTCTGAGCAGGTTGAGGTGGACCTTCTGCTTGAACCGCTGCAGTCCATGTGGTGAAGTTGCTCCCACAGGGCTGTTAGGGCGGCACTTCCAAGGTTTGGACTGAGTTACTATGCAGCAAATGTGACGGGATAATTTTTCCCAATGTTAACAATATTTTGTAATGATTCAAACAGTTCAATAATTTATTTATCTAACATATGCAGCATTATACAAACTTGCTAAAATTATTTGTCACGTTTATCATTCACTAAACCATTCATCGATTCAACAATTGGAACTGATTTTCAATGATTTATTAATTATAGTCCTGCCTTACTTAGAGTCACACTTTAAACAGTGGTGACACTTAATTAACAAATGATCTGGTTACACAACGATTGCTGTCAATTACAGTTGTTTCTATTTCCAAGTGCAATGACGGGATATGAAGAAAAGAACTTCCACCACTCCGAGAATCCAAACACCAATGTTGTCAATTAAAAATAAAAATAAAATTACTGCTGTGCCTTAATGTTTCTATTTCCCCAGCTCTCCGTTCCTTCAGTCTCCTAGCTCACTGTCCATGCAATGTCCCGAATATAACCCTTAAAACACAGAACATTATAATATCAATAAGCATATCGCAAAAGGAAGAGGGAGGGTAGTTAGGGCGTGATTTTCCCGGAATTTCTGAAACTGATCCGTAATCAGTAAAATAATCACCTCCGGACAAACACAGCAACTGAGCAGACCCGCAAGGAGAGCAGTAATACAAAGAGACACGGACTTATACAATCAATAACCGGTTACAATGGCTCACCGGGAACTCCACGGGCGGCAAGGATAACTTCAGAAATCACTTATACCAGTTACACTGGAAATGGACACGCGATTAATGGAACTCCCATTGCAGATATGATGATGAATTGGGAGCTTGACGCAATGTTACACAGGGACACAGGAGGAGCTCATTCAGCCCCACAAGCCTTTTCTGACATCACATTAGACCCTGGTTGATCAGCACCTTAACTCCATTTACCTGTCTTGGTTCCATATCCCATGATACTCATACCATAAAAAGTTATATCCATCACAGTCTTAAAATTTCAATTGAACAAGCATTGACGGGCTTTTGGGAAAACGAGTTCCAGATCTCCACTGCCCTTTGTGTGAGAAAGTGTTTCCTGATTTACCTCCTAAATGGCATACCTCTCATTTTAAGATCATGTCCCCTCGTTCTCCAATCTCCACCAAGGAAACAGTTTCTCTACATCAACGTTATCGAATCTCTTTATCATTTTAAATAACTTGATTATATCACCCCTCAACATTCTAAACACAAGGAATACAAGCCAGATTTATCTAACCTGTCCTCACAATTTAACCCTTTTAGCCCCGGTGTAATTCAGGTGAACCTGCGCTGAACACCCTCCAAGACGAAAACATTTTTCCTGCGGTGCGGTGCCCAAAACTGAACCTCCTGCTCCAGATGGGGTCTGACCAAGGTTCGATATAACTGAAGCATCACTTGCTCACTTTCGAATTTAAATACCCTTGAGAAAAAACCCAAAATCCCATCAACATTTATCCCTACTTTTTGTCTCCTTCCTCGCAAGCAACTACTGACCCGTCTCACAAGGTTACGTCCAATACAGTGCAATCTCACTTTTGTTAATAATTTCTGTGTGAAACCTTATCTGAAGCAGAGAAATAACTGACACTGTATTACAAATGAGAATATGGGGATCAACATTCTATTGCATCGTGTGCTGACGATATTTACAGTAAAAATTACACCCGCTGACAGGACATTGAATGAAGATAACAATTGGAGCTTTCCCTGGACATTATAAGTGCATTATGATCTCAATGAACATATCACTCAAGGAAGATGGCGGACAGGGAGGATGTGATATTCAATTAAATTCTGACATTGATTTGGAAAAAGCAAAACAAATTCTTCAGAAGGAACAGAAAAGATATCGGACATGTACAAAGACCAGTGACACACATAAACCCTGATTCACAAAGTCAGTAAGTTCAGAATCAGTTAGCGGGAACACCAAATACCGCTTGTAGAACGGGAACATGGCAAACAGATATACAATACATTCCACTTTATTTATCTCTGAGAAATGATGGGGACTCTTGGTGCAGGACACCGAGCCACAATGGACCCTGTGAGCTGTAATATTCAGAGAAAGACTTATTAATACAGGAGCGAAGCTTCCAATGGGAGCATTAGGCTGCATTGTCCCTGAGATTTGTGAGAGTCAGTGGGACAGTGAGACAACTCACTTCACTATGTCCTTACTGAGTAACATCTTTAAACAGACCTGGCAGAGTTTTAAAACCAATAGTAGAAATATTGGAGTTTGATGCCGATCACATTTGTTCAAAAAGCAACCTGGAACTTTTAGCAGCAGTGGGTGTTGGGAACTCATTCCACTGAATGTGAGATTTCAGTTTCCCAGCTGAAGTGGAGAATTTGATTCTTTGTAAAGTAGGAGTTAAAATACACCGGTTTCATACCCAGGGCTCAGTCACACTAAACTATGAATCTGAGCTAGAGGAATGTAACATAGACACAGATTACAGGGCGATATGATCAAAGTGTTTACAATGTTCCAAGGATGGGAGAAGGTAGATAGAAGCAGATTGATTCCAGCAAATGATGAGGTCAAGAAGGAGGCGTCATAGATACAAGATTGAACAGAAGACATTCGGAACATTGGAAAAGGGAGCGGGAGAAACATCTTTACAAAGAGAGTTGGGAGGCAGCGGAGTTCAGTTCCAGGGTTAGTGGTTGAGGCAGAAGCTATGCTCAGTTTCAGAGTAGAGTGGATAGGTGGATGGAGGAAGAGGAGATGAAGGGATATCGGGACAGGCTGGTTAACTGTCTTTACAAATATCTTCTAACTTTAAGGATCAGAAGGGAACTAAATATAACTTGGTAGTGAGCAGCGGTTGGACCGGGCGGACAGGCTGGCTGAGAGTTCAGCCGGTGTTATATCAACATGCAAGTGTATGATCTGAACAATAAAAGTTTGTATAAAGGGATCAGAACCCGGCTTCTGATCGGCGCTCTGGGTATAATGCGGGTGATGGAAGCTGAAACGGATTTTTCAAATGGGGACAAAGCCAGGACAGTTCCACAGAGCGCCGCTGCTTTGTTTCAATCGCACTCTCAGTGCATTGGATTCCCGGTCTGAGCTGCTGGAAGGGATGTGACAGGAATGAGCTGCCCCCCACCGGCTGAAGGCAGCACAGTGCCCGCCCGGTGGGTGAAGAGGAGTCTGAGAACAGGCTGGTGACCGGTCAGGGGAGAAGATCAGGGGGAGAGTCTGTGTCTCTGCATGGAGCACAAACCCAGCCTCGGCATGGATTGTGATCAGCAGGAACAATATCCAGCACTTTGCTGGAAACAGAGCGAGAACAGTGGGAAGATTCTGATTAATGAGACTGAACAAATCCCAGTCCTGACTGTCCGGATTCCCAGGTATATATCCAGGAGCGGTCATCAGTCGATCGATCCCCAGCGGGAGTCAGAGGGGGAGAAACTGCAGCATTTTACAACACAGTGAATGTTCAGTCAGATATTGTCCTTGTCAGATATTAACGAATGTAGCCGGAAAAAGTGGAGGAGAGAAAATCTGGCCGGGCATGGAAACAATGGAATTAAAATATTCCATGGAATCACACATTGCACGAGGTCTCAGTTAAAACGGAATCATTGGAAAGACATTAAATGCAGAAAATAATCTGCAGTTTTTATGGGGTTTAAAGAAACATAAAATTGCAAAAAATTATCAGTCAATGAACGAGGTACAGCAGGAAATACAGTCACTGAATTTCTGCCTTTCAATTGACTTGTGAAAAACAGTGAGAAAAGGACACTTACCGAGATAGGAGCAGAAACAGAGTTAACCCTGATTCACAACTTTAGTAATGGAATGTAATCACTTACCGGGGATTCCAATGGCTGCTATAATCGGATAGTAAATCATTACTGCCTGTAAAATTGGCGGTAAGATGGTAAATGGAAACGTGGTGAACGGAACTCTCATTCTGTCTGAGAAGTGATGGTGACTCTTTGCACTGGACACAGGGCTCAACTGAGTCTGTGAGATGAGTGATTGAGAGAAAACCATTTATAATTGAGGGACACTTCCCGTGGGATCAGGAAGCATCAGGAGTGTTGACATTACTTCCAGTCATTTCGGCAGCGCGTCAACTCCCTTTACTGTCATGTTTGTGCTGCACTAATTAGATACAAATTGATATTACAAGTGTTTTGGAATGAAACCGCCCAAAGATTGGAATAATATTTTTCTCACATTTCTATCTGTCAATGTACTGAAAGCCGGGCTCTGACCGCATCGCTGCAACACCTTCAACAGAAGCAGCTTCAGGCTCCCCTCTGTGACGTCACACGGCTCAGTCCTGTCGATGCAGCAACTGAATTCCCCCAATTCTCAAACATCTTCCAATGTTTACACCGCTCCCGGAGCTCCAAACTCAGCCCTTTGAATGTGGGAGTTTAGGCTGGCAATTGAATGAGGGATTTATGTCTTTAGGACGGGAAGAGTTCGGACTTTGCACCAACACCTGGAATAAATTAAATGTGAAATCTCAGGTAGAAAGATGTAACCATGGACACGGGCTCGGATTCACTGAAATCTATATTCTATAAAGGTTACAGGTGATGTTAAAGCAGAGCCCTTTCAGTTTTAAGAGAGATAACCCGGGTGTAGCGTACTGTACAATATTGAAATAGGTTGGGCCACATTTGGAGCAGAATCGCTGTGGAAATCACCATCCCCCAGGATTCTGTAGGTTGCGGTGGTGTTTAGAGTTTCTGCTCAGTTCATTATTTTCTATTATTATCCCATTCCCAGTAGTTTCACTTTGATCTGTCCAGTGATATTATCGAAGGTCAGGCCGTGGAACACAGGTGCATTCAAACCAGCAGTAAGTCATTCAGCGTCTCGGGCCTGCTCCACCATTCAATTTGATCCTGGCTGATCTGCAGCTCAGCTCCGTTTCCCCAGCTTTGCTACTTATCGCTTCAAATCCTCACCTTACAACAATGTATCGATAACAGCCATGAAAGCTCCAAATGATCCCGAGCATCCGCAGCTTTTTGTAGGTTAGGTTTTCAAATTCCCACCAGCCATCGTGTGACAAAGTGCATCTTGATTTCGCTCCTGAATGACATAAATTTAATGTGAAGCTTATTGTATAGAATTACATATAATATACAGCAGAGAAACAGGCCATTCGGCCCAACTGGTCCATGCTGGTGTTACTGCTCTACCAGTCTCCTCTCACCCCATCACCATGGCCTTCTATTCATTTCACCCTCCTGTGTTTATCTAGCTTCCCCTTAAATACATCTGTGCAACTCGATTCAACTAATGATTGTGGAAACGAGTTCGACAATACGTCCCCTTGTTCATGATTCTTGCACCAGACAGAATTGTTTCCTGGTATCTACCCTATTGAATCGTTAGACATTTTAAGCACCTCTTACAGGTCAGCCCTCAATCTCCTTTACTCAAGGGAATGGATGCCATATTTATGCAACCTGTCCTCGTAATTTAACCCTTTTGCTCAGGAAAATTTCAGGTGATTCTGCGCTCCACCCACTCCAAGGCCTATATATAATCAGTGAGGGCATCGGGAGTCAGGGGAAGAATGGAAGACTGGAGAATGGGGTTGGCCGGGGAGATTGTGGCCTCGTGTAAAGAGAGGGGCAATGGGAGTCGGAGGATGGGGAGAGTAGAGAATGGGAGGTCAGAGAGAGGATAATGGAGTCAGCCAGAGGGGGACTGAGGGTCATGACAGGGAAATGGGATCAGAGAGAGGGGGCACGAGGGTCAACAGCTGGGAAATGGGGCCAGAGAGAGGGGGAGTGGGTCAGCAGCAGATAAATGGGGTCAGAGAGAGGGGGAAGATGGTCAGCAGCAGATGAATGGGGACAGAAAGAGCGGGAAGAGGGTCAGCAGCAGGTAAATGGGGTCAGAGTGAGGGGGGAAAAGGGTCAGCAGCAGGTAAATGGGGTCAGTGAGAGGGGGAAGAGGGTCAGCAGTAGGTAAGTGGGGCCAGTGTGACGGGGAAGAGGATCAGCCGCAGGTAAAGGGGATCAGAGAGAGCGGAAGAGGGACAGCAGCAGGTAAATGGGGTCAGAGAGAGGGGGAGGAAGGTCAGAAGCAGGTAAATGGGGTCAGAGAGAGGGGGAAGAGGGTCAGCAGCCGGTAAATGGGGTCAGAGAGAGGGAGAAGAGGGTCAGCAGCAGGTAAATGGGGTCAGAGAGAGGGGGGAAGAGGGTCAGCAGCAGGTAAATGGGGTCAGAGCGAGGGGAGGAAGGTCAGCAGCAGGTAAATGGGGTCAGAGCGAGGGGGAGGAAGGTCAGAAGCAGGTGAATGGGGTCAGAGAGAGGGGGAAGAGGGTCAGCAGTAGGTGAATGGGGTCAGAGAGAGGGGGAAGAGGGTCAGCAGCCGGTAAATGGGGTCAGAGAGACGGGGGAAGAGGGTCAGCAGCAGGTAAATGGGGTCAGAGTGAGGGGGAAGAGGGTCAGCAGCCGGTAAATGTGGTCAGAGAGGGGGGAAGAGGGTCATCAGCAGGTAAATGGGGTCAGAGAGAGTGGGAAGAGGGTCAGCAGCAGGTAAATGGGATTAGAGAGAGGGGGAAGAGGGTCAGCAGCAGGTAAATGGGGCCAGAGAGAGGGGGAAGAGGGTCAGCAGCTGGTAAATGGGTCAGAGAGAGGGGGAAGAGGGTCAGCAGCAGGTAAATGGGGTCAGAGAGAGTGGGAAGAGGGTCAGCAGCAGGTAAATGGGGTCAGAGAGAGCGGGAAGAGGGTCATCAGCAGGTAAATGGGGTCAGAGAGAGGGGGAAGAGGGTCAGCAGCAAGTAAATGGAGTCAAGGAGAGGAGGAAGAGGATCAGCAGCAGGCAAATGGTGTCAGAGAGAGGGGGAAGAATGCCAGCAGCAGGTAAATGTGGTCAGAGAGAGCGGCAAGAGTGTTAGCAGCAGGTAAATGGGGCAGAGAGAGGGGCAAGAGCGTCAGCAGCAGTTAAAAGGGGTCAGAGAGAGGGGGGGAAGAGGGTCAGCAGCAGGTAATTGCTGTCAGACAGAGGGGGGAAGTGGACCAGCAGCAGGTAAAAGGGGCAGAGAGAGGGAGAAGAGGGTCCGCAGCAGGTAAATGGTGTCAGAGAGCGGGGGGAGATGGTCAGCAGCAGGTAAATGGGGCCAAGAGATGGGGGAAGAGGGTCAGCAGAATGTAAATGGCGTCAAAGAGAGGGGCAAGAGGATCAGCAGCAGGGAAATGGGGCCAGAGAGAGGGAGAAGAGGGTCAGCAGCAGGTAAATGGGTTCAGATAGAGGGGGAAGAGGTTCAGCAGCAGGTAAATGGGGCCAGGGAGAGGGGCAATGGGCTGAGCAGCAGGTAAATGGGGTCAGAGAGAGGGGGAAGAGGGTCAGCAGCCGGTAAATGGGGTCAGAGAGAGGGAGAAGAGGGTCAGCAGCAGGTAAATGGGGTCAGAGAGAGGGGGGAAGAGGGTCAGCAGCAGGTAAATGGGGTCAGAGCGAGGGGAGGAAGGTCAGCAGCAGGTAAATGGGGTCAGAGCGAGGGGGAGGAAGGTCAGAAGCAGGTGAATGGGGTCAGAGAGAGGGGGAAGAGGGTCAGCAGTAGGTAAATGGGGTCAGAGAGAGGGGGAAGAGGGTCAGCAGCCGGTAAATGGGGTCAGAGAGACGGGGGAAGAGGGTCAGCAGCAGGTAAATGGGGTCAGAGTGAGGGGGAAGAGGGTCAGCAGCCGGTAAATGTGGTCAGAGAGGGGGGAAGAGGGTCATCAGCAGGTAAATGGGGTCAGAGAGAGTGGGAAGAGGGTCAGCAGCAGGTAAATGGGATTAGAGAGAGGGGGAAGAGGGTCAGCAGCAGGTAAATGGGGCCAGAGAGAGGGGGAAGAGGGTCAGCAGCTGGTAAATGGGTCAGAGAGAGGGGGAAGAGGGTCAGCAGCAGGTAAATGGGTTCAGAGAGAGTGGGAAGAGGGTCAGCAGCAGGTAAATGGGGTCAGAGAGAGCGGGAAGAGGGTCATCAGCAGGTAAATGGGGTCAGAGAGAGGGGGAAGAGGGTCAGCAGCAAGTAAATGGAGTCAAGGAGAGGGGGAAGAGGATCAGCAGCAGGCAAATGGTGTCAGAGAGAGGGGGAAGAATGCCAGCAGCAGGTAAATGTGGTCAGAGAGAGCGGCAAGAGTGTTAGCAGCAGGTAAATGGGGCAGAGAGAGGGGCAAGAGCGTCAGCAGCAGTTAAAAGGGGTCAGAGAGAGGGGAGGAAGAGGGTCAGCAGCAGGTAATTGCTGTCAGACAGAGGGGGGAAGTGGACCAGCAGCAGGTAAATGGGGCAGAGAGAGGGAGAAGAGGGTCCGCAGCAGGTAAATGGTGTCAGAGAGCGGGGGGAGATGGTCAGCAGCAGGTAAATGGGGCCAAGAGATGGGGGAAGAGGGTCAGCAGAATGTAAATGGCGTCAAAGAGAGGGGCAAGAGGATCAGCAGCAGGGAAATGGGGCCAGAGAGAGGGAGAAGAGGGTCAGCAGCAGGTAAATGGGTTCAGATAGAGGGGGAAGAGGTTCAGCAGCAGGTAAATGGGGCCAGGGAGAGGGGCAATGGGCTGAGCAGCAGGTAAATGGGGTCAGAGAGAGGGGGAAGAGGGTCAGCAGCAGGTAAATGGGGCCAGAGAGAGGGGGGAGGAGGGTCAGCAGCATTCACAATTCACAATTCACAATTCAAATCGCTTTATTGGCATGATAAGTTACATCTTATGTTGCCAAAGCATCAAAATACATTTATGGTTTAGCACATAAACGCAGTTCTATTCATACAGTGTATAAACAGGTATATCCCTGAGTGTATAAATATATATTCGCATTGTTTATATATATTCTTTTCTTAGTTTACTGGTTGTCCCTCTGTTCATGGCAAGCTGTAACATAGTGTGCCGCCAGTGTTATACAGCTTCTCTCCTCTCCCAGTAGGAATGGGAGTTTTTGGTTGTCATTCAGATTTCTGAAATCAGGGCATATTTGTGAGAATTTTTGGTAGAAATTCTCCCTGATGCCCTGATATTTTCCACAAGCTGTGAGGAAGTGCATCTCTGTCTCCACCACTCCCTGACTGCAGTGAGAGCATATCCTGTCCTCTCTTGGCAGCCTGGCCTGCCTGTGTCTGCCTTTTTCGATCGCTAGGCTATGTTCGCTAAGTCTGTACCTTGTCAAGGTTCTTCTCAGTTTGTTATCCTTTACCATGGTCAGGTAATCAGCTATGTTGTATTGTCTGTTTAGGGCCAAGTAGCAATTGAGTTTGCTTTGGGTTTTTGTTGTTTCTGCCCAAAATGTCAGATATTTTTCCTTTTGCTTAGCGACGATTGTGTTGGGTCGAATTCTTTGTGTTACCCTGTCACTGTCCTGGGGCTGGTTATTGTTAGTATTGTTAGTAGTTACTTCACTGAGTCCCAGGACTAGTTGACTGAGGGTATTCTTCTTTATGGTCAGCTCTTGGCATTTCAGGGCGTCGTAGTGATAGCATTGGGGATTGCTCATTTGTAGGTGATTCCAAAATTTGGTGGCTCTTTTTTGGATAGTGATTATTAATGGATATTGGCCTAGTTCCGCCCTGCATGCATTGTTTACTGTTTTACTTTGAGTCCGGAGGATACTTTTACACAATTCTGCATGTAGGATCTCAATTGGGTGTTTGTCCCATTTTGCAAATTCTTGTTGAGTTAGCGGTCCCCATACCTCACTGCCATAGAGTGCAATTGGTTCAATTACTGATTTGAAAATTTTGAGGGTCAGTGTGAGGGAGAAAGAGGGTCAGCAGCAGGGAAATGTGTCAGAGAGATGTGGAGAGGCTCAGCAGCAGGCAAATGGGTCAGAGACGGGGGAAGAGGGTCAGCAGCAGGTAAATGAGGACAGTGTGAGGGTAAAGAGGGTCACCAGCAGCAAAATGGGGTCAGTGAGAGGGGGGAGAGGGTCAGCAGTGGGGAAATCTGGTCAAAGAGAGGGGGAAGAGGGTCAGCAGCAGGTAAATTGGCTCAGAGAGAGGGGAAAGGTGGTCAGCAGCAGGTAAATGGGGTCAGAGAGAGGGGGAAGGGGGTCAGCAGCAGGTAAATGTGGTCAGAGAGAGGGGGAAGAGGGTCAGCAGCAGGTAAATGGGGTCAGAGGGAGGGGGAAGAGCGTCAGCAGCAGGTAAATGGGGTCAGAGAGAGGGGGAAGCAGGTCAGCAGCAGGTCAAAGTGGTCAGAGTGAGGGGGAAGAGGGTCAGCAGCAGGTAAATGTGGTCAGAGAGAGGGGGAAAGAGGGTCAGCAGCAGGTAAATGTGGTCAGAGAGAGGGGGAAAGAGGGTCAGCAGCAGGTAAATGGGGCCAGAGAGAGGGGGAAGCAGGTCAGCAGCAGGTCAAAGTGGTCAGAGTGAGGGGGAAGAGGGTCAGCAGCAGGTAAATGTGGTCAGAGAGAGGGGTAAAGAGGGTCAGCAGCAGGTAAATGGGGCCAGAGAGAGGAGGAAGAGGGTCAGCAGCAGGTAAATGGGGTCAGAGAGAGGGGGAAGAGGGTCAGCAGCAGGTAAATGGGGTCAGAGAGAGGGGGAGGAGGGTCAGCAGCAGGTAAATGGGGTCAGAGAGAGGGGGAAGAGGGTCAGCAGCAGGTAAATGGGGCAAGAGAGAGGAGGAGGAGGGTCAGCAGCAGATAAATGGGGTCAGAGAGAGGGGGAAGAGGGTCAGCAGCAGGTAAATGGGGTGAGTGTGAGGGGGAAGAGGGTCAGCAGCAGGTAAATGGGGTCAGAGAGAGGGGGAAGAGGGTCAGCAGCAGATAAATGGGGTCAGAGAGAGCGGCAAGAGTGTCAGCAGCAGGTAAATGGGGCAGAGAGAGGGGCAAGAGCGTCAGCAGCAGTTAAGAGGGGTCAGAGAGAGAGGGGGAAGCGGGTCAGCAGCAGGTAATTGCTGTCAGGCAGAGGGGGGAAGTGGACCAGCAGCAGGTAAATGGGGCAGAGAGCGGGGGGAGATGGTCAGCAGCAGGTAAATGGGGCCAAGAGATGGGGGAAGAGGGTCAGCAGAATGTAAATGGCGTCAAAGAGAGGGGCAAGAGGATCAGCAGCAGGGAAATGGGGCCAGAGAGAGGGAGAAGAGGGTCAGCAGCAGGTAAATGGGTTCAGAGAGAGGGGGAAGAGGGTCAGCAGCAGGTAAATGGGGCCAGGGAGAGGGGCAATGGGCTGAGCAGCAGGTAAATGGGGTCAGAGAGAGGGGGAAGAGGGTCAGCAGCAGGTAAATGGGGCCAGAGAGAGGGGGGAGGAGAGTCAGCAGCATTCAATTGGGGTCAGTGTGAGGGAGAAAGAGGGTCAGCAGCAGGGAAATGTGTCAGAGAGATGTGGAGAGGGTCAGCAGCAGGTAAATGGATCAGAGACGGGGGAAGAGGGTCAGCAGCAGGTAAATGAGGACAGTGTGAGGGTAAAGAGGGTCAGCAGCAGCAAAATGGGGTCAGTGAGAGGGGGGAGAGGGTCAGCAGTGGGGAAATGTGGTCAAAGAGAGGGGGAAGAGGGTCAGCAGCAGGTAAATGGGGTAAGTGAGAGGGGGAAGAGGACCAGCAGCAGGTAAATGGGGTCAGAGAGAGGGGGAAGAGGGTCAACAGCAGGTAAATGGGGTGAGTGTGAGGGGGAAGAGGGTCAGCAGCAGATAAATGGGGCCAGAGAGAGGGGGAAGAGGGTCAGCAGCAGGTAAATGGGTCAGAGAGAGGGGGAAAGATGGTCAGCAGCAGGTAAATGTGGTCAGAGAGAGGGGGAAGAGGGTCAGCAGCAGGTAAATGGGGTCAGAGAGAGGGGGAAGAGGACCAGCAGCAGGTAAATGGGGTCAGAGAGAGGGGGAAGAGGGTCAACAGCAGGTAAATGGGGTGAGTGTGAGGGGGAAGAGGGTCAGCAGCAGATAAATGGGGCCAGAGAGAGGGGGAAGAGGGTCAGCAGCAGGTAAATGGGTCAGAGAGAGGGGGAAGAGGGTCAGCAGCAGGAAAATGGGGTCAGAGAGAGGGGGAAGAGGGTCATCAGCAGGTAAATGGGGTCAGAGAGAGCGGGAAGAGGGTCAGCAGCAAGTAAATGGAGTCAAGGAGAGGGGGAAGAGGATCAGCAGCAGGTAAATGGGGTCAGAGAGAGGGGGAAGAGTGCCAGCAGCAGGTAAATGGGGTCAGAGAGGGGGGAAGAGGGTCAGCAGCAGGTAAATGGGGTCAGAGAGAGCGGCAAGAGTGTCAGCAGCAGGTAAATGGGGCAGAGAGAGGGGCAAGAGCGTCAGCAGCAGTTAAGAGGGGTCAGAGAGAGAGGGGGAAGCGGGTCAGCAGCAGTTAATTGCTGTCAGACAGAGGGGGGAAGTGGACCAGCAGCAGGTAAATGGGGCAGAGATAGGGAGAAGAGGGTCCGCAGCAGGTAAATGGTGTCAGAGAGCGGGGGGAGATGGTCAGCAGCAGGTAAATGGGGCAAAGAGATGGGGGAAGAGGGTCAGCAGAATGTAAATGGCATCAAAGAGAGGGGCAAGAGGATCAGCAGCAGGGAAATGGGGCCAGAGAGAGGGAGAAGAGGGTCAGCAGCAGGTAAATGGGTTCAGAGAGAGGGGGAAGAGGGTCAGCAGCAGGTAAATGGGGCCAGGGAGAGGGGCAATGGGCTGAGCAGCAGGTAAATGGGGTCAGAGAGAGGGGGAAGAGGGTCAGCAGCAGGTAAATGGGGCCAGAGAGAGGGGGGAGGAGAGTCAGCAGCATTCAATTGGGGTCAGTGTGAGGGAGAAAGAGGGTCAGCAGCAGGGAAATGTGTCAGAGACGGGGGAAGAGGGTCAGCAGCAGGTAAATGAGGACAGTGTGCGGGTAAAGAGGGTCAGCAGCAGCAAAATGGGGCCAGTGAGAGGGGGGAGAGGGTCAGCAGTGGGTAAATGGGGTCAGAGAGAGGGGGGGGAGGGTCAGCAGTGGGTAAATGGGGTCAGAGAGAGCGGGAAGAGGGTCAGCAGCAGGTAAATGGGGTCAGTGTGAGGCGGAAGAGGGTCAGCAGCAGGTAAATGGGGTCAGAGAGAGTGGGAAGAGGGTCAGCAGCAGGTAAATGGGTCAGAGAGAGGGGGAAGAGGGTCAGCAGCAGGTAAATGGGGTCAGAGAGAGAGGGGGAAGGTCAGCAGCAGGTAAAAGGGTCAGAGAGAGGGGGAAGAGGGTCAGCAGCAGGTAAATGGGGTCAGAGAGAGAGGGGGAAGGTCAGCAGCAGGTAAATGGGGTCAGAGAGAGGGGGAAGTGGGTCAGCAGCAGGTAAATGGGGTCAGAGAGAGGGAGAAGAGGGTCAGCAGCAGGTAAATGGGGTCAGAGAGAGGGGGAAGAGGGACAGCAGCAGGTAAATGGGGTCAGAGAGAGGGGGAAGAGGGTCAGCAGCAGGTAATTGTGGTCAGAGAGAGGGGGAAGAGGGTCAGCAGCAGGTAATTGGGGTCAGAGAGAGGGGGAAGAGGGTCAGCAGCAGGTAATTGGGGTCAGAGAGAGGGGGAAGAGGGTCAGCTGCAGGTAAATGGGGTCAGAGAGAGGGGGAAGAGGGTCAGCAGCAGGTAAATGGGGTCAGAGAGAGGGGGAAGAGGGTCAGCAGCAGGTAATTGGGGTCAGAGAGAGGGGGAAGAGGGTCAGCAGCAGGTAAATGTGTCAGAGAAAGGGGCAAGAGGGTCAGCAGCAGGTAAATGGGGTCAGAGAGAGGGAGAAGAGGGTCAGCAGCAGGTAAATGGGGTCAGAGAGAGGGGGAAGAGGGTCAGCAGCAGGTAAATGGGGTCAGAGAGAGGGGGAAGAGGGTCAGCAGCAGGTAAATGGGGTCAGAGAGAGGGAGAAGAGGGTCAGCAGCAGGTAAATGGGGTCAGAGAGAGGGGGAAGAGGGTCAGCAGCAGGTAAATGGGGTCAGAGAGAGGGGGAAGAGGGTCAGCAGCAGGTAAATGGGGTCAGAGAGAGGGAGAAGAGGGTCAGCAGCAGGTAAATGGGGACAGAGAGAGGGGGAAGAGGGTCAGCAGCAGGTAAATGGGTCAGAGAGAGGGGGAAGAGGGTCAGCAGCAGGTAAATGGGGTCAGTGTGAGGGGGAAGAGGGTCAGCAGCAGGTAAATGGGGTCAGAGAGAGGGGGAAGAGGGTCAGCAGCAGGTAAACGGGGCCAGAGAGAGTGGGGAAGAGGGTCAGCAGCAGGTAAATGGGGTCAGTGTGAGGGGGAAGAGGGTCAGCAGCAGGTAAATGTGTCAGAGAGAGGGGAATCTCCAGAGGGCTGTGGATGCTCAGTCGATGACTATCTTCATGACTGAGATCGATAGATATCTGGGCACTAACTGAATCAAGGGATATGGAGATCGGGCAGGAAACTGAAGTTGTGCTGGAAGTTCAGCCATGATCTTACTGATTGGTGGAGCAGGCTCGATGGGTTCTATGTCCTACTCCTGCTCCTTTTCCTTATGTTATTATGAAACATGGCAGCCAATTTGTGCACAGCAAGCTCCCACAAACGGCAATGTGACAATGACCAGACAATCTGTTGTTTTGAGTAGATTGAGGGATAAATATTGACCAGGTCACCGGGTAACTTCCCTGCTCTTTTTCGAAGTAGTGCCATATGTGATCTTTTACGCCCACCTGAGAGGGCAGACGGGGCTTGGGTTTAACGTCTCAGCTAAAACACGGCAACTCCGACAGTGCAGCACTCCCTCAGTGCGGCACTGCAGTGCCCAGGTCTCTGAACCAATATCTTTCTGATTCAGGGTGTCACCAACTGAGCCACGGTTGTCACACGGCCTCCCTGAAGGCCCGCGGCATTGTATCAAAACGGAGCTGGAGCTTCCCGGATTGTTGGAACCGACAGGTTGCAGGTGTCCTGTTGAGCGAAAGAATCTCTCTGAGAAGAGCGGGAAGCCAATTGGGGAAATTAAAGGGAGTGGTGAATCAGTGACCTGCCAGACACCCAATCCGGGAATGACGGATTGAACCAAATATAGGAAAGAAGGAACTCTACGGGGACCTGTTCAGTAATTCTTCAACATCGTAAAACCATCCCAAGTAATTCTCCCGGTCTCCTGGTCGATATTTCCACCTTATGTTAATTTCACAGAAACTTTGACTATAAATCACACAATAGTCAGAAGAGGGCAGCGTGAATCTACATTGCAGCTGAATGTATTGTCATTTATTGTGTTTAAAGTTACCTCACACTATTTATAAAATGGGGCGCACAGTTAAGATGAAGAGGGGCCGTCGGACGGTGGATTCCACCGCGACTGCTGCTCAACAATAATTGCCTTCAGTGTGTACAGTGAGCAGAAAGGAATTGCTGCTGTTTCTTCACATTTCCCACTGCACTCTTTGTCATTCTGCTTTAACAGAACCAGCTTGGCTCTCCAGATATATTTAAACAATAAACCTCTGAGCTGATAGAATAATAATACAATAATATGAACATCATGTGTTTTCAATGGAGAAGTGTTTTCCACCTGCCGTGAGCAGAGAGCTTGGTGAAGACAGCGTTGGGTGAATCTGCTAAACTGAGTGGTGATGGGAAGTTGGTGAGAGTGGGACTTCGGTGCAAAGGGGGAAGGAGCTGCTCAGTAATTTAAATCAAGGAACAACAATAAATACACAAAAATAGTGTAACTAATTAGATCTAGGGATAAAATTAAAATTAACTAGGTTCAGGTTAGCAACATTAAAGGAATCTGAACTGCATTAAATAAAAATCTGATAAACATCAAGAATTAAATAATAATTAGGATTAAGGGGTAATAAACGAATATATATATACAGAATAATAGAATAGAATCATAGACTCTTACAGCACTGAAGGGGGCCATTCGGCCCGTCTTGCCAGTGCTGGCTCTTTGAAAGAGATGCGAAATTTGAACCTAGACCCCAGCGTTTTACTAATAACCCTGGAAATTAGTTCACTTCAAATACATGTCCAATTGTAATCAAGATCAAGTGGCAGCTGAGACCCGTTGCCTGCAATTCTTGTGGCATTTAGCAGCTCCAGAAAGTTTCCCGTGTCCTGGACAACCACGTGTGCAGGAAGAGCCTCCAGTTGCTCGAGCACAGGTTTTCTGAGATGGAGGAGCGGCGGGAGTCACTGCTGGGCATTCGGGAGGCTGGCAATTCCCCGCAGAAAAAACTGCCGGAGGTGGTAATCCCGCAGCTACAGAGAGTTCAGGTGAGAAGTAAGTGGGTGGCCAGCCGGCAGGTTAGGAAGAGGCAGGCCCTGCAGGAATATACCGCGAATCTGGCACTCTCAACCCGGTTTTCCATGCTGATACCGGTGACGGTGACAACACCTCGAGGAGTGCATCCTAGAGCAAAGAGTTTGGTGAAGGGAGAGTTGGGTGAATCTGCTAAACGGCTTCGTGGGGGCAAATGGCTGCACAGGGGCGTAGCAAAGCGAACACATTCAGTAGTCCTTTGGGGTTCGATATTCAGGGGGGATAGACAGGCGTTATCGCATCAGTCGTCGTGATTCTCGCAGAGTGTGTTGCCTCCCTGATGACAGGGTGATGGACATCACTGGTAGGGTGCATAACATTTTGCGAGGGACTATTGAAATGCCAGCAGCCATGATCCATGTTGGATCCAATGACGGTGATAGGAAATGGGCTGTGGTCCAACAGACAGATTTTCCAGAGCAAGGGAGGAAGTTAAACTACAGGACCAAAAAAGGTAGTAATCTCTGGATTACTCCAAGTGTCACGTCCTGGAGCGTATAGGAGAAGTAAGATAAGACAAGTTAAAGTGTGGCTGGAGAACTGGTGCTGATGGGACCTGTAACACGTTCTGATTGTCTGACAGTTTATAGAGTTCAGACCAGTGTAACAGCCAACACAAAACCCAATGAATCTGTGAAACTTCTATTCCTTAAAAATCCACAAGAAGTTACAAGTAATTATCAGAATACAAGCTGTACTCAATACATGTAATTATCACAAGCAAGTATCTAAAATCATTTACTTTAAGCTCAGGTGATTATAAGCAAAACCACATACGTACAACACCTGGTTGGGTATTGGAGCTGGGGGGCATTGGGTGAATCTTTGGGTATTGGAGTTGGGGGATCTGTGGGCGAATGTTTGGGTATTGGAGCCGGGGGGCAGTGGGTGAATGGTTGTGTATTGGAGCAGGGGGGCAGTGGGTGAATGGCAGGGTATTAGAGCCGGGGGAGGCAGTTGTTGACCGGTTGTGTATTAGAGCCGGGGGGCAGTGGGTGAATGGTTGGGTATTGGAGTCGGGGGTCAGTGGCTGAATGGTTGGGTATTGGAGCCGGGGTGCAGTGGGTGAATGGTTGGGTATTGGAGCCGGGGGGCAGTGGGTGAATGGTTGGGTATTGGAGCTGGGGGCAGTGGGTGAATGGTTGGGTACTGGAGCCGGGGAGCAGAGGGTGAATGGTTGGGTATTGGAGCCGGGGGGCAGTGGGTTAATGGTTGGGTATTGGAGCCGGGGGGCAGTGGGTGAATGGTTGGGTATTGGAGCCGGGGAGCAGAGGGTGAATGGTTGGGTATTGGAGCCGGGGGGCAGTGGGTGAATGGTTGGGTATTGGAGCCGGGGGGCAGTGGGTGAATGGTTGGGTATAGGAGCCAGGGGGCAGTGGGTGAATGGTTGGGTATTGGAGCCGGGGGCAGTGGGTGAATGGTTGGGTACTGGAGCTGAGGGTGCAGTGGGAGAATGGTTGGGTATTGGAGCTGAGGGGGCAGTGGGTGAATGGTTGGGTACTGGAGCTGAGGGGGCAGTGGGCGAATGGTTGGGCATTGGAGTTGTGGGGGCAGTGGGTGAATGGTTGGGTACCGGAGCTGAGGGGTCAGGGCGTGAATGGTTGGGTATTGGTACCCGTGGGCAGTGGTTGAATGCTTGGGTACTGGAGGCGGGGGTCAGTGGGTGAATAGTTGGGTACTGGGGCCGGGGTTCAGTGGGTGAATGGTTGAGTATTGGAGCCGGGGAGCAGTGGGTGAATGTTTGGGTATTGGTACCGAGGGGCAGTGGTTGACTGCTTGGGTACTGGAGCCGGGGGTCACGTCTGGTGCAGTGGGTGAATGTTTGAGTATTGGAACCGAGCAGCGGGCGTGGTGCAGTGGGGGGATGGTTGAGTATTGGAGCTGAGGGATAATGGTTGGGTATTGTAGCTGGGTGCAATGGTTGGGTATTGGGGCTGGGGGCAATGGTTGGTCATTGGAGCCGGGGGTAATGGTTGGGTATTGTAGCTGTGAGGGAGCAGTGGCTATATATTGGAGCCGGGGGCAATGGTTGGGTATTGTGGCTGTGGTGGGAACAGTGGTTGGGTATTGGAGCTGGGGGCAATGGTTGTGTATTGGAGCCGGGGGCAATGGTTTTGTATTGGAGCTGGGGGCAATGGTTGGGTATTGGAGCTAGGGGCAGTGGTTGGGTATTGAGCTTGGTGGCACTGCCAAATGCAATAAGATGGCCATTGATTCCTTGGCTGAAAGTGAGGAAAAGATGCGATGGCAGCTTAAAGGAATGTATCTAAAGGAGAACCAGATGTTCGAGGGCCGAGGAGGCGAGATTAGACAGGTGTTGATCTCAGTGATGGACCGAGTTTCCAATGAACATAAAATGCCCGACAGAATTAGTGCACCATCCAAGTGGATGCTCAGGCTTCAATTGACGCCTCAAAGGGAGTTGCTTGTAGCATGTATGGGGTATTCCTTCTTTCCCCCAAATACACCAGGGATTGGGTGATATCAAGAACAACCTAATCCCCAACTTGGTGACAAATAAACAGCTGGCAGAATGGAAGGTGTCGACGTCACGCTTTCCATTGTGAACTCAGGAGGTTGGGCAGAGTCTGGGCAACGTCTCACCCGTGCCATGGTAAACTGAAGGGCCTGGGAGGGAGCATTCCTGCCCTGACAATACAAGCGACCCATGGATCCATAAAAGTATGGTCAGTAGAATCAGTTCTGATATTGGAAGAGAAATTGCATCATGAATATCAGCCCTTCCCACCATACGTCATTCAAGTAAATGACGGAAAGACAGTGCCAGACATAGCAGGATGGTCTTTAATCAAAGGATGTGTTGATATCACCTGAGGGAAGTTAATGAAACACTATGGGGGGTTTGTTTGGAATAAAGAAACTCCAAATTGCACCATGCCTGGAACAAGCTGGCACCAGAGATAAACTAAAGCTAGTTGTGTCGCACAGGGGCACTATTGAGTCCCTACGGCCGCAGCCTCTGTGAATATGGACACCTCACCTGCCCTGTCACCCACTCCTCTTTCTGCATTGAACCAACCCAGATCACCAAGATAGTTCATGAGATCCTGATACCTGTGACCAAGCATGATGTTACTAACAGCACAGTGCACGGTGATATGCTCTCAGACACTGACAAAATATTGATTGGATTTGGATATCCACTGGACGCCCCTCGCCACCCCACACACGACACTAAAACTAAAATAGATTAGAGAACGAACCGAGATCTCAGTAAAACACCTGCACCAAGTACACCAGGAAAATGAAAACCTGCTAACAGAGCTAGAGGGAGTGGGAAGGAAATCACGGTGGGAGCAGGTCATTAACATCTTGATACACCCGTTGTTCAGAATTATTTCACAACTATTAATTATTTTCCAATGCCGTCTACTGGTCCTGGTCATCATCGTGTACGTATTGCTTCGAGAAGGTCTTACACAATTGAAGAGGAAATCAAGGAGCCGGGTCAGCAGAGAGCTTTCCCAAGCCTGGAGTGCGGGGGAACTCAGGAATAATTATCAACCAATGAAATAAGACCAAAGGAACCATTGGAGCCGTGCGGACATGTTTGGTGTGCTGACATCAATGTAACAGTAATCGACTGTAAACTCCAAGCAGATCAACAGTAAAGACTGCCTCCCTGGTGCCAGGGTCAAGGATATCACTGAGCGGCTGCAGGGCATTCTGGAGGGGGAGGGTGAACAGCCAGAGGTCGTGGTCCACATTGGTACCAACGACATAGGTAAAAAGAGGGATGAGGTCCTGCAGCAAGAATTTAGGGAGCTAGGTGAAGGATTAAAGAGCAGGACCTCAAAGGTTGTAATCTCTGGATTACTCCCGGTGCCACGTGCTAGTGAGTATAGGAATGGGAAGATAGAACAGATGAATGCGTGGCTAAAGGGATGGTGCGGGGGGAGGGCTTTAGTTTCCTGGATCACTGGGTCTGCTTCTGGGAAAGGTGGGACTTGTACAAGTCGGACGGTTTACACCTGAACCAGAGGGGAACCAATATCCTTGCGGGGAGGTTTGCTAGCACTGCTGCGGGGGGGGTTTAAACTAACTTGGCAGAGGGATGGGGTACAGAGTGGAGCTATAGCAGGGGGTGATTTACAGCCAAATACAGAGAAAAAAACAAGGCAGAGCAAATATGTGAAGGCTAAAGGGAATGTGGCAGGGCTGGAAGGCATTTATTTTAATGCAAGGAGTCTTGCAAGTAAGGTGGATGAACTGAAGTTGTTGTTGAACACATGGGAGTACGATATTGTTGCTATCACGGAGACATGGTTGAGGGAGGGTCAGGACTGGCAGCTCAATATTCCGGGGTATAGAATCTTCAGGCGAGACAGAGGGGGGTGTAAAAGGGGAGGGGGTGTTGCAATATTAATTAAGGAGTCAATTACTGCTGTAAGGAGGGATGATATATTAGCGGGTTCCTCTAAAGAGGCCATATGGGTAGAACTTAAAAACAAAAAGGGGGCAAGCACTTTGCTGGGAGTGTACTATAGGCCCCCAAACATTCAGGGGGAGATAGAGGAACAGATATGTAGGCAAATCTCAGAAAAGTGCGAAAATAATAGGGTAATAATAGTGGGGGATTTCAACTTCCCCAATATTAATTGGAATAGTCAGAGTGTGAAAGGTTTAGAGGGTGCAGAATTCTTAAAGTGCATCCAGGAGAGCTTTTTGAGCCAACATGTAGAAAGTCCTACAAGAGAGGGGGCGATACTGGACCTAATTCTGAGGAATGTAGCCGGGCAAGTGGTGGAAGTGTCAGTAGGAGAGCATTTTGGCGACAGTGACCATAATTCGGTGAGATTTAAGGTGGTCATGGAAAAAGACAAAGACAGCCCGGAAATAAGGGTTCTAAATTGGGGGAAGGCCGATTTTAATATGATAAGGCAGGATCTGGCCAATGTGGACTGGGAGCAGCTACTTATAGGAAAATCCACATCAAGACAGTGAGAGGCTTTCAGAAGGGAAATAGAGAGAGTACAACGCCAACATGTTCCTGTAAAGGTCAAGGGTGGGACCAACAAGCAAAGGGAACCTTGGATGACAAGGGATATACAAAAATGCATTAGAAATAAAAGGGGGGCTTTTGGCAGTTACAAAAGACTAAAGACGGAAGAAGCCCTGGAGGAGTATAAAAAGTGCAGGGGCATACTTAAAGAAGAAATTAGGAGGGCGAGGAGGGGCCATGAAATAACACTGGCGAGCAAAATAAAGGAAAATCCGAAGATGTTTTATAAGTATATTAAGGGCAAGAGGATAACCAGGGAAAGGGTAGGGCCCATTCGGGACCAAAGTGGCAATCTGTGTGGAGAGCCAGATGATGTAGGCGGGGTTTTAAATGAATTTTTTGCATCTGTGTTCACTATGGAGAGAGACGATGCAGACATAGAAATCGGGCAAGGGACTGTGACATACTTGAACATATTAGCATCGAGAGGGAGGAGGTGCTAGCGGTTTTAGCAGGCCAAAAAGTGTATAAATCCCCAGGCCCAGACGAGATGTATCCCAGGCTGCTGTGGGAGGCAAAGGAGGAGATTGCAGGGGCTCTGACACAAATTTTCAGAACCTCTCTGGCCACAGGGGATGTACCAGAGGACTGGAGAACAGCCAATGTGGTACCATTATACAAGAAGGGTAGCAGGGATAAACCAGGGAATTACAGGCCAGTGAGCCTAACATCTGTGGTAGGGAAATTATTGGAAAAAATTCTGAGGGACAAAATTAGTCTCCACTTGGAGAGGCTAGGATTAATCGGAGATAGTCAGCATGGCTTTGTCAAGGGTAAATCATGTCTGACAAATCTGATTGAATTTTTCGAGGGGGTGACTAGAGGGTGGATGAGGGAAATGCTGTGGATGTGGTTTACATGGACTTCAGTAAAGCTTTTGACAAAGTCCCGCACAGGAGACTGGTCAAGAAGGTAAGAGCCCATGGGATCCAGGGTGCCTTGGCGCGTTTGATCCTAAACTGGCCGAGTGGCAGGAGGCAGAGGGTGATGGTCAAAGGATGCTTTTGTGACTGGAAGCCTGTGTCCAGTGGGGTACCTCAGGGATCGGTGCTGGGTCCCTTGTTGTTTGTGATCTACATAAATGATTTGGATGAGAATGTAAAAGGTATGATCAGTAAGTTCGCACATGACACGAAAATTGGTGGGGTGCTAAATTGCGAGGAGGAAAGCCTCAGGCTACAGGACGATATAAACGGGTTGGTCAGATGGGCGGAAAAGTGGCAAATGGAATTTAACCCTGAAAAGTGCGAGGTGATTCATTTTGGACGGACAAATAAGGCAAGGGAATACACAATGAGTGGTAGGACCCTAGGAAGTACAGAGGGTCAGAGGGACCTTGGTGTACATGTACATAGATCTCTGAAGGCAGTGGAACAGGTAGATAAGGTGGTTAAAAAGGCATATGGGATACTTGCCTTCATAAGCCGAGGCATAGAATATAAGAGCAGGGAGGTTATGATGGAGCTGTACAAAACGCTGGTGAGGCCACAGCTGGAGTACTGTGTGCACTTCTGGTCACCTCACTATAGGAAGGATGTGATTGCTTTGGAGAGGGTGCAGAGAAGTTTCACCAGGATGTTACCTGGGATGGAACGCCTCAGCTATGAAGAGAGACTAAACAGGCTGGGGTTGTTTTCCTTGGAGCAATGAAGGCTGAGGGGGGACCTGATTGAGGTGTACAAAATGATGAGGGGCATAGATAGGGTAGATAAAGAGGAACATTTCCCCTTAGTAGGGGGGTCAATAACAAGGGGGCATAGATTCAGGGTAAGGGGCAGGAGATTTAGAGCGGATTTGAGGAGGAACTTTTTCACCCAGAGGGCGGTTGGAATCTGGAACTCACTGTCTGAAAGGGTGGTAGAGGCAGGAACCCTCACAACATTCAAGAAGCATTTGGATGAGCACTTGAAATGCCATTGCATACAAGGCTATGGACCAAATGCTGGAAAATGGGATTAGACTGGACAGGGATGGATGGGCGGCGCAGACACGATGGGCCGAAGGGCCTCTTTCTGTGCTGTAAAACTCTATGACTCTATGACTCTATGACTGAAAGAAAGTTAATTGGCTCAGAGTGATTGCTCAAATTCTGGATCTAAAGGGGGGAAATGTTAGAATGATTTAAAATGATTTATGTTAGAATGCTTTTAGATGATTCACTGGTCCAACTATCCCAGCGTCCTTTCACTTAGGTTTGCATTATTATATCAACATGGGAGATCCAAGCATATTAATAGTAACTTTCAAAAGTGAATTGAGGTGTTCCTCAAAGCAATCACCCAATCTCTGTGTGGTCTCCCCAATGTAGCGGAGTCTGCAGCAATTACAGTTTACTAAATTGCAAGAAGAAAAGTAAATCGTTGTTGCACCTGGAAGTTTTGTTTGGGTCCCTGGACAGTGAGAAGGGAGGAGGTAAAAAGCCGGTGTTGCAACTCCTGCGCTTGCACGGGAAGGTATCGTGGGAAGGGGAAGGGGTGGTCGGGTGATAGATGAGTGGACCAGAGTGTCGCAGAGGGAGCGGTTTCTTCCGACTGCTGAAACGGGACGGGAGGGGAAGATGTATTTGGTGATCGGATCACGCTGGAGGTGGTGGAAATGGCGGAGGATGATCCGTTGAATGTGGAGGCTGGTGGGGTGAAAGGTAAGGACAAGGGAAATCCTATCGTGCTTCTGAGAGGAAGAGGAATGGGTGAGAGCAGAAGTGCGGGAAATGGAACAGTCGAGAGTCCTGTCCAACATGGTGGAGGGGAGTCCTTGGTTGAGGGAAAAGTAAAACATATCGGAAGGTGGCATCGTCAGAAGAGATCCGATGGAGATGGAGAAACTGAGAAAAAGGAATAGAGTCCTTACAGGAATCAAGGTGGGAGGAAGTGTCGTCAAGTTAGCTGTGGGAGCAGCTGGGCTTATTTGGTTGAAGTGAATGGATTCAAAGGAGAATTAGTTCAATGTATTTTCAATACAAGGGCAGCCAGGCGGAGGAGGGGCTGGTGGATGGTGACTGTGTTGGCCTCCGTTCAAGGAAGAAGCGGAGGGCCCTCCTGCCGTCCTGGTGGCTGATGGAGGTGTAGAGGGATTGGACGCCCACAGTGAAAGGGAGACGATGAGGACCAGGAAACTGGAAAGGAACTGTTGTTTTTTTCCACAGCAGCTTTCAAATCACTGGCATTATCAATGGATTGGTATGTTGATGTGAAAGGAATTTGTTGAATTGTGTACAACTGCGCGTCGCTGTTTAAATCAGCAGGGCGGTTGAAGGATTCGTGTTAAAGATCGAGTGTACTTCAGTTCGTGTGGTTTCGAGCACTACTGCTGGTGGATGCGATAATTCGTCCGAGAATTGTAACCATTGGAAAGGAAGTTTTAATATTTATATCTCACATTTCCAGGCAGCGTTCCTACATTTACAACAGGCGCTCCGCCGATTGACAGAAAATAGAAACAGGAGTACGCCATTTAACCCTTCGAGCCTGTTCCGGCATTCAGTGAGATCATGCCTGACCTGGATCTTAACTTCACCCACCTGCTTTGACTTCTATTCAATCCCTATCTTGTCTAACAGAAAACTATCGACCTGAGCTTGAAATTATTAATTACATTGGCAATAGAACGCGAAGTGAGTTGAGATTGTTTTATTGCTCAGAGGATGAGATTGTTTCATTAATCAGAGGGTAGGTATGAACTGGAATTCACTGTCTGAACTGTTGGTGGAAGTAGATCCGATCGCTGATCCAATAGTCACTTTCAGCGGGGAATTGGATAAATACTTGATGGCGAACAATGTGCAGGGCTGTGGGGAAAGTGCGTCATTCTCTGGTTCTATGATGGGACAATGCTCTCCCTCAGTGAGCTTGTGTTTTCACCGGTAAACGTCAGGTCCCGGCTTTAATTCTCGTCCGAGCCGGCTGGGACTTTCTCATCTTTAATGTGATGTTTCCCTTTTTCTCGCTCTATGATTCGCTCTATTTCTCTCTGTTTCTGTCGTTCTTACCATCTGTCAGTCTCTCTGTATGTCTCACTCAGTCTCAGTCACTTTTTCTAAGCTTTTCTCATTGGGTCGCTGTTTATCCCTCCAACTATTACTTTCTCCTTCACTCTCCCCATCGCTCCCCCACATTATTTTACTCTGCACCTTATAATATAACCCTTTAAGCGCTGGCTCAGTTTAGAGCTTGCTGATCCTGGGTGTTTGACCTGCATTTTAACATTCTTCCTTCAAAGGTTTTCAGTGTTGACGGGAGGGTTACATGTTCTGTGGGCTAAAAGCCGAGGGGTTTCTTGTCTAGTTACGAACGGTCAGCTCAATGCGTTACTTGTCCAGCTGCTGTGCATTTGCAGTTCAGCTTTTCACCGTCTGTAGTTTTGGAAAATATCTTTATCCTCTCACATTTTCAGATTTTGCTGACGCGTAGTTTGCTCTGCGCTGAAAACTAATCTTAGTCAGCAAGGGATTTGTCGAATTTTCAAGCACTGCCCGGCTGGTTTTCTATCACCAGGGTGGCCGAGTGGTTAAGGCGTTCGACTTAAGATCCAATGGACGTGTGTCTGCGTGGGCTACGAACTTCACTCCTGGTAGATGCTCAGGCAACGAGGTTGAAAGTAAAACCTAAAGCAATTTTTGGTATGAAAACGCTTATGATCTCTGCAAAGGATGGTGCCATATTTATAATTCACCCTTCAAGACAGCGTTTCTTCATTTACAATTGGTGTACTGAACACAGGAACCGGAGGAGGCCATTCAGCCCCTTGAGCCTGTTCGCCATTCACTGAATACCTGTCTGAGCTGTGCCTCAACTGCTTTGGCTCCAGATCACTTTAACCCGTGTCTAGCAAAAACGTACCGATCTCAGATTTACATTATTATTTGAGCTGGCATATACTGCTATTTTGTGGGAGAGAGTTCCACACTGCTACCAACCTTCGCGTGCAGAAATGTTTCCTAACTTCTTTCCCGAATGGCCTGCCTCTGATTTTACGAGTATGTCCCCTTGTCCTCGGCTCCCCCACCAACGGCGAAATAAGGTTTCTCTCTATCTAACATATCCATTCGTTTCAAAATCTTAAAAACCTCAATCAAATCCCCACAACCTTCTATATTCCAGGAAATACAAGCCCAGTTTATGTAATCTCTGCTCATATTTTAACCATTGGAGCGCTGGTAACTTTCTGGTGAATGTGCACTGCACTTCCTCTAAGGTCAATCTATCCCTTTATCGGACGGTGCCCAGAACTGTACACAGAACTCCAGATGTGGTCTAACCAGGTCTCTGTATAGCTGTAGAATAACTTCCACTCCTTTATATTCTATTTTTTTGATTATTTTTGTACCTTACTGCTACATTTCAGTGGTCTGTGTACAAGGACCCGAAACCCCTTTGGAACTCCACTGTTCCGAGCTCTGCTCCATGTAATTAATACTCGGATCTACTTTTTAGGTCAAAATGAATGACGAAATACTTACCTGCGTTGAAATCCATCAGCCACTGTTTCGCCCATTCACTTAATCTATCAATATATCTTTGTAATTATATGCTGCTGTCTACACGACTTACCAGACCACCAGCCTTTGCATCATCAGCAAACGTGGATATAGGAATTTTCTAAGTCATTAATAACTATAGAAGTGTTGTGGAGTATTTTAAACCAACACTTGACACATGGTTTTCGGATCGATAATCAAGTTGGCTTTATTACACCAGTGGGGAGACAACCCGTTCTGTCTTAGCCAGACTTCTCCAAATTGGTACAGCAAGCCCTACATTTTTATACATTACAACATATATGTCCAGCTCATTCAAAATTCATTCCTACCACCTGATTGGTCCTTGGCCCGTATACATATTCACTGATTGTTTGCCTATACTGCGTTATATTAAAGTACCGCCTTTATTATCGGAAAAGTACATGACCATTATCCCCCAGCTGTTGTTGCACCTATGACCTTTATTCATGCCAGATGGGGTCTCATCAACATTGTACTTCTGACTCATTGTCCTCCTTTCCTGCCTCTTTAGGCCTCTTTACTTCCAACTCATTGTTTCACTTTCCTGCCAGAACAGAGCTTACATCCTCTAGGCCTCTTATGGTTTCCACCTCCGACTATTTGCAATTGTCTCTTAGTGACACAGTAAGCAGTTCTACAACTACTGCTTAGGTTATCTCAACTGCCAGTTCAGCAATTTAGAAAAAGCTTACTACTGCAAAGTCCTATTAGATTATTCTCTTTATTACACCATTCAGTGAAGCTGCCAGCGATGTCAGTTTAACTCATTCCCCACTACAATCCCCCCTTTTGGTACTTGGCCACTGCCCAAGTTAAACTACATGTATAAGCATTGCTGTGCCTCCAGCCTCATGTGGTGATCAGGCACTGGTTCGGGAGGCCCTGCATACCCATCATGTCTAGAGCAAACTTGTTTTTTCCAGCTCGTTCCGCTTTGCTTTAGCTCTTTGTTGGTCCGTTTCTTGTTACAAGCGATGCATGCTGCTATTCCCCATCATATAGCCATGACTAACTGTACTATCACTAATATATATGGGAAATGATGCGGATCCATGGGTGTATGTTAACAATCAGTCCCCAATCCCACAGCTTCTCATACCACGGGTTCTCCTGTAGCTCTATCTCTATGACCCTTTCTAATTCCCCAAGGTCCCTTTGCAGCACTATGTATTGTTTCACCATCTTACTTAAATCCTCTTTCAATTCTTGCAGATCCTCTTGCAGGTGGGGTATTGCGGTCCCTACTGGTACGTCATAATTGACCAACTTTTTCTTTAGACTATCTGGCACATTTAGCTTTATCTCCTCCCTTGAATGTACATACACCAATCTGGTGTGTCCAATTGTGACAGGGATCTTAGGCGTAAAGCAGAAGTTAGGCATTGTGATTGCACATACAAGGTTACTATATTGGTACTCAGCCTCTGTGCTGGCTGTACAATACTCCCCTTCGCCTTTATATCCCGAGCGGGTGTGATGGTGATCAACATGTGATAAGTCCAACACACACTCTCTGTCTTATTATAGGCGCACTCATCCATAGGGCCTTCTCCTACTGGATGTGGGCACATCGTAAACGTGCCTTTCCTGTGGCATCCGTTTAGGGAGACTCCTCTCATAGTATCATTCTTCCTGATGGCATAGTTATCAATTGCATAGTATTGGAGGTATGTCTCACCCCTCACAATGCCTATGTTTGTTACCTGGTACTGTGGGTATGGAGCCATGTCAACTCCCACCACTGGCTGTGTACCATGCCTATCATTGCTATCACTTCTGCTTTACATTTTTGTATCACTGGATATACTCTGGTCATCCCTTTGAGGGTACAAGCAGTCAGAGAGCCTGGATTCTGGCTCAGGCCATAGAGCTGTGCGCTGTTAATCCAGTCTGGTACCTCGCCTCGCTCTATCTGTGCCAGATTCTGTTTAACTGTCCGGTAATCCATTGGCCATAAGCTTAACACAGGCCTCTTCCTACCCTGTCTTTTGGCTGTTCCTCATCTCTATGGTTTGGTTTGTTGATAATGCTAGCATAGTCCTCTATAACCTTGATTCCCTTGAGTAACTTCCTTATCGTATGTCCTCCCAACTCTGATCCTTGTCGAACCAAACCAGTTTCCTTCTCTAAAATCTGTTGTATTACCCTTTGTAGTCGTTCCACACTACTTTGGACACCTTGTAAATCTAGGGCATTAATGAATGATGTCCCCGTGTTTATTCCCATGGGTATATCGGTTACTAAGCTCCTCTTAATCCTTTGGTGAAATGCAGCATGTCCCCTAACGTCAGTAGCCCCTGTCACATCAGCAGCTTGGTTAATTACATTCTTTATCATATATGCATAGAATTTTCTAATTTTAGTAAACCTTTCAGAATATCCTGGCCATTGTAACATGGTTAAGTTCATTAGTACCGGTACAATTTCGTGTCTCACGCTATCATGCAATTGTTCTCCCTCAGTGAATATCATCAGTCCATTTTCAGGCCCAGGCGTCCATTTCGGACACCTCCGTTCTTCAGGTATTGTTGTGATTGGGGGTGTTGTTGTTTCTAGGGTTAACCCTTGTGGTGTGGTCCTTGTTGTTGTTGGTTGAGGTGTTGTAATGCCGTGTACAATAGTCCATCTTATACCATTTTCCGTGCAGCTCAGGACATATCCTCCCCCTACTTGAGCCAACATCTGCCAGTGTCTATTACATTCTACCACATTGCTGGCATTTTTTCATTCTACAGGGTCCGCATGGTTGTTGATCCAAGTTCACCCAGGTACCGTTACACCTGTAACATCATTTTCCTTGTTTTTCACACTCCTAACTGTGTGATATGATGAAGCCTCCATGAAGTCGCCATTATGGGATCTTACCCTGCAGTCCATTTCTTCCAGCCCGTTATTTGTACTTATAAATGCTGTCATCAGGGTAGTTATGACAATCCATCTTACGGGATCCATGTTTATCTGTAATTGAAACAGAGGTCTGGTTGTCACCAGAGGTAGCTCATCTCTGGTGTTTATTCCATTGTTTCTGTGGGACTTAAGATCAGATGGGTTATTGTTGTACCGGCTTAGTTGTGTCCAATGTTTCCATCTATCCTTTCCCCTCATATGTACACATGCGCACATATCGCTGGTCATGATAACCTCAAATGTTCTGGTCCATCTAGGTGAGAATCCCGATCTCTCTGGCAATATTTTAATAACTACCTGCTCGCCCACCTTGGGTAGGTGCTCCGAGGACCACTACTTTTGTGTATTTTTATCTCTGATGTCTTGTTGTTCTTTAACTTCTCGTTAGAGCTCTTTCAATTGATTATCCAATGTTTGTACGTACTTCATATTTTTATTGTTTAATGGTCCTAGTCCCTCGCTACCAGATGCTAATACTTCTGGCAGACACATTGCTTGTCCACTCATGAGTTCATATGGTGTCAGTCCGGTCATCCTGTTTGAGTTGGCTCTCAGCCTCATCAGGATACATGGAAGGACATCCACTCTCCCCTGTCCAGTTTCGGCTATGGCCTTGCTTAAGGCTGTTTTCAGGGTTCTGTCCATTCACTCTACCATGCCTGAGCTTTGCGGATGGTAGGGGATTTGGAACTTCTGTCTTACTCCCAGTAACTTACAAGTTTCTTTCAGTACCTTTCCCGTAAAGTGGGTACCTTGATCCAAACCTATTTGCAATGGGACCCCCATCTCGGTATCACGTCGTATGCAAATATTCGGGCCACAGTCTGAGCAATACAGTAGGGAATGCTTCCACCCAACTTGTAAACTGGTCTATGATCACTAATCAGTATTTCTTCCCTCTACTGTGAGGTAGGGTTCCAGTAAAGTTTAATTGGAGGTTTTCCCAGAGGCCTTTGTGTCGTGGCTGGAAGGCTATTCCAACCTTTATGGGCCTACCTGGGTTGTGTTGTCCACAGATGATGCAGCGTCTGCAGTATCTTGCCACATCTTTTCCCACTCCACTCCACCACCAATCTATACTTAGCCTACCTATCATGCCATTCCGCCCCCCATGGTCTGGCTCATGGTACATTTTCAACAAATTCCCCTGTGATCCTTTTTCCATATTCCATCTCTACCTTTGGCTGCGCCTCTCTTTATCCACTGCTCCTGCTCCTCCATTTCGGTCTCCTCTTGGATTCTTTTAATGTTCACTTCCTCTGCTGTTATTCTACCTGCAGCTATTGGTGTAGGGATCTCTGTGTCCGCTGCTGTTCTTGCTGCCTGATCAGCTAGCATATTTCCTTTTTGTTGCTCGCTCACTATCTTGCAGTGTGCCTTTATTTTAATCACTGCTCCCTCTTCTGCTCCCTTTACCGCTTCTACTAGGTCTCTCACTACTTCCTCATGCTGTATTTCTCCTCCTCTGGAGGTTATATATCCTCTCCTATTCCACGCTATCATATAATCATTCACCACCCCAAATGCATATCTACTGTCTGTGTATATATTTACTCGTTTTGCTTTTGCCAATTTCAATGCTTCCGTGAGAGTCACTCGTTATGATCTGCCTGGTTTACCTACCGGCCAAATTGGTGAGTTTATGGTTGCTGTGGTTTCTTTTAAACACTCCCTGTTTCAGTAACTCGGTTATTATTCTGAATACAGCCTCTTTGGCTGCTGGTTTTATCGGGTATTGTCTATGCGCCTTGTGCTCCGGTCCGGGTATCATGATAGGGTTAATTGTAGTTAGTCCACAGTCCTGTTTAGAGGTGACCCATACTCCTTCCACCGCCTGGCATAGGACTCCCCATATTCCATATTGTTCCCAATCCCTTTACTACCGATCTTTATCATATAACTGGCCATAATCCTGGCTTCAAATTTATCATCAATTACGCGCTTTCGTAATGCAGTCTTATTTCATACATCTGTCACTTGGTCCAGTTCACTTATTATATCCACTCCTAAGATTGTTCCCTCTGGGTTATCACATGCCCATAACTGGAATGGGAGAAAAATTCCTCCTAGTTCCAAAAATTGTGTCCCGCTTTTGTAAGCGCAATTACTCATCCCGCCCACTCCTTGTATCATTATTGAGGTTTTGAGGTTTTTGTGTGCCGGAGGTCCAAATTGGTTATAGACACTGATGCCCCTGTGTCAACTAACATATCACACTGCTGGCCCCATAACAGTGCTGTTAGATACAGACGGGGATCGGTGCCTGCACCGAGGGCCGATGCTACCTAGCGGGACTGTGACAGGGTTTTGATTAGTTCGATCAGTTGAATCTTATTCATATTGGCCTCGTCCGTTATCTTCTCGCTACACGCTGCCTCTTATTGTCTTGAGCCTTGGGCTTCCTTCCCCCCTCCCTTGGACCAACAGTCTCGCTGTTCATGTCCAGGTTTATTACAATTTTTACATCTCCTTCCTGTGTCTTTCCTAGTTAATGTGCAATGATAACTCTTGTGCCCAAGCCTATTGCATTTTATACAGACTTCCATCTCCTTTACTGCAGCTATCTGTTCCTCCAAGGCAGCCACCTTAACTTTCTGCTGGTTGCCTACCTCGGTCGCCCATCTGATCAATTCATCAAAGGTCTGTCTGGTGACCAATCCAACTTGTACTATGGCCTGATGGGCACGACACAGCCCTTGTACACTTTCAAAAATGCCAAATTCTCTCGTTGTGGTGCTATTATACCTGAGTGGGCTACAAAACTAGTCCACTTCTGTTCTCCATAATCATGGGTGGACACCCCTTTCCCCTGACTAATTCCCATGACTGGTCCCCAGTTTACTGGTACTAATCCTAAAACTTGTGTAACAGCGGTCCTAAATGCTGTATAATCCACATCTCGTTGCTGGTTTATAGGGGCTACATCTTGACACCATGTCCCCTCCCTATATTGTTGAGGTAATTGACCCAACATATCTTCGCTCATTTTTCCCCTCACTAGTCCATCAACATCCCGGTTGTGGAAGTTGTGACATATTCTCATTTCTCTTAGTTTCTGCCAGAATATGGCATTACTCTGTCGGAGCTTTAGTTCCAGCAGAATTTGAAGCAACTTTAATTTATCTCCTGCGGAGAAAGATACGTCAGTGTTTTTTATCTGAACTGGTACTGCTGGGATCGCTATGGTGCCTGGGGGTGCCCCTACTAGTATAGGCACCGCCGGGGTGACAGGAATAAATTCCACTTTAATAGGTGCCACTTTTATGTCGTCATATGGGGGAGAGATTTCCCCATCATTATAGTCGGGGTCATGTTCAGCAACTTTTCGGCTCAGCGCATCCCAGTCTATCCTGTCCTCGTCTACTCTTTTCACCTCAGATGGCGCTAAAGGAGTTGTTGCCAAAATAGGTACTTGGGTACAATTTTGGCACCCGTTTGTGGTCCAAACTCGAGCACATCTGCTCAACTCATAATATGCATGAGCCACTAAAATGATGGCCTTTTCTGCCTTAATTTTGTTTCTTTAGCCCACCATTCTCTTTGTTTGGACGGTGGGTAGTTCGGTTGCCAATTGTTATTAACAATTTTGTCATTGAATCTTTTATTTTTGTCCACTAAATAGTGTATCAGCAACCCCACCGATCCCTCCTCGAGTTTTTCACTTTCCATGGTTAATTGTTGCCAGCGGTATGTCCCATCCTTTACTCTCGCAGAGTGAGACGGTACTTGCAACCGCAGTTGTCAGAGGTACCATCCTTGCTTTACTCTCACAGTGTGAGACGGTACTTGCAACCGCAGTTGTCAGAGGTAGCTCCCGTATTTACTCTCGCAGAGTGAGTCCATACTTGCAACAATTTTGTTCGGGTAACTTGTTGTCAGATGTATGCTTAACACTACTTGCAACTGGAGTTGTCAGAGGTATGCTTAAACGTTCTGCATTGCTTGTACCTCGAGTTGTCAGAGGTATGCTTTAGTCTTTTACTCCAAAGTTAGCACACTACTTGTAACACATACCACACCTATACTTCTGCGCATTTCACCTGAACCCCAAGACTGCTTGATTTATCGAACGAAACCTTTTAGTTCTTTGATTCCAAAGGGGGTGGCGGACACGAGACGGTGTTGCCTTGCCCTAACTGTACGTGGTTTTTCAAAATAACTCACATTTTTGGCTCAGCTCCACTCGCCCATGCCTCCCATCCATGTGGGATCCTGTTCGAGATGACAATTGTTGTGTAGTATTTTAAACCAACACTCGACACAAGGTTTTCGGATCGATAATCAAGTCATCTTTATTACACTGGTGGGGAGACAATCTGCTTTGTCTTAGCCAGACTTCACCAAATTGGTACAGCAAACACTACATTTTTTATACATTAAAACATATATGTCCAGCTCGGTCAGAATTCATTCCTGCCACCTGATTGGAGCTTGGCCCGTATGCATCTTCACTGATTGGTTGCCTATGCTGCGTTACATTAAAGTACCACTTTTATTATCGTAAACCTATATGTCCGTTATCCCCCAAGCTATTGTTGAACCTATGACCTTTGTTTATGCCAGATAGGGTCTCATCAACATTGTACTTCTGACTCATTGTCGTCCTTTCCTGCCTCTGTAGGTCTCTTTACTTCCAACTCATTATTTTACTTTCCTGCCAGAACAGAACTTACATCCTCTAGGCCACTTATGGTTTCCACATCCGACTATTTCCAATTGTCTCTAATTGACACAGTATGCAGTTCTAACACTACTGCTTAGGTTGTCTCAACTGCCAGTTCAGCACTTTAGAAAAAGCTTACGACTGCAAATACCTGTTAGATTCTGTCTTTATTACACCATTCAGTAAAACTGCCAGCGGTGTCAGATTAACTCTTTCCCCACTGCAGAAGGAACCATTTATTTCATATCAACATTTATAAATGAGCCATGCTGGGACACCCTGGCACGATCTGTGGGGAGAGGAAGGTAGGGTTAAAGTTTCAGCGCGATGACCATCCGTTCCTACAAATAAACATCATGCATGTGTTAGTAGTTTTTAAACAGTAAAAAAGAGAACCTGCACTCCTATAGCACCTTTCACGGCCTTGGGACGTCCCAATTGCTCACCAATGCTCAGTTTGAGTCCCGACAGGACCACTAGTTTCCAGACCTCATTACAGTCTTGATCCTAACATGGACAAAGGAGATGAATTCTAAAGGCGAGGTGAGAGTGATTGCTCTTAGCAGCAAAACAGAATTAGACCAAGTGTTGCATCAAGGAGCCCGAGTCAAATTGAAGTCAATGGAACCTATGGGTGGACACGGGGGAAAGTCCACTGTTAGAGACATACCTAGCATAAAGGAAGATGCTTGTGGTTGTTGGAGGTCAATCATGTCAGCACCGAGACATCACTGCAGGAGTTAATCTTCACCTGCTTCATCAATGACCTTCCCTCTATCATAAGGTCAGAAGTGGGGATGTTCAGCGATGATTGTAAAGTGTTCAGTTCCATTCTCATCTCATCAGATAATTAAGCAATCCTGGCCTGCATGCAGCAAGACCTGCACAACATTCCGGCTTGGGCTGATATGTGGTAAGTAACAATCGCGCTGCACAAATGCCAAAGCTTCTTCCACAACACCTCCCAAAACTGCGACCTGTACCTCCTAGAAGGACAAGAGCAGTTCGCGCATGGAAACACCACCACCTGCAAGTTCCACTCCAAGGCATGCACCATCCTGACTTGGAAATATATCGTCGCTCCTTCATTGTCGCTGGGTCAAACCCGGGACCTCCTTCCCCAACAGCACTCTGGGTCCCTTCACCTCACGGACTGCAGTGGTTCAAAAAGGGGCTCATCACCACCCTCTCAAGGGCAATTGGGATTGTGCAATAAATGCTGATATTGTCAGCGACATCCACATCCCATGAATGGTGATTTTTCTTTAAATTGCTTTACAGAAAATGAAGTACTTTTTGAAGCGTAGTCACTGCTTATAATATAGGAAAACACGGCAGCCGAATTCTACACAGCAATATCCCACTGTGATGTTGTTCCTGTGCCTGTTTGGGCGCTGTTTTATGGCGCCAATGAAGATGGCTGCCGTTCTTGCGGGCTCTGTGTGTACCAGGCAGCTAAGTGTCCTTGCTGCTTGGTGCGCTCGGCTCGTTAAGGAAAAAGCATTTCACTGACTGGATTTCACTTGTTGTATTTGTTTGCATGACAAATAAAATTGAAATTGAATTGATGTTGGCTGTCGGACACAGCTATGCCCAGGACACCTAGGAAAATCAGTACCTCTTAGACTCATAGAACCTTAGAAATTTACAGCACAGAAGGAGGGTCATCGGCTCTGGTCGAAAGAGCTATCCAGCCTAATCCCACTTTCCAACTGTTGGTACGTAGCCTTGCAGTTTACAGCACATCAAGTATATATCCAAGTACTTCTCAAATATGATGAGGGTTTCTGCCTCTACCACCATTTCAGGCAGTGAGTTATAGACCCCCACCACCCTTTGGGTGAAAAAAGTTCTCCTCAACTTCCCTCTACTTCTTCTACCAATTACTTTAAATCTATTCCTCCTTGTTATTGGCCTCTCTGCTAACTGAAATAGCTGCTTCCTATCCACTTTATCGCGGCCCCTCATAATTTTATACACTTCAATTAAGTCTCCCCTCCGCCTCCTCTGTTCCAAAGAAAGCAACTCCAGCCTCTCCAAGCTTTCCTCAGGGTCAAAATCCTCCAGTCCTGGCAACACCCAGGCGAAACAGATTTTCTTTTTTACATTACAAGTTATTATCACCTTAATGCTCTGCCTGAAGTGGTGGTGGAAGCAGATTCAATAGTAACTTTCAAAAGGGAATTGGATAAATACTTGAATTGGAAAATTTTGCAGGGGTATGGGGAACGAACTGGGAATAATTTGATTGCTCTTCCAAGAGCACGACGGGGCAAATGGCCTCCTTCTGTGATGTCGGATTCTGTGATTCTCTGAAAGGTTTTATGAAAAGATTCATCTAAATGAGGCGGTTATTTGCTGGCTCCACTATTTCATTTTATTCCTGTATACAAGTGTCTGTTCTGCTTTCCCTCAACCTCAAAGCAAATGCTGATGTACGGCGTGGAGACCAAGTGGTAAGGCGTCTGTTACGTAAACCGAATATCATGGGTTCGACCCCCAACTGCGCCTGGGAGGATTTTATCAAATTTACTTTTACATTTTTAAGGTTTCTCCTTTTTTACCTCTATCAAAACCATTCATAATTTTGAACATTTCTATCAACTCTCCTCTTGACATTCACTGCTCTAAGAAGAAAAATCCCAGCTTCTCCAGTCTCTTCCCATAAATGAGGTCCCGCATCCCTGGTACCATTCCAGTAACTCTAGTCTGCACTCTCTCCAAGGCCTTGACTTCTTCCCTAATATGTGGTGCCCAGAATTGAACGCAATACACTAGTGCTTTATAAATGTTTAGCATAATTTCCTTGCTTTTATGCTCTATTCATCTATTAATAAAAGAAAGGAACCCTAATCATTTTTAACATCCTTCTCGCCTTGTCCTGCCACCTTCAAAGATTTGTGTGCACACAGGCAATGTCTCCCTGTCCCTGCACCCTCTTTAAAATTGTACCATTTAGAGCTGGTTAATAAATTGCAGGGGAGAGCATTCTGAGCAGTTTCGGGGCCAGTGATCTCCAGAGGGAGCCGATAAAAGGAAATAATCGGCCCCATTAAATTAGTGCCATTTAGTTTATCTTGCCTCTCCTCATTCTTCCGACCAAAATATATCCCTTTGCACTTCTCTGCGTTAACTTTCATCTGCCATGTGTCTGCCCATTTCACCAGTCCCTTTCTGTTCATACTCCCTCTTTGTAGCTATTACTATCTGCTCTTACTATCTGTTCTTTGTATCTTTCCCATTCGCCAGGATCTGTTCTATGTTTAGCATTTTTGTATGCTTTTTATTTTATTTTACCGCTGTCTGTCTCTTACCTCTTTAGTCGTCCATGCCTGTTTTTTTGTCCAGTAGAGTTCTTGCCCCTCGGGGGTATAAACTGATTCTGTACCATGTTAAATTTATTTTGAACACCTCCCACTGATCTTCTGTCATTTTACCTATTAACAGATTCGCCCATTTTAATGTGGACAGTCTCTGTCTCATCCCGTTGAAGTCGGCCCCACCCAAATCTAGAATCTTAGTAGCTGATTCGCGTTTCTCCCTTTCAAACACTACGTTGAACTCGATCATGTTATGATCACTATTAAATAAATGTTCATGCACCTTTAGTCTGTTGAATAAATCTGACTCGTTACTCATTACTAAATCAAATATGGCCTGCCCGTGTGTTGTTTCTAAGGCATATTGTTGCAGAAAACTATTCCGGATGCACTCAATAAATTAATTAACTTTCTGATAGGTGCTAGTCTGCTTATCCCTATCTATATGAAAATTAAAAACCTCCATTAAAACCACTCTGCTTTTCCGACACGCTTGTCTAATTTCTGCTTTTATAAAATGTAGCACTTCACAGCTGCGACCAGGGGGCTTCTACCCAACTCCCACTACAGTCTGAAATCTTTTACTAGCTCTTAATTCTAACCATAAAGTCTCCATTGCCTGCTTATCTCTCATTATAGTCTCTCTTATGATTGAAGTGCTTTCACGCTTAATCACTAAGACTACGACCCCCCCTGTACCATTTCCCTATCTTTCCTGTAGACGTCCAGCAGAACTTCCACCAATCTGTATTACTGCCAACTTGAGATGAAGGCTACAATTCCATGAACCTTTCATCTTCTTTTGTACCTGTCCAGTAGTTTGAACTAATTACTGTACATGGACTTTTAACACTTTCTGCTCCTCCACAGTTCCTAACTTCTCACCTTTTTGAATATACTCTGATCTATATTTCTCAGGTCTAAAGTGGATGATCTCACTGTTCTCCACGTTGAACTCCATCGGCCACAGTTGTGCCCACTCACTTAATCTATCAATGTTCCTTTGGAGCTTTCTGCTCCCACCTAAACTACTTACTTTGCCGCCTAACTTAATGCCATCAGCAAACTTGGTTATAGGATGGTCGTCATCAAAATGTGAAAGAGGATTGGGACCGGGAATAAATCTGCGGGATGAGCTGACAGGACATTGGAATTCGGAATGTATAAATGCAGTCTCAAATGCTCCACTTATCTGCATCAGACTGAAAGTAATTTGTAATACATCATCGATCCATATTGGTCGCTGTAATCTGAGGTTGTAGCTCAGCGTTTCAGTTTGGAAAGGGTTGGGTCTCTGTGGCACATTCATTTGACAGGGTCAGCTGTCAGCTCAAATAATTGATGGCTCCATTAAGGATCGAGTAATCTTTACCTTATTGTCTCACAGTTTCAGGTTTCAATGAATGAACACAACTGTGCTGCAAACATTGCCAGCTGGGCCCGGCTGATATTCCTAACATTTACCCTGCGGTCGGATAGCAAACACATCAAAAATATATAAAAGCCTGAGACTGGCTTCACGGAAATCAGAATTCATCTTCGCAGGCAAGGCCCCGAAAGGCCGGATGGGAGGCTGCACTGTTTGCAGGAGAGCTGGTTTGCTATGACATGGATGTTTACACAGTGATCCAGACCAGACTCTCTCCGTGTTTCCACAATGAAAGTCACACCGTTTATTTTAGAAAAGCAAAATGATATTCACATTCTCACTGGCTTCAGTTGATTTGTGAGAGATCATTATAAGATCCTGCAGGGCTGCCTCGGTTAATAGCAACTGTTTTAAGCTCAACTTCAGACAAGGCAACAAATCTATCGTTTTGTTGCTGTTTTCCAGAGCCTGGAATGAGTGAGGCCGCGAAAAGCAGCTCTCTTCAATAACCTGCTGATGGCAAATAGCAGTGAATGTGGCCTCAGAGAGCGCATTACAGCCCATCTCTGGGGAACAAGATACCACTGAAGCAGAGTTGTGCAGAGCTTTGCATCTCACGCCTATAGGTGACGCCATGGAGATGGATAACATAGAATCATAGAATGATAGAATATTACAGCACAGTAGAGGGCATTCGGCCCATCGAGCCTTGGTAAGAGCGAACCAATTAATCCCACTCCCCTGCGGGTTCCCCATAGTCCAGCATATTTTTTATTTCCAATTGTTTATCGAATTACCTTTTAAATATTAGTATTGAATCTGCTTCCACTACCCCTTCAGGCAGTGCATTACAGATCATAAAAATTCACTGTATTAATGTTTCCTCCTGTCACTTCTGTTTCAGTTCCAAATATCGTAAATCTGTGAATTCATGTAACCCACCCTCTGGTCACTGGAAACTGATTGTTCTTCTTAACTCTCCCCAAATCCTTCAAGTTTTTAATCACTTCCCTCAAATCTCTCCTTAATCTTCGCTGCTCCAACGAGAACAATCCAGCTTCTCTAGTCTCTGCACATAACTGAAGTCTTTCATCACTAGTACCATTCTAGTAAATCTCCACTGCACACTCTCTGAGGGCGTGACATCATTCCTCACTGTGGAGCCCAGAATTGGCCACAATACTCCAGCTTGGGCCTAATTAGTGTTTTATGAAGTTTGAACATAAATTCCTTGCTTTTTCCTCAATTCCTCGATTTATAAAGTCATGGACCGCGAATGCCCTCCTTACAGCCTTCTCAACTTGTCCCACCACCTCCAAACACATGTGAACGTACACCCCCAGGTCGCTCTGTTCCTGCACCCACTTTAAATGTAACACGTGGTTTATTTTGACTCTCCTGATACTTCCTACCAAACTTAATTAATTTGCCAAATTTCATCTGCCATGACCATATGTCCCCCTGAAATCTGCCAATAACATACTCACTATTTATTACGTTGCCAACACATCCGCAAACTTTGAATTTTGACTCCTTATACCCAAGTCCGGGTCATTTATATATAACAAGAAAAGCAATAATCCTAATACCCATCGCTGGTGGACCCACTGCAGCGAAGGCAGCGCATTACTGCCAGTCACTCAGCCTTCCAGCAACAGTTCGCATTTTGTTTAATTCAGTGTGTAACTGCAGGGTCATTGTGTTTTGAATCAGGAAGTCAGAATGTCCGAATGGTCTAAGGCGCTCCGTTCAGGGTGTAATTTTCTCTAGAGGCGCGTGTTTAAATCCCCCTTCTGACATTTTGTCCTTTACTTATACAGAACGATTTTATCTGGATCTTTTGGAGGTAACTTTTCGGCCCAGTTGATTTAGTCCTTCCAGAAAACGAAGCCCACTTCCATCCAAGTTGGTTTGTTTTATTGGTTGTAAGTAGGTATTGTGTTGGGAGTCAGCAGAACAGGGCCAGAATCAATCTATTGTGCTTCAAACTTGCAGTTCCACGTCATAAATTATCAGATAGGACCCAAATCATTCCACAGCAATCTCCAATGGCTTTGGAAGAGGGTTAATGTAAACTACCATATTTAATTCAGGACTTAAAGACACACAATTAAAGTCTTTTTTTAGCAATCAATTACCTGTGATCCTTCTAAATATATTTGGGTGTGCCCATGTTAGATACACATGTATTTGTGAGTTGCTAATGTGTTGAATGTAAATGATTTTGCGTCTCTGTTAGTTACTAATATAGTTAGATGTGTCTGTATTATTATTTAATGTATTGGGTCGGGAATGTGTGTCAGTTATAAATGTATTTCTGAGCGCTGCAAATGTCCAGTCCGGCCCCATTCTACCTTCTCATTGTTCCCACTTAGGACACGGCAGACCATCTGTCACATTCGGATTCAACTTTGCTTACATTAACCATGTTGATATTAAGACAATGTGATGATTAGATGATAACAATTCTTGTTCCACCAGACTCGCCGCTACCACCTAAGCGTTCCTCAATCTTTCTGATACAACCTGAGATTTAATTTCCCACTCTGATATCTCCAGAGCATTGGTTACTCTCACTGATAGCTCCTCAGTGTCCCGTACCCTCTTCGATACATTCTGAGCGTCCCTTACTCTCTCTCTCATACCTCCCGATCGCTCATTAACCTCTCTGATACCTCGTGAGTTCCCTTTACCTCTGCAATACCTTCTGAGTGTCCGTTACTCTCTCTGGTATACACTGAGAGCCCTCATACCCACGTGATACTATCTCAGAAACCCTTCACTTCTCTCACAGCCTCTGAGCTCCCCATTGCTCTGGCAATCCCCTCTGAGAAAATCTGAGACTCCCTGATGCCAGGAGCAATGTGTGTTTGGAATGTTGCGGCGCAGGACAATGTGGGCAGAAACGGCTGCCTTTACATCATGTGTGGGGAAAGTTAAGTAGATCTTGTATGTGAGAAGAGCGCAGAAACGTTTTGCCTGGAGCTGCGCCCTTGAGGCAAGTTTTGTGTTGTCGGGTAAACTGCTATAGTGAAAACACAAAATTAAAACAGAAAATGCTGGAAATATTCAATAGCTCAGGCAGCATCTGAAGAGAAATTTTCCTTTTACCAAGACGTCACTGTCCACTTTGAATTATACTTCACGTAACTTATATCTTACAATTTCAACACCTCCGTGCAAGAAACAGTTTGGGCTGAAATGAGGACTTTGCTGATTTGTGCAAATAGAGCGAGGCAGCTAAACAAAACTTCCCACTGCGGATTGGGCAAGGAAAGGACTCAGATACAGGAGTCTTGGATGTGTTGAAAAAGATCTAGTCTTAAATGCAATAACAGTAGAATTCAAAACAATGCGTGTAGAGCACAGACGATTAGCGACCCACCGCCTTAACCCCTCAACCACCTCGCTCCATAAACACAGCTCAGAAAGCTCTTTTATTTCCTTCTTTCTCACTGCAAAGCCCTGGACTCAATGCAAAAGCAATAGGAGAGCCGGCTTTCAATTATCAGTCACCAGTATCAGAAATGTGCAGTCATTGGCGGGGTAGCATGGCTGTGGTCAAAGGCACTGGGTTTAAGTTCCAGTTTCTTCGAGGGCTGTGGGTTCAAAAGCCACCACTGCCATAAAATTGCGTCAATTTTTGTTGTTGTCCAAAGAAATGCTCGCTGCAAAGTTCAAAATAAAAAATATATGATGGAGCGAACATTAATCAGGTCAAGCAGCATCTAGTGAGAAATGCACTTCATCAACAATCCCTTATATTAAGCAACATCATGCGTGAAAAATCTGTTTTTTTTTCCTTCCTGGAATGTGGGCCTCGCTGGCAATCCCTAATTGTCCTTGAGAAGGCGATGGTGAGCCGCCTTCTTGAACCGCTGCAGTCCGTGTGATGAAGGTACTCCCACAATGCTGTTAGAGAGGGACTTCCAGGATTTTGACCCAGTGACGATGAAGGAACGTTGATATATTTCCAACTCAGGCTGGTGTGCGACTTGGAGGGGTACATGGAGGTGATGGTGTTCCCATGCGCCTGCTGCCCTTGTTCTTCTAGGTGGTAGAGTTCGTGGGTTTGGCAGGTGCTGTTGAAGAAGCCTTGGCGTGATGCTGCAATGCATCTTGTAGATGGTACACACTGCAGCCGCGGTACACCACTGGTGAAGGGAGTGAATGTTTAAGGTGGTGAATGGGATGCCAATCAGCGGGCTGCTTTGTCCTGTATGGTGTCGAGCTTTCTGAGTGTTGTTGGAGCTGCACTCATCCAAGCAATTGGAGAGTATTCCATCACACACTTGACTTGTGCCTTGTAGATGGTGGAAATGACTTGGGGAGTCAGGAGATGAGACAATCGCCATAGAATACCCAGCATCTGACTTGCTCTTGTAGCCACAGTTTTCAGCGGCTCCCAGGCATGCCTCAAGCTGGGACCGGCAGCTCTCCACCGGTAGTGGCGGATTAGAGGGCGGGCATCCTGGCTGCTGCTGCTTCTGCCTTTTGCATTCCGAGAGCCCTGGTGGTGGTCCACACCGATCTACCTTCTCTGGATTCGGTGTCACTTGCAAACTGTGGACCTAGTGGTGGAACGCCAGTGTATCTGCATTCACAGTATAATGCTGTGTGTTTGAATCACTGCGGGATCACTGAGCTTTCACAGTGTGCGGTACTGAGTTTATATCAGGGCAGTGTTTGAATGATTGAATATCCAGTTTTGGGGCAATAATTATTTTCCGAATTAAGTGTGCCTTTTCTGTTACTTTTGATTACACTGTCAGTTTTTCTGTTAGAGTGTATTTTTTAAATCTTATATCTGAACAATGTTGAAGGGATGTGCTGCGCTCACTGATTTTAGAATAACTCTCTCACCCACTAGATAGAGATTTCTGATGCGGTAACAGAGAGGGTTGATGAGCGCAATGCAATTGACGTGGTGTACATGGACTTCGAAAAGGTTTTCGACAATGTGACACTTAATAGGCTTGCCAGCAATGTTAAAGCCCATGGAATAAAAGGGACAGTTGTAGCATGGATACGAAACTGATCTAAGTACAGGAAACAGAGAGTTGTGGTGAACTGTTGCTTTTCGGACTTGAGGATGTTTTACAGTGTTGATCCCGGGCTCGGTTCTGGGATCACTGCTTTTGTTGATATATATTAATGACTTGGGCCTGGGAGTTCAGGGCACAATTTCAAAACTTGCAGCTGATGCAAAACTTGGAAGTATATTGAACAGTGAGGAGGATAGTGATAGAGTTCATGTGGTCATAGACAGCCTGGAGGAATGGGCAGACACGTGGCAGATGACATTTAATGCAGAAAAGTGCGAAGTGATACATACTGGTCGAAAGATTGAGGAGAGGAAATATAAAATAAAGGGTACAAACATAAAGTGGGTGTATGAAGAGAGAGACCTGGGGGTATATGTGCACAAATCGTTTAAGGTGGCAGAGCAGGTTGAGAAAGCAGTTAACAAATAAGCTTACAGGGTCCTGGGCTTCATGAATAGGTCTTTTGAGTACAAAAGCATGGAAATTATGATGATCCTGTGGAAAACACTGGCTCGACTCCAACTGGAGTATTCTGTCCAATCCTGGGCACCAAAATTTAGGAAGGATGTGAAGGCCTTAGAGAGGGTGCAGAAAAAGGTGAACGAGAATGATTCCAGGGATGAGGGATTTCAGTTACGTGGATAGACCGGAGAAGCTCAGGTTGTTTTCCTTAGCGCAGAGAAGATTGAGTTGAGATTTAATAGAGGTTTTCAAAATCATGAGGGGTCTGGATAGAGTAGAGATAAACTGTTCCCATTGGCAGAAGTGTCGAGAACCAGAGGACACAGATTGAATATGATTGGCAACAAACCAAAGGCGACTGAAGCACAACCTATTGTTACACAGCGATTGGTTCGGATTTGGAATTCACTGCCTGAAAAGGTGGTGGAGGCAGTTCAATCATGGCTTTCAAAAGGGAGTTGGATAAGTATCTGAAGAAAAAAAAATGCAGGGATACGGGAATGGGCGGGTGCCAGGGACTAGCTCAAGTGTTCTTGCCGAGAGCCGGCACGGCCTCGACGGGCTGAATGGCCTTCTTCCGTGCTGTAACCATTCCATTCTATGATTCTATGAAAGGCGCTATATATATTCAAGTTGTTGTTGCTTTACAGTTTGTTATAATATTCGTAACGTGCAAAATCTAAACTTTACAAAGCGAAATCCACACAAAATGTCTGGGGCAATTTTTTTGAAGGACATCCATTGCACCTTTGCACTGGGCCGAGTAACACATCTTTCTGTTTATATGTCTTTCTTTGGTTTGCTGATAAACGTTTAACTGGCGGCCAGTTCCCGTTAATTGTCACAAGCAGTAACAGACAGACAGAGCGTGTCTGACCGTCCCGAGATGTGCAAAAGGCATCAGTTTAGGACAAATGCATCTAATGACGCTAATTTCTTATTTCTCTTTAAATGCCACTGAATTGCTTTAACTCCACCTGATCGACTCGACTCAACCTTGGGCCGAGTGGCAAGTGGTGCAAACAAATTCTGCAACTGAATCATGAATGTTCTTCAAGGAAGGGAAACTGCCCCCTACACTTCCTGTTATACAAGTGGCCCCAGTCCATTCGAACTTTCATGATGCTTAATCCCCTCTGAGCTGGACTGACGAACCATTTTCAAGAAGGAGGTTCATCGTCTGCTCAGCAGAAAAGTCAATCTGCTGGACGTCCAGCTCTGCCAGACTGCATGTTCTTTCAGTCTTTCCCCTTTTCTGCCCCTTTTGCGGGTTAGATCAGCCCTGGCAATCGATGTAAATGTAGCCCGGCAGCTCCAGCTCTTACTTATTCGAGCATTGTACGGAGCTTTAAACAGTATCGCAGCAAGCAGGAAAACCCGAGGGGAATTCAAGCCCAACGCATTAACCCTTCCGGCCATCGCAGCTGCAAGCGGCAGGTGCTGCACAGCCGGAGAGCATCGCTGCATGTATTGCTGTGTTATAATCGTATTTACATTTATTTACAATTTATTTACGAGCAACATAAGTACAAATATATACACAAAAATCACATTTATAACAAATACAGAAGCGCCGCAGTACAATTGTAAATAAAACTGTTGCATTCAAATACATAAACACTAACACAAATAAACAAAATATATTTTTATTCAACACAACAACTCACAACTACATTTGTTACTAACGCAGAGTCACCAAAATGTATTTACAACTATCAGAGATAAAAGAACATTTTACTCACTGCGGTTCCTCGGCAAATGTTGCTGTGTCTGTTTTTGCTGTGCTTGTGCTCGGTGTGTAGGAAGGTTTGGCTGGGCCGGGGTATATCGTTTCCCAGGGATGGGCTGTAATACGCTGTCTGAGGCCACATGCACTGCTCTATTATATATAAGTAATGACCTGGACTTGGGTATACAGGGCATAATTTCTAAGATTCTATGATTCTACCAATCCAACGCTCGTTATAGAAATTGCATGATTTTCATAGCTTAAGAATCGATGGCAACATAAATTGGGGCATTCTTCTTAGGCAGTGCCTGGGAACCCGAGGATGACTTGCTTCCACGTTAAATATTAATTCTCAGGTGATTGATGGATCCAATGCGGGATCTACAGACTCTGTCACAGGTGGGGCAGACGGTGGTTGAAGGGGCGGGTTGGTGGGACGCTTGGGTTAAAATGCGCTCCTTGTGCTTGGCTTCCATTTGCTCCCGGCGAAGTGTCTCGAGGTGTTTGGCGCCTTCCCGGATGCTTCTCCATCATTTTGTGCGGTCTTGGGCCAGGTTGTCAGTGGCGATGTTGCACTTTTTCAAGGAGGCATTGAGGTTGCCCTTAAAGCATTTCCTGGGGCTCTCTTGCTGTGTCGCAGTTCTGAGTCGAGCATTTGTTTTGCGTGTCTCGTACCGGGGATACGGACTAAATCGTGGTCAAAGCTTCGATGCTGGGGATGCTGGCCTGAGCGAGAACACTGATGGTGGTGCGCCTATCCTGTCAATGGATTTGCAGGATCTTGCAGAGGCAGCGTTGGTGCTTCCACTCCAGTGCTTTGAGTTGCCTGCTGTACATCGTCCATGTCTGGTAGGCATACAGGAGGGCAGGAATCACTACTGCTCTGTAGACCATGAGCTTGGTGCCGGATTTGAGGTCCTGGTCTTCAAACACTCTCTTCCGCAGGCGACCAAAGGCTGCACTGGTAACTGTGTTGGACTTGTCATCGATGTCTGCCCTTGTTGACAGTAGGCTCCCGAGGTAAGGAAAGTGGTCCAAGTTGTCCAAGGCCTTGTCCTGGTTTTTGATAATCAGGGTGCAGTACTGTGTGGCAGGTAGGTTGGTAGAGGACCTTCATCTTATGGATGTTTAGTGTAAGGCCCATGCTCTGGTACACTTCGGTGAAAGTGTTGATGATGGTTTGGCGTTCGACCTCCAACTGTATGCAGACGCAAGCATCATCTGGATAATGTAATTAGATGACAGAGAATGGGACGACCTTGCATCTGGACTGGAGGCGATGGAGATTTCACAATTTCCCGTTTGTTCTGTAAATTAGCTTCACTCAAGCGGGGAGCTTACAGAGGGTGAGTTGGAGCATTGCAGCAAGGAAGATCGAGAAGAATGTTGGTGCGATGACAGAGCCTTGCTTAACCCCGGTCCATACTTGAATTGGGTCTGTTGTGGAACCATACGTCAGGACCATGGCTTGCATATTGTCGTGAAGCAGGTGGAGGATGGTGACAAACTTTTTAGGGCAGCCGAATTTGAGGAGGACACTCCATAATCCCTCACAGTTGACAGTGTCAAAGGTGTTTGTAGGTCAAAGAAGGCCATGTACAGCAGTTGGTGCTGTTCCCTGCATTTCTCTTGTAATTGAGGCACGGTGAAGGTCATTTCCATTGTGCTCTTTAGTGGGCGGAATCCGCATTGCGACTCCGGGAGGAGCTCTTCAGCCACTGGGGAGAAGGCAATTGAGGAGGATTCTTGTGATGACTTTCCCTGGGGCAGACCGCAGGGAAACTCCTCTGTAATTACCGCAATCGGATTTGTCACCTTTCTTGAAGATGGTCATAATTACGGCATCTCTGAGATCCCCTGGCATGCACTCCTCCTTCCAGATAAGAGAAAGTAGTTCATGAATTCACAGCAGTAGTGCTTCTCTGCCATGCTTTAGTACCTCGTCAGGGATTCCATCTGCTCCTGTGCCTTTTTTGTTCTTCAGTTGTCGGATGGCCTTTTCAACCTCTTGCCGGCCTGGGGTTGTGATTAGGTGGTGGCGGGGAGCATGCTGCGGGATGGAGTTGAGTACACTTGCATCGAAGACAGATTCTTAGTTAAGGAGATCTTTGAAGTGCTCCTTCCAGCGGGATTTCACTGCCTCTCTGTTCCTGATGAGTGCCTCGCCATTCTTGGCCCACAGTGGGGTAGGAGCTTGAGTGCTTGGTCCGTACGTGGTCTTGACTGCACTAAAGAATCCACGCACGTCGTGGTTGTTGGTTAGCTGCTGGATCTCCTGTGATTTATCCACCCACCATCTGTTCTTTTTGTCGCTAGTTTTATGTTGCACCTCGGCCTTCAGGCGGCTGTAGAGTTGCTTTCTTGCTTTCAAGTTCTGTTCCTGTTTCCAGATCAGGCATGCCTTGTGCTTGTGGCTTATTAGCTCCTGGATCTCCTGGTCATTCTCGTCGAACCAGTCTTGGTTTTCCGGGTCGAGTGACCGAGCATCTCTTTACAGGTGCTTATTATGGAGGTCTTTATTGCAGACCAGGCACTGTGGGCACTCTGTGCCTCTGAATCACTGGGAGTCGTCAGGTTGATTGTGAGTTGCTGGCTGAATAGGGCTTTCTTAGCAGGGTCTTTGAGTGCTCCAGCGTTGATTTTCTTGTGGCATTGCTTCTGTTGCTGCCGCTGTTCTGTGGCTACGTTGATGGAGATGACAGAGTGGATTAGGCAGTGGATTGTCCAGCAATCGTCAGCTCCTGTCATGGCGCAGGTGACGCTGTCATCCTTGTGGTCCCTCGCTCGGATGATGACATAGTCCAGCAGATGGCAGTGCTTTGAGCGAGCATGTTTCCATGAAGCCTTGCACTTGACGCTCTGATGGAACAAGGTGTTGGTTACGTTCTAAGCATTTCATCAGGAGGAGGCTACCTTGGAGTTGGCTTTCCCTGTTCCCTATCTGCCGATCGCACCTCCACAGAGGTCTGTGTCCTTTTCAACTCTGGCATTGAAGTCACCAAGGAGGATCAGCTTGTCGCCCGTTGGGACTCGGGACTAGAGTAGAATTCCTCTTTGGTCTCGTCGGTGACTTCCAGTGTTGGGACGTTTGCACTGATGACCGCAGCGCACTGGTTCTGGGCTAAGGTGAGCCGTAGAGTCATCAGGCGTTCGTTTATTACACCAGGGGAGACTCTGAGACGTTCAACTAGCTCATTTTTTATGGTGAAGCCTATCCCATGGAGGCGGCATTCTTCTTCAGATTTGCCTTTCCAGAAGAAGGTTTAACCACCACCTTGCTCCTTGAGCTGGCCTTCCCCTGCATGCTAGGTCTCGATTAGGGTGGCGACATCTATGTCTAAGTGGCTGAGTTCGCTGACAACGATACCTGTACAGCATTCCGGGTTGTCGCTGTTGGGGTTGGCCATGAGGATCCCGATGTTCCAGGTCCCGAACTTCATTTTAAATGTTGGAAGATGCCTGTGCGTGAATTCTTCTAACGTGCGGTGGCCGTTTCACTCCAGCTATCACACGGGCTTGACAGAACAAGGTCTTGGTGCAATTGCAAGGGGATCAAAGATGATTGCAGACCAGGCTCTGCTACATCGGCCTAGCACACACAGCACACATGTAGGATCTTTATAGACATACAAACTTCGCTTATTGGGTTGAAATTTGGTCAGAGGTCACAGCCTCCCCCACCCCCATGCGCTCCTGCCATTTGCGAGGGAGTTTTTCAGGTTTAATTTACAGACTGGTTGAGTTGGTAATCAGGGGCGATGGAACCCTCAGTGTCCCCGGGTGAGACAGGGGTGAATCTGCCCGGGCCCGACCCTGAATGTGCGAATGTGGCAGAAAACACAAAGGGTGGTGGAGGAGATGGGTGGTGCTATGAACTGACAGCAAACCCCCTCCACAAGCAAAATTTGTCTCCGCCACAGAATCGAATGTCACTTCCGGGGCGATTGTTGCATCACTTGCTGCCTCCATGTCTTCTCACTGCCTTTGCTGATTCATTGTCCAAATCTGAGGCATCGCGCCAAACTAATGCAGAAACTCTGCTGCTGCCCAAGGCTGGGCTCCTGCTGTCCCGATACATTACTGTCCTAACAGTTCATTAACTGACTGAGTGGAGCAGTGTGGCACTTTAGAAGACAGGTAGAGAAGGCAAAATCAGAGCTATTTCGGCCTCAAGTGCTCTGGTTATCAAGAATGGCTAACACATGGTTTGATTATGGATACCTCTTGAGTGCACTTGCTTCCACCAGCTGCCTCGTTGTTCTAGGGGTATGATTCTCGCTTCGGGTTTATTGGTTGGAACTTGAGAGAAGTCCCGGATTCAAATCCCGGGCGAGCCCTCGTTTTGTTCCCGGCTTTTGAACTTGAACTGCCGTTGAAAATTCAGAAAGCATGTTCCCAAATCAATCCGGGTGAAGCGCAAGGGTGTTTGCAAATATTCTGGAATAAAGGCACCTCAACGACGTACACTTTATGTCAACGAGTTTTGCTGGAATTTGAATTTGCATTGGATGGACAGAAGTGGTGTTAAAGGCTGTCTGATTGGATGTGGCTGGCCATGAAATCATACACTGGCTGAACGGCAATGCGGCCAGTGGATTGTTGCTCTAGTGTTGTGATTCTCGCTAAGGCGTTTCACTGACTGATATGCGAGAAGGCTTAGGTTCAAATCCCAAATGAGCGCAATATTGTAGTGAAAAGCCGGTAGTTTATGGCGCAACACAACATATCTCGCCTCGTGCGTGCTGCAACATTGATGTATTAACAATGATGCACGCATTTAATGCTTCATTGCTATGACTCGAGCTGCCTGTAATTTCAGGCTCCATAATCATATTTGATAGGAAGCTGCCATACAGCGATTCTGCTTTGTCAAAAGTTGAACACGAAATGAAAAAGTTCTCGTTCCCTCCGGGTTTCCATAGCTACCCAGCTTCCTGTTCTGTACACAGGGGTGGTGGATGAATGAGACTTGGTGCGAGTTAGGACTCGGGCAGCCAGGATGATCTCAGATTTACGGAGGATATAACGTGGGAGACCGGCCAGGCGTGCATTGTAATTGTCAAGTCTAGAGTTAAGAAAGGCATGGATGAGCTTTTTAGCAGCAGATGAGCCGAGGCAGGGATGGAGTCGGGCGATGTCCCGGAGGTGGAAACAGGCAGTCTTGGTGATGGAGCACATATGTTGTCAGAAGCGCCTCTCGGGGTCAAATATGTCACCAAGTTTGTGAATAGTATGCTTCAACCTCAGACAGTTACGAGTGAGAGAGGGATAGAGTTGATGGTGAGGGAATGGAGTTTGTGGCGGGGTCTGGAATCAATGGCTTTGGTCTTCCGCATAAACCATTGGAAGAAATATCCACTCAACCAGTACTGGATTATGTAGAAGCAGAATGACAAAACAGAGGCAGTGGGGGGGGGGGGGGGTGTAGAGCGGCAGTGGTGAGGTAGAACTGGGTATCAGCATATATGTGGAAACTGACGCTGTGGTTTCGGATGATGTCGCCAAGGGGAAGCTTATTGATGAGCAACAGAAGGGGACCAAGCATAGATCCTTGGGCTCACTAGAGATAATAGTGCCGGAGCTGGAGGATAAGCCATTGTAGATGATACTATGGCTACGACTGAATAGATAAGAATGGAACCAGGCGTGTGCAGTCCCATCCAGCTGGACGGCGGCCTGGAGGTGCTGGAGAAGCATGGTGAACTATGTCAAATGCTATAGCGAGTTCGAGAAGGGTGAAGAGGGATCGTTTATCTTCTGTCACAGTCGCATAGGATGTCAATTGTGACTTTGATAAGATCAATTTCCGTACTGTGGTGGGGCGGAAACGTGATTGGGGGATAAAAGCATGAAGTTCCGGTATAGATGGACACGGAATTGGGAGGCGACAGCATGTTAATGGATTTGAAGAGGAAAGGGAGGGTGGAGATGGGGCGGTAGTTTGCACGGTTGCTAAAACAGCAGTGAAAATATAAGTAATAATAAAAAAGCATCGTTTGGAATGAAATGAGTCATTGTGAGTAATGAGACCGAATGAGCTTTGGCATGAACTTAATGTTAAATAAACTCCGTTCTTTTCTCTGTTGGACATTTTAATCGAATTGTGTAGAGCGACCGCAATCAAACCTGAGAATACTTTAGTAATCAGCTTTGCATTGACTGGGAACCGAAGCCCGGGTCTCTGCGTTGCAGGCGAGAATGCTACCCCTGAAACACCAATGCTCACCTTACCTTACGTTTCAATTCTCCAGTCGCATTCGTGTTTCTGTTAATGAAAGAATAAAAGGCAAATCAAAATACTGCACAGTTCTCCAGGTGTGGTCTCACCAAGACCCTGTACAATTGTAGCAAAGTTTCAGGGAGGGAGCAGAGGCTGAGGCTGATCTGTATCCCGTGGGAACAGAACACAATATTCCTGCTGTTTATTTTCATTATCCTGCAGGATATTCCATACACTTAATATCGGAGGGTTTAGTTTATTGCAATGATCGCTGCGGCTCTTTTCAACTTTAAGAATTTGCTGCAAATTAAATATCACCAAACCAACGAAATGGTTATGTAACAATCAGTGCAGCGTCAGATATTTCTGAATTCAGCATGGCCAATTGGTTAAAGGCAATGCAGAAAGCATTTCACGGTTCTGCCTCGGGAAGTTCAAAGCTTGTTATATTTAAATATTAATAAATCCAATTTGATAGAAAAGTTTAAAGCCTTGGTTGATCTTAGCTCTGATTACCCTAAAGAGTGAAGAGAGTTAATAGAAAAATCCTACAGAATCTCAAGTCCAAAGTCGCATTTTCCTCCCAAGCATGCTGCACTTAGCTCATGGCACGGCTCAAATTACTGATACATACCTCGAATGAAAAACATTGGTCGGACTGTGTGTTAGAGCAGGGACGTGGCAATAATTGGACAGCTCGTGCAGAGAGCCAGCACGGGAAGGATTGGCCCAATGATTTTCATCACCACATTAAGAATTATATGATTGTATTACTCCAAGCATTGAAAGGTTTTCTACCAGCGGCTCATTGCTCCAGTGGTATGATGCTTGCTTGAAAAGAATCTTTAGTCAAACATCAACAATTTCCTCACCCTGGAGACATTGCAGAAGTCTTCAAATCAGTAATTGTTAGAAAATCAGCGCAGAGCCTAATTCCATTGTATCGCAAGAAACTCACGAGCTTATTTTTAACAGCGGGAATTCAGTCCCAGATGTGCAGAAACTGCGACGTAAATATGAAAATCCGTCTATTCCCAGAAGCCGCCTCCACAATTTCCATATTGTCAATCTGGGAGCACAGGCAGAAGAGACGGTAAGGACGACTTTATTAATCGTTGTTTCTATCCTTTGGTAGCTAAAATATTGAAATAAAAGGTATTTTCGGACGACCCTCTTTGGATAATAAAGGTAGATCGAGGTTGGTGAGAGGTTAAGGTGATGGATTGTTCATCCAGTTGGAAGACACTTGGCCTGAAAATTTTACAGTAACCAAGTAAGACAATCTTACCTCTCGCTGTGTAAGATTCTCTCACTTTCTCGAACTAATGCTTCACCCAGTTCTAATGGAACAGAGATCTCGGATTACAGATAGATCTTTCCCCGCTTCCTTCCTTCCTTCCATTCCATTGCCTGCCGCGTTTCCTACATTACAACAGTGAATATACTTTAAAAGTACTTCATTGGCTGCAATGCACTTTGGAACGTCCGGTGGCCATGAAACGCGTGGCGGAATTTTGAATCTTTCTGTCTTTCCTTGTTCGCACTTTCCTGCCTTATTGGGCAAGGAGCCTGATTTTGATGTTAACTCTGTGATCAAAAGCTTATCAGTTCCAGTCCTAACCTCGGCTTTTTGCACATTTATTAAAATCTATTTGATTGAAACTATCCAACATATAATAACATCGTCCATTTAAAGCCAGTGAGTTATAACAGTCGTTTCAATGGTGAGGGGAATCTTTAGAGGAACAACTCCTGCGACATCAGAAATAGAATCAGTGCCCAGCTCTGCTGTTCGGGGCAACATAGAAACATAGAAGATAGGAGCAGGAGTAGGCCATTCGGCCCTTCGAGCCTGCTCCGCCACTCAATGAGATCATGGCTGATCATCCAAATTCAGTACCCTGTCCCTGCCTTCTCCCCATATCCCTTGATCCCTTTAGCCTTAAGAAATATATCCAACTCTTTCTTGAATATACATAATGAACTGGGCTCCACCGCCCTCTGTGGCAGAGAATTCCACAGGTTCACCACTCTCTGGGTGAAGAAATTCCTCCTCATTTCAGTTCTAAATGGCTTACCCCTTATCCTTAGACTATGACCCCTGTTTCTGGACTCCCCGGCCATCAGAAACATTCTTCCTGCATCTAGTCTGTCCAGGCCTGACAGGATTTTATAGGTTTCGATGAGATCCCCTCTCAATCTTCTAAACTCCAGTGAGTATAAGCCCAATCGACACAATCTCTCCTCGTACGTCATTCCTGCCATCCCATGTATCAGCCTGGTGAATCTTCGCTGCACTCCTTCCATGGCAAGTACGTCCTTCCTCAGGTAAGGCGACGAAAACTGCACACAATACTCAAGGTGCGGTCTCACCAAGGCCCTGTACAACTGCAGCAAGACAACCTTTTTCTTGTACTCGAACCCTCTTGCTACGAAGGCCAACATAACATTTGCCTTCTTAACCGCCTGCTGCACCTGCAAGCTTACCTTCAGCGACTGGTGCACAAGAACACCCAGGACTCTTTGCACTTCCCCTTCTCCCAATCTATTGCCATGCAAATAATAATCTGCCTTCCTGTTTTTGCCACCAAAGTGGATAACCTCACATTTATCCACATTATAGTGCATTTGCCATGTTTCTGCCCAATCATCCAACCTGTACAAATCGTACTGGAATTTCACGACATCCTCCTCACAGCATACCCTCCCACCCAGCTTTGTGTCGTCTGCAAATTTGGAGATATTACATCCAATTCCCTCGTCCAGATCATTAATATATATTGTGAACAGCTGGGGCCCTAGGACCGATCCTGCCGGTACCCCACTAGTCACTGCCTGCCACTCGGAAAATGACCCGTTTATTTCAACTCTTTGCTTTCTGTCCGCCAACCAGTTCTCTATCCAAATCAATACCAAGGCAATCCTCGCCTCGTCCTGTTTCATTTTCACATCGATGGGAGAAGCTGAGAGCGATCTCCAATCTACACTGGCTTTACACCGCTTGAAAGATTGACAGGAAAAGCAAATGATGAGGAATCATAGAATCATAGAAAGTTACAGCACGGAATGAGGCCATTTTGGCCATTCGTGTCCACGACGGCCAACAAAGAGCTATCCAGCCTAGGAAGCTGGAAAAATGGTTTACTTTATCATTTGAAAATTCATTTAATTTCTTATTTTTATTGATTTTAGATGAGCGCAGTTTTCTGATTGGCACCAAGTCTGTACAATTAATTTCTGTTAAACTTTATTTTGCTCCCACTCTTCATAAAGAACAATGTGTCCCTCGCCATGGGCCTTCAAAAACCTTTCAATTATGGCCAACCTCCTGTAATCGCTGCGTTCATCCACTAGCGCCCTTTTCATTTGTCTGTTAATTGGTTCAATGGCACACTTCAAAAGACCTGTTAAGATTAAGGCGGAATGCTTTCGATCTAACTGCACCACGCCAGCCAGCCAAAGTTTCACATTCCAACCCTCATTGGCAGCTAGGTGATGCTGCCCATCGTTCACGCATCACAACAGTTTTGGGAAAAGCGCCAACCAGCAAGACAATAAAATCCAGTCCTTCAGTTAACAAGCCCACTATCACAAGATTCCCCAAGAAAATTTTGTGAACAATCGGGCCACTGTCCTTGTCTGTCGAGCAGTCCCACAGATCTAAAGGTATCGACTGGTTCTAAGGCACTAATGTAAATTGGTGCGAATGGGTCCTGTGCCCAAACCAGCGGTGGTAGCAGATCAAACGTAACATCGTAAGCAGCTGAAAGTGAATGTTGGATTAGACAACACCGCAGGAAAGTGACAATGAAATGGAAGGAGGAAAGTAACGGAGGGCTGGTGATTGTGAAAGGATGATAATGTTGGCGGGTTTGTATTATGGAGCATCAACACAGGTATGTGAGAGCGCAGGGTTTTGAAGGAATAAATAGGTTTTCATCACCAATAAGACACATTTCTTCAGGTGGTAAATACTGATGTGTCCCAGCGGTCTATCAGAGAACAGACAATATAAAGCCAGCTGTGCTGTAATAAGGATTCGAACCGTGGTTGCTGTGGTTAGAACGCAGTATCACCAGTCACTTTACGATAACAGCGGCACACATCAGTTGCGGGGTGTTTGCTCTCACCACAGCATAGTTGCGCACGGCATGGATAGGTTTGCTGCTAAATATGAATAAAATGCAATTGTTGTTTACAGCTGTTTCAGTCATAGGAACATAGAAACAGGTGGTGGCCATTTAACCATCGAGCCTGCTCCGCCATTCAATTACATCATGTCGTAACTCCATCTACCTGCTCTGATTCCATAAATCTTCATATCCTTGCCTAACAAAAATCTATCAACCTCAATTTAGAAATTGTCAATTGACCCCCGGCCTCAAAAGCCTTTTGTAGGAGAGAGTTCCGGATTCCCACTACCCTCTGTCTGAAGAAGCCCTTCCTTACATTATCTCTGAACGTGATAGCTTTAATTTTATGGTTATTTCCCATTCTGCTGGACCCTCCCACCAGAGGAAATAGTTTCTCTCTCTCTCTCACACTTATTTGACTGCAGCTCTAACCGAAGTCCACATCCCAGGACATTAACTGTTCCTCTGATCCTATCCCACTAATTTATATTTTGAGCCCGTGCCTCTTTCCCTGATGATGCTTTGCGCCCTGTCTCTGCATTTGGATTTGTTGTAGATCACTGGCAGCTGGCGGCAAAAGCGAGCGGGATATGGGCGCTCACAGGGAATGCTGCTTCTCATGGCTGCCTCACCCCCCGCGGGAGCTAGCGGGGGTTTGAAAGCATTCATGTGTGACACAGTTAGGATTTAAGAAGTGTTGTCTCAAAGTACCAACATATGAAGGAAGCGCCTCTTTATGGGGGTTTTGGAGACACAACATGATTTGGGGAACTCGCCTGACTCCAGATCATAAGACGACGTGTCTGGGTTGCGGCTAAATTTTTTTACCAGATTGTGTGTGAATAACTCGAAACCCCTCACAATAAACACTGTCACTTTTCACTGTTTAGCGGACGAGTTTCTCGGAGTGATGTGCCTGATCCTCTCATTCATTCGTTTGTACAAACCTCGGGAAAGGACGGAGGTGGAAATGATTTACAGGGAAATTATCAAAACATATCTTCAAGTCTCGCGTTCACCCATAAAGAAGCTCAAACTTACGGATTCAGAATCTTTGAGTGTAATCGGCTCTGTGGGTCAATGGATAGCGCGGTTGGCCTTCTAATTAATGGTGGGAAGGTTGTGGGTTGGAGTCCCGCCAGAGTCGCTGTACAGTCAGGATTTAGTGATGAACTTTTGCAGCAAAACCACAACTCGTTCATTGATGTCCTTCAAGGAATGGAAATCGCCAATGAGTCCGTTTGAATTGTGATTAATTAACATGTCAGCTTCAATCTGCGCACCTCATGTCAGCTTCAATTTGCGCACCTCATGTCAGCTTCAACCTGCGCACCTCATGTAAGCTTCAATCTGCGCACCTGCTGGAAAATTTTTCTTTACTCCACGAGTGTTGTGTCGACAAACCCTGTGCCTTCTGTCCTCTGGAGCTCAAACATTCTCTGGAGAAAAGAGAATCCGACCTTCTGGAACGGTAAAAAGCCATCATTTGAGCCTGGGAACCTCTCCCATTCATACTTCAGATGAGGGACTGTCAAAATTGGCCGGTTTCACGCCAGATTCAGAATATAAAAAGTGTCACCCAGATAATTAAAAGACCTTTGTAGGATTTAAACCTTCAATCTTCTGATAACTGTTTCGGTGCCAATCTCAGAGGAAGGAAGAAGGAAGAGAGGGTTCTCAGTCTCCGATTCGCGATCTCATCTCCACTTTCATTCAAGGTGGGTTGAGAAATTTCTTGGAATATTTTAATTTTAACAAGATATGAGCAATGCAGGGGCAGAGACCAGCAACACCAGTGCAATTTCCACGAAAATGCATTGCAAGTAAGATTCAGTGAAATGCTTGGAAAGTGCATCAGCATCAAACGTGTAATACAGTAACGACGAGGATTAGATTCGTACCCACGCGTGCAGAGCACAATAGATTAACAGTCCATCGCCTTAACCACTCGTCCACGTCGTCTCACCAATGTACGGCTTTCAGACATTCCATTTCTTGCTTTTTACATCTAATTAGAACGACCCTGAAAGAAATTCAACTTCACCGCTTATCCTGCCCGTGCACACAGATCTACAATGTTGAAAATGTACAATCAGCTTAATGAAAGCAACAGGCCTTCCGTTACTTCAGATGAGGGACTGTCAAAAATGGCCGGTTTCACGCCAGATTCAGAATATAAAAAGTGTCGCCCAGATAATTAAAAGACCTTTGTAGGACTTGAACCTTCAAATAACTGAAGAATTTGCAACCGAAGTCAGACGCATTATCCATTAGTCTATGCGGGCGCTGATGCCGCTGACTCTCTTTTTATGGGGTGAATTGTGAGCAGGTTCAAGGAAACAGCTCGAAAAAAGAAGTGGATTGAGGAAAAGATAAAAATATTTCAACTGTATTAACAGGTCCTCTGTGAGCTGGATTCGCACCAGCGCAGTGAAACTCAATGCAAATGGGAAATGACATCGGCGGCTCGTTGGTCTAGGGGTATGATTCTCGCTTTGGGCATTTCACGATTAAAATGCGAGAGGTCCCGGGTTCAAATCCCGGACGAGCCCTGGCACATTTTCTTAAACTCAACAACTCGGTCATCAAAGCTGAAATCGCTCTGCTTCTTAAAAAACGGCATGATCCGAGATTGTGAGCTCTGCCATTTCAAACAGACATAGAATGATCCGGGACTGTGAGCACTCCTGGTTCAAACAGACCCAGATTGATTCGCAACTGACCACGACCACGCCCATTATAGACAGGCCTGTTTTTCAAAGCTTATGAAATCCATGGCAACATCAATCGGGCTGTTTCTAAATCGATGCCCGGTTTAATCTTGGACGCCAAGTTGAAAGTTTACTCCATTATCATTTTTCCCATTATCTCCGTCATTTTACTCCAGCCAAATGAACTGAGTTTAGGTGTCAGCCGTGGCTCAGCGGTAGCATACTCAAGCCTCACTCCAGAGACTTGAGTGCATAATCCAGGCTGACACTCCAGGGCAGTACTGAGGTAGTGCTGCACTGTCGGCAGTGCCGTCCTTCTAGTAAGATGTTAAACTGGGGCTTCAGATCCCATGAGAGAATGCTGAAAAAACGAGGATTTCTCGCGCATTATTTATCTCTCAACCAAAGACCCAAAAACAGAAAATCTCGTCTTTAAGTTTGATAAATATTTTTGAAATTCCAAAGGAGAAATTTATGTTCCTGTTCCCTAATCATTTGCCTCTGTTGCCGCTAGTCTTTTCATTCGGTGCCAATCTCAAAGGAACAGAGGGTTTCTCAATCTCCGATTCACGATCTCATCTCCACTTTCATTCAAGGTGGGTTGAGAAATTTCTTGGAATATTTTAATTTTAACAAGATATCAGCAATGCAGGGGCACAGACCAGCAACACCAGTGCAATTTTCATGAAATTGTATTTCAAGTAAGATTCAGTGAAATGCTTGGAAAGTGCATCAGCATCAAACGTGTAATACAGTAAGCGACGAGGATGGGATTCGAACCCACGCGTGCAGAGCACAAGGGATTAGCAGTCCATCGCCTTAACCTCTCGGCCACCTCGTCTCACCAATATACTGCTTTCAGATATTCCATTTCTTGCTTTTTACATCTAATTAGAACTACCCTGAAAGAAATTCAACTTCACCGCTTATCCTGCCCGTGCACACAGATCTACAATGTTGAAAATGTACAATCAGCTTAATGTAAGCAACAGGCCTTCCGTTACTTCAGATGAGGGACTGTCAAAAATGGCCGGTTTCACGCCAGATTCAGAATATAAAAAGTGTCGCCCAGATAATTAAAAGACCTTTGTAGGACTTGAACCTTCAATCTTCTGATAACTGAAGAATTTGCAACAGAAGTCAGATGCCTAATCCATTAGTCTATGCGGCCGCTGATGCCGCTGAATCTCTTTTTATGGGGCGAATTGTGAGCAGGTTCAAGGGAACTGCTCGAAAAAAGAAGTGGATTGAGGAAAAGATAAAAATATTTCAACTGTATTAACAGGTCCTCTGTGAGCTGGATTCGCACCAGCGCAGTGAAACTCAATGCAAATGGGAAATGACATCGGCGGCTCGTTGGTCTAGGGGTATGATTCTCGCTTTGGGCATTTCACGATTAAAATGCGAGAGGTCCCGGGTTCAAATCCCGGACGAGCCCTGGCACATTTTGTTAAACTCAACAACTCGGTCATCAAAGCTGAAATCGCTCTGCTTCTAAAAAAACGGCATGATCCGAAATTGTGAGCTCTGCCATTTCAAACAGACACAGAATGATCCGGGGCTGTGAGCACTCGCGGTTTAAACAGACCCAGAATGATTCGCAACTGACCGCGACCCCGCCCATTTTCGACAGGCCTGATTTTCAAAGCTTATGAAATCTATGGCAACATAAATCGGGCTGTTTCTAAAACGATGCCCGGTTTAATCTTGGACACCAAGTTGAAAATTTACTCCATTATCATTTTTCCCATTATCTCCGTCATTTTACTCCAGCCAAATGAACTGAGTTTAGGTGTCAGCCGTGGCTCAGCGGCAGCATACTCAAGCCTCACTCCAGAGACTTGAGTGCATAATCCAGGCTGACACTCCAGGGCAGTACTGAGGGAGTGCTGCACTGTCGGCAGTGCCGTCCTTCTAGTAAGATGTTAAACTGGGGCTTCAGATCCCATGAGAGAATGCTGAAAAGAACGAGGATTTCTCGCGCATTATTTATCTCTCAACCAAAGACCCAAAAACAGAATTTCAAAGGAAGGAAGAGAGGGTTCTCAATCTTCGATTCACGATCTCATCTCCACTTTCATTCAAGGTGGGTTGAGAAATTTCTTGGAATATTTTAATTTTAACAAGATATCAGCAATGCAGGGGCACAGACCAGCAACACCAGTGCAATTTTCACGAAATTGTATTTCAAGTAAGATTCAGTGAAATGCTTGGAAAGTGCATCAGCATCAAACGTGTAATACAGTAAACGACGAGGATGGGATTCGAACCCACGCGTGCAGAGCACAATGGATTAGCAGTCCATCGCCTTAACCTCTCGGCCACCTCGTCTCACCAATATACTGCTTTCAGATATTCCATTTCTTGCTTTTTACATCTAATTAGAACTACCCTGAAAGAAATTCAACTTCACCGCTTATCCTGCCCGTGCACACAGATCTACAATGTTGAAAATGTACAATCAGCTTAATGTAAGCAACAGGCCTTCCGTTACTTCAGATGAGGGACTGTCAAAAATGGCCGGTTTCACGCCAGATTCAGAATATAAAAAGTGTCGCCCAGATAATTAAAAGACCTTTGCAGGACTTGAACCTTTAATCTTCTGATAACTGAAGAATTTGCAACAGAAGTCAGATGCCTAATCCATTAGTCTATGCGGCCGCTGATGCCGCTGAATCTCTTTTTATGGGGCGAATTGTGAGCAGGTTCAAGGAAACTGCTCGAAAAAAGAAGTGGATTGAGGAAAAGATAAAAATATTTCAACTGTATTAACAGGTCCTCTGTGAGCTGGATTCGCACCAGCGCAGTGAAACTCAATGCAAATGGGAAATGACATCGGCGGCTCGTTGGTCTAGGGGTATGATTCTCGCTTTGGGCATTTCACGATTAAAATGCGAGAGGTCCCGGGTTCAAATCCCGGACGAGCCCTGGCACATTTTGTTAAACTCAACAACTCGGTCATCAAAGCCTGAAATCGCTCTGCTTCTAAAAAAACGGCATGATCCGAGATTGTGAGCTCTGCCATTTCAAACAGACACAGAATGATCCGGGGCTGTGAGCACTCGCGGTTTAAACAGACCCAGAATGATTCGCAACTGACCGCGACCCCGCCCATTTTCGACAGGCCTGATTTTCAAAGCTTATGAAATCGATGGCAACATAAATCGGGCTTTTTCTAAAACGATGCCCGGTTTAATCTTGGACACCAAGTTGAAAATTTACTCCATTATCATTTTTCCCATTATCTCCGTCATTTTACTCCAGCCAAATGAACTGAGTTTAGGTGTCAGCCGTGGCTCAGCGGCAGCATACTCAAGCCTCACTCCAGAGACTTGAGTGCATAATCCAGGCTGACACTCCAGGGCAGTACTGAGGGAGTGCTGCACTGTCGGCAGTGCCGTCCTTCTAGTAAGATGTTAAACTGGGGCTTCAGATCCCATGAGAGAATGCTGAAAAGAACGAGGATTTCTCGCGCATTATTTATCTCTCAACCAAAGACCCAAAAACAGAAAATCTCGTCTTTAAGTTTGATAAATATTTTTGAAATTCCAAAGGAGAAACTTATGTTCCTGTTCCCTAATCATTTGCCTCTGTTGCCGCTAGTCTTTTCATTCGGTGCCAATCTCAAAGGAAGGAAGAAGGAAGAGAGGGTTCTCAATCTCCCATTCACGATCTCATCTCCACAGGTGGGTTGAGAAATTTCTTGGAATATTTTAATTTTAACAAGATATCAGCAATGCAGGGGCACAGACCAGCAACACCAGTGCAATTTTCACGAAATTGTATTTCAAGTAAGATTCAGTGAAACGCTTGGAAAGTGCATCAGCATCAAACGTGTAATACAGTAACGACGAGCATGGGATTCGAACCCACGCGTGCAGAGCACAATGGATTAGCAGTCCATCGCCTTAACCTCTCGGCCACCTCGTCTCACCAATATACTGCTTTCAGATATTCCATTTCTTGCTTTTTACATCTAATTAGAACTACCCTGAAAGAAATTCAACTTCACCGCTTATCCTGCCCGTGCACACAGATCTACAATGTTGAAAATGTACAATCAGCTTAATGTAAGCAACAGGCCTTCCGTTACTTCAGATGAGGGACTGTCAAAAATGGCCGGTTTCACGCCAGATTCAGAATATAAAAAGTGTCGCCCAGATAATTAAAAGACCTTTGCAGGACTTGAACCTTTAATCTTCTGATAACTGAAGAATTTGCAACAGAAGTCAGATACCTAATCCATTAGTCTATGCGGCCGCTGATGCCGCTGAATCTCTTTTTATGGGGCGAATTGTGAGCAGGTTCAAGGAAACTGCTCGAAAAAAGAAGTGGATTGAGGAAAAGATAAAAATATTTCAACTGTATTAACAGGTCCTCTGTGAGCTGGATTCGCACCAGCGCAGTGAAACTCAATGCAAATGGGAAATGACATCGGCGGCTCGTTGGTCTAGGGGTATGATTCTCGCTTTGGGCATTTCACGATTAAAATGCGAGAGGTCCCGGGTTCAAATCCCGGACGAGCCCTGGCGCATTTTGTTAAACTCAACAACTCGGTCATCAAAGCTGAAATCGCTCTGCTTCTAAAAAAACGGCATGATCCGAGATTGTGAGCTCTGCCATTTCAAACAGACACAGAATGATCCGGGGCTGTGAGCACTCGCGGTTTAAACAGACCCAGAATGATTCGCAACTGACCGCGACCCCGCCCATTTTCGACAGGCCTGATTTTCAAAGCTTATGAAATCTATGGCAACATAAATCGGGCTGTTTCTAAAACGATGCCCGGTTTAATCTTGGACACCAAGTTGAAAATTTACTCCATTATCATTTTTCCCATTATCTCCGTCATTTTACTCCAGCCAAATGAACTGAGTTTAGGTGTCAGCCGTGGCTCAGCGGCAGCATACTCAAGCCTCACTCCAGAGACTTGAGTGCATAATCCAGGCTGACACTCCAGGGCAGTACTGAGGTAGTGCTGCACTGTCGGCAGTGCCGTCCTTCTAGTAAGATGTTAAACTGGGGCTTCAGATCCCATGAGAGAATGCTGAAAAGAACGAGGATTTCTCGCGCATTATTTATCTCTCAACCAAAGACCCAAAAACAGAAAATCTCGTCTTTAAGTTTGATAAATATTTTTGAAATTCCAAAGGAGAAACTTATGTTCCTGTTCCCTAATCATTTGCCTCTGTTGCCGCTAGTCTTTTCATTCGGTGCCAATCTCAAAAGAAGGAAGAAGGAAGAGAGGGTCCTCAATCTCCGATTACACGATCTCATCTCCACTTTCATTCAAGGTGGGTTGAGAAATTTCTTGGAATATTTTAATTTTACCAAGATATGAGCAATGCAGGGGCACAGACCAGCAACACCAGTGCAATTTTCACGAAATTGTATTTCAAGTAAGATTCAGTGAAATGCTTGGAAAGTGCATCAGCATCAAACGTGTAATACAGTAAGCGACGAGGATGGGATTCGAACCCACGCGTGCAGAGCACAAGGGATTAGCAGTCCATCGCCTTAACCTCTCGGCCACCTCGTCTCACCAATATACTGCTTTCAGATATTCCATTTCTTGCTTTTTACATCTAATTAGAACTACCCTGAAAGAAATTCAACTTCACCGCTTATCCTGCCCGTGCACACAGATCTACAATGTTGAAAATGTACAATCAGCTTAATGTAAGCAACAGGCCTTCCGTTACTTCAGATGAGGGACTGTCAAAAATGGCCGGTTTCACGCCAGATTCAGAATATAAAAAGTGTCGCCCAGATAATTAAAAGACCTTTGCAGGACTTGAACCTTTAATCTTCTGATAACTGAAGAATTTGCAACAGAAGTCAGATACCTAATCCATTAGTCTATGCGGCCGCTGATGCCGCTGAATCTCTTTTTATGGGGCGAATTGTGAGCAGGTTCAAGGAAACTGCTCGAAAAAAGAAGTGGATTGAGGAAAAGATAAAAATATTTCAACTGTATTAACAGGTCCTCTGTGAGCTGGATTCGCACCAGCGCAGTGAAACTCAATGCAAATGGGAAATGATATCGGCGGCTCGTTGGTCTAGGGGTATGATTCTCGCTTTGGGCATTTCACGATTAAAATGCGAGAGGTCCCGGGTTCAAATCCCGGACGAGCCCTGGCGCATTTTGTTAAACTCAACAACTCGGTCATCAAAGCTGAAATCGCTCTGCTTCTAAAAAAACGGCATGATCCGAGATTGTGAGCTCTGCCATTTCAAACAGACACAGAATGATCCGGGGCTGTGAGCACTCGCGGTTTAAACAGACCCAGAATGATTCGCAACTGACCGCGACCCCGCCCATTTTCGACAGGCCTGATTTTCAAAGCTTATGAAATCTATGGCAACATAAATCGGGCTGTTTCTAAAACGATGCCCGGTTTAATCTTGGACACCAAGTTGAAAATTTACTCCATTATCATTTTTCCCATTATCTCCGTCATTTTACTCCAGCCAAATGAACTGAGTTTAGGTGTCAGCCGTGGCTCAGCGGCAGCATACTCAAGCCTCACTCCAGAGACTTGAGTGCATAATCCAGGCTGACACTCCAGGGCAGTACTGAGGTAGTGCTGCACTGTCGGCAGTGCCGTCCTTCTAGTAAGATGTTAAACTGGGGCTTCAGATCCCATGAGAGAATGCTGAAAAGAACGAGGATTTCTCGCGCATTATTTATCTCTCAACCAAAGACCCAAAAACAGAAAATCTCGTCTTTAAGTTTGATAAATATTTTTGAAATTCCAAAGGAGAAACTTATGTTCCTGTTCCCTAATCATTTGCCTCTGTTGCCGCTAGTCTTTTCATTCGGTGCCAATCTCAAAAGAAGGAAGAAGGAAGAGAGGGTCCTCAATCTCCGATTACACGATCTCATCTCCACTTTCATTCAAGGTGGGTTGAGAAATTTCTTGGAATATTTTAATTTTACCAAGATATGAGCAATGCAGGGGCACAGACCAGCAACACCAGTGCAATTTTCACGAAATTGTATTTCAAGTAAGATTCAGTGAAATGCTTGGAAAGTGCATCAGCATCAAACGTGTAATACAGTAAGCGACGAGGATGGGATTCGAACCCACGCGTGCAGAGCACAATGGATTAGCAGTCCATCGCCTTAACCTCTCGGCCACCTCGTCTCACCAATATACTGCTTTCAGATATTCCATTTCTTGCTTTTTACATCTAATTAGAACTACCCTGAAAGAAATTCAACTTCACCGCTTATCCTGCCCGTGCACACAGATCTACAATGTTGAAAATGTACAATCAGCTTAATGTAAGCAACAGGCCTTCCGTTACTTCAGATGAGGGACTGTCAAAAATGGCCGGTTTCACGCCAGATTCAGAATATAAAAAGTGTCGCCCAGATAATTAAAAGACCTTTGCAGGACTTGAACCTTTAATCTTCTGATAACTGAAGAATTTGCAACAGAAGTCAGATGCCTAATCCATTAGTCTATGCGGCCGCTGATGCCGCTGAATCTCTTTTTATGGGGCGAATTGTGAGCAGGTTCAAGGAAACTGCTCGAAAAAAGAAGTGGATTGAGGAAAAGATAAAAATATTTCAACTGTATTAACAGGTCCTCTGTGAGCTGGATTCGCACCAGCGCAGTGAAACTCAATGCAAATGGGAAATGACATCGGCGGCTCGTTGGTCTAGGGGTATGATTCTCGCTTTGGGCATTTCACGATTAAAATGCGAGAGGTCCCGGGTTCAAATCCCGGACGAGCCCTGGCACATTTTGTTAAACTCAACAACTCGGTCATCAAAGCTGAAATCGCTCTGCTTCTAAAAAAACGGCATGATCCGAGATTGTGAGCTCTGCCATTTCAAACAGACACAGAATGATCCGGGGCTGTGAGCACTCGCGGTTTAAACAGACCCAGAATGATTCGCAACTGACCGCGACCCCGCCCATTTTCGACAGGCCTGATTTTCAAAGCTTATGAAATCGATGGCAACATAAATCGGGCTTTTTCTAAAACGATGCCCGGTTTAATCTTGGACACCAAGTTGAAAATTTACTCCATTATCATTTTTCCCATTATCTCCGTCATTTTACTCCAGCCAAATGAACTGAGTTTAGGTGTCAGCCGTGGCTCAGCGGCAGCATACTCAAGCCTCACTCCAGAGACTTGAGTGCATAATCCAGGCTGACACTCCAGGGCAGTACTCAGGTAGTGCTGCACTGTCGGCAGTGCCGTCCTTCTAGTATAGATGTTAAACTGGGGCTTCAGATCCCATGAGAGAATGCTGAAAAGAACGAGGATTTCTCGCGCATTATTTATCTCTCAACCAAAGACCCAAAAACAGAAAATCTCGTCTTTAAGTTTGATAAATATTTTTGAAATTCCTAAAGGAGAAATTTATGTTCCTGTTCCCTAATCATTTGCCTCTGTTGCCGCTAGTCTTTTCATTCGGTGCCAATCTCAAAGGAAGGAAGAAGGAAGAGAGGGTTCTCAATCTCCGATTCACGATCTCATCTCCACTTTCATTCAAGGTGGGTTGAGAAATTTCTTGCAATATTTTAATTTTAACAAGATTTGAGCAATGCAGGGGCACAGACCATCAACACCAGTGCAATTTTCACGAAATTGTATTTCAAGTAAGATTCAGTGAAATGCTTGGAAAGTGCATCAGCATCAAACGTGTAATACAGTAACGACGAGGATGGGATTCGAACCCACACGTGCAGAGCACAATGGATTAGCAGTCCATCGCCTTAACCTCTCGGCCACCTCGTCTCACCAATATACTGCTTTCAGACATTCCATTTCTTGCTTTTTACATCTAATTAGAACTACCCTGAAAGAAATTCAACTTCACCGCTTATCCTGCCCGTGCACACAGATCTACAATGTTGAAAATGTACAATCAGCTTAATGTAAGCAACAGGCCTTCCGTTACTTCAGATGAGGGACTGTCAAAAATGGCCGGTTTCACGCCAGATTCAGAATATAAAAAGTGTCGCCCAGATAATTAAAAGACCTTTGTAGGACTTGAACCTTCAATCTTCTGATAACTGAAGAATTTGCAACAGAAGTCAGATGCCTAATCCATTAGTCTATGCGGCCGCTGATGCCGCTGAATCTCTTTTTATGGGGCGAATTGTGAGCAGGTTCAAGGAAACTGCTCGAAAAAAAAGTGGATTGAGGAAAAGATAAAAATATTTCAATTGTATTAACAGGTCCTCTGTGAGCTGGATTCGCACCAGCGCAGTGAAACTCAATGCAAATGGGAAATGACATCGGCGGCTCGTTGGTCTAGGGGTATGATTCTCGCTTTGGGCATTTCACGATTAAAATGCGAGAGGTCCCGGGTTCAAATCCCGGACGAGCCCTGGCACATTTTCTTAAACTCAACAACTCGGTCATCAAAGCTGAAATCGCTCTGCTTCTTAAAAAACGGCATGATCCGAGATTGTGAGCTCTGCCATTTCAAACAGACACAGAATGATCCGGGGCTGTGAGCACTCGCGGTTTAAACAGACCCAGAATGATCCGCGACCCCGCCCATTATAGACAGGCCTGATTTTCAAAGCTTATGAAATCTATGGCAACATAAATCGGGCTGTTTCTAAAACGATGCCCGGTTTAATCTTGGACACCAAGTTGAAAATTTACTCCATTATCATTTTTCCCATTATCTCCGTCATTTTACTCCAGCCAAATGAACTGAGTTTAGGTGTCAGCCGTGGCTCAGCGGCAGCATACTCAAGCCTCACTCCAGAGACGTGAGTGCATAATCCAGGCTGACACTCCAGGGCAGTACTGAGGTAGCGCTGCACTGTCGGTCAGTGCCGTCCTTCTACTAAGATGTTAAACTGGGGCTTCAGATCCCATGAGAGAATGCTGAAAAGAACGAGGATTTCTCGCGCATTCTTTATCTCTCAACCAAAAACAGAAAATCTCGTCTTTAACTTTGATAAATATTTTTGAAATTCCTAAAGGAGAAATTTATGTTCCTGTTCCCTAATCATTTGCCTCTGTTGCCGCTAGTCTTTTCATTCGGTGCCAATCTCAAAGGAAGGAAGAAGGAAGAGAGGGTTCTCAATCTCCGATTCACGATCTCATCTCCACTTTCATTCAAGGTGGGTTGAGAAATTTCTAGCAATATTTTAATTTTAACAAGATATGAGCAATGCAGGGGCACAGACCAGCAACACCAGTGCAATTTTCACGAAATTGTATTTCAAGTAAGATTCAGTGAAATGCTTGGAAAGTGCATCAGCATCAAACATGTAATACAGTAACGACGAGGATGGGATTCGAACCCACGCGTGCAGAGCACAATGGATTAGCAGTCCATCGCCTTAACCTCTCGGCCACCTCGTCTCACCAATATACTGCTTTCAGACATTCCATTTCTTGCTTTTTACATCTAATTAGAACTACCCTGAAAGAAATTCAACTTCACCGCTTATCCTGCCCGTGCACACAGATCTACAATGTTGAAAATGTACAATCAGCTTAATGTAAGCAACAGGCCTTCCGTTACTTCAGATGAGGGACTGTCAAAAATGGCCGGTTTCACGCCAGATTCAGAATATAAAAAGTGTCGCCCAGATAATTAAAAGACCTTTGTAGGACTTGAACCTTCAATCTTCTGATAACTGAAGAATTTGCAACAGAAGTCAGATGCCTAATCCATTAGTCTATGCGGCCGCTGATGCCGCTGAATCTCTTTTTATGGGGCGAATTGTGAGCAGGTTCAAGGAAACTGCTCGAAAAAAGAAGTGGATTGAGGAAAAGATAAAAATATTTCAACTGTATTAACAGGTCCTCTGTGAGCTGGATTCGCACCAGCGCAGTGAAACTCAATGCAAATGGGAAATGATATCGGCGGCTCGTTGGTCTAGGGGTATGATTCTCGCTTTGGGCATTTCACGATTAAAATGCGATAGGTCCCGGGTTCAAATCCCGGACGAGCCCTGGCACATTTTCTTAAACTCAACAACTCGGTGATCCAAGCTGAAATCGCTCTGCTTCGAAAAAAACGGCATGATCCGAGATTGTGAGCTCTGCCATTTCAAACAGACACAGAATGTTGCGGGACTGTGAGCACTCGCGGTTTAAACAGACCCAGAATGATTCGCAACTGACCGCGACCCCGCCCATTATAGACAGGCCTGATTTTCAAAGCTTATGAAATCTATGGCAACATAAATCGGGCTGTTTCTAAAACGATGCCCGGTTTAATCTTGGACACCAAGTTGAAAATTTACTCCATTATCATTTTTCCCATTATCTCCGTCATTTTACTCCAGCCAAATGAACTGAGTTTAGGTGTCAGCCGTGGCTCAGCGGCAGCATACTCAAGCCTCACTCCAGAGTCTTGAGTGCATAATCCAGGCTGACACTCCAGGGCAGTACTGAGGTAGTGCTGCACTGTCGGCAGTGCCGTCCTTCTCGTAAGATGTTAAACTGGGGCTTCAGATCCCATGAGAGAATGCTGAAAAGAATGAGGATTTCTCGCGCATTATTTATCTCTCAACCAAAGACCCAAAAACAGAAAATCTCGTCTTTAAGTTTGATAAATATTTTTGAAATTCCAAAGGAGAAATTTTTGTTCCTGTTCCCTAATCATTTGCCTCTGTTGCCGCTAGTCTTTTCATTCGGTGCCAATCTCAAAGGAAGGAAGAAGGAAGAGAGGGTTCTCAATCTCCGATTCACGATCTCATCTCCACTTTCATTCAAGGTGGGTTGAGAAATTTCTTGGAATATTTTAAGAAAGATACAGTGAAATGCTGTGAAAGTGTATCAGCATCAAATATGTACCCCAGTTACGACGAGAATGAGATTCGAACACACGCGTGTAGCGCATAATGGATTAGTCGCCCATCACCTTAACCTCTCGGCCACCTCGTCGCGCCCACGCACCGCTCTCAGCCGTTCCATTTCCTACTTTTTGCATCTAAGCAGCAATACCCTGAAAGAAAGTCCACTTCGCCGCTTATCCTGCCCGTGCACACAGATCTGCAATGCAGAAAATGTACGATGCTCGGTTTATTCTTGGACGCAAAGTGCTTTCAGTGTATTTCTGTTTCGATGCAAAACGCAGGAAAGGGAAAGGCTGAACGCGGTGCATTTCTGCAACGAGGTGGCCGAGAGGGTAAGGCGATGGACTGCTGAGCCATTTTGCGCTGCACGCGTGGGTTTGAATCCCATTTTCGTCTTGACTGTTTTAGCAGTCCATTGCCTTCACCTCTCGGCCAACCCGTCTCACCGATGCATCGCTCTCAGACATTCCATTTCCTGCTTTTTGCATCTCAGCAGAAATACCCTGAAAGAAAGTCAACTTCACCACTTATCCTGTCCGTGCACACATATCTACAATGTAGAAAATGTACAATTAACTTAATGTTCCTTCAGGTGAGGGACTTTCAAAAATGGTCGGTTTGAAGCCAGATTCAGAATAGAAAAAGTGCCACCCAGATAATTAAATGACCGTGATAGAACTCGAACCTGCAATCTTTTGATAACTGAAGAATTCGCAGCCAAAGTCAGGCGCTTTAGCCATTAAGCCACACAGCTGCTGATGCTGCTAAATCTCTTTTTATGAGGAGAATTGTGATCAGATTCAAGGAAGCTGTTCGAAAAATGAAGTGGATTGAGTAAAGGATAAACATATTTCAACTGAATAAACAAGTCCTCTGCGAGCTGGGTTCGGATCAGCGCAGTGAAACTCAATGCAAATAGCTGAATAGCAGTGGCGGCTCATTGGTCTCGGGGCATTGATTGTTGCTTTGGGATTTTCACAGTTTAAAATGCGAGCGGTACCGCGTTCAAATCCCGGACGAACCACGCCGCATTTAGTTAAACTGAACAACTCGGTCATCCAAACTGAAATCGCTCTACTTTTCAAAAAAGGGAAAGATCCGGGACTGTGAGCGCTGCCGGTTTAAACAGACACAGAATGATCCAGAGGTTTGAGCACATAATCCAGGCTGACACTCCATTGCAGTACTGAGGAAGTGCTGCAGTGTCGGCGGTGCCGTCTTTCTAGTAAGACTTTAAACCGGGGCTTCAGATCCCATGAGAGTATGCCGAAAAGAATGAGGATTCCTCGCCTATTATTTGCCTCTCAGCCGAAGACACCGCGTAGCTAACGTGTTGGGCTTAGTATCTAATGGGCGTTTGTCAGCGTAGGTTCGATCTCCACTTCAGGTAAATGCTCAGCCAATGGCCATTGAAAGTAAAACCAATGCATATTTTGGTAAGAAGCCATTTGAACCCTTCAAACAGCGTTTCTTCATTTACATTGGTGTTCTGAACATAGCAACAGGAAGAGTCCATTCAGCCCCTCGAGCCTATTCGCCATTCACTTACTTCATGGCTCAGCAGCGTCTTAACTCCATCCATCTGCACTGTCTGCATATCATTTTAACGCAGGTTTAGCAGAGATGGCATATACTGCTATTTTGTGGGAGAGAGTTCCACACTGCTACCAACCTTCGTGTGAAGTAATGCTTCCTAACTTCTTTCCCGAATGGCCTGCCTCTGATTTTTCGATTCTGTCCCCTTGTCCTAGCCTCCCCCACCAATGGCAAAAAAAGTATTCTCTCTATCTACCTTATCAATGCGTTTCAAAACCTTAAAAACCTCAATCAAATGCCACAACCTTCTATATTCCAGGAAATACAAGCCCAGTTTATGTAATCTCTCCTCATATGTTAACCATTGGAGCGCTGGTAACGTTCTGGTGAATGTGCACCGCACTTCCTCCAAGGTCAATCTATCCTTTTATCGGACGGTGCCCAGAGCTGTACACAGAACTCCAGATGTGGTCTAACCAGATCTCTGTATACCCGTTGAATAACTTCCTCTCCTATATTTTCTAGCCCCTCTTTATACAGCCTAACATGCTGTGAGATTTTTTGATTATTTCTGTACCTTACTGCTACATTTTAGTGGTCTGTGAACATGGAGCCGAAATCACTTTGGAACTCCGCTGTTCCGAGCTGTGCACCGTGTAATTAATACTCGGGTCTACTATTTTGGTCTAAAATGAATGACTACATACTTACCTGCGTTGAAATCCATCAGCCACTGTTTTGCCCATTCATTTAATCTATCTATATATCTTTGCAATTATATGCTGCTCCCTACACGCCTTACCGTACCACCAACCTTTGCAACATTGGCAAACGTGGATATTTGGCTCTGTATTGTGTTTTCTAAGTCATTAATGAGTATAGAAGGAACCATTTATTTAATATCAACATTTATAAACGGGCCATGTTGGTACACCCTGGCAGGTTCTGTGGGGAGAGGAAGGTGGGGTTAACATAGAAACATAGAAGATAGGAGAAGGAGTAGGCCATTCGGCCCTTCGAGCCTGCTCCGCCATTCAATGAGATCATGGCTGATCATTCAAATTCAATACCCTGTCCCTGCCTTCTCCCCATATCCCTTGATCCCTTTAGCCTCCAGAAATATATCCAACTCTTTCTTGAATATATTTAATGAACTGGCCTCCACCGCCCTCTGTGGCAGAGAATTCCACAGGTTCACCACTCTCTGGGTGAAGAAATTCATCCTCATTTCAGTCCTAAATGGCTTACCCCTTATCCTTAGACTGTGACCCCTGGTTCTGGACTCCCCGGCCATCAGAAACATCCTTTCTGCATCTACTCTGTCCAGACCTGACAGAATGCTATAGGTTTCGATGAGATCCCCTCTCAATCTTCTAAACTCCAGTGAGTATAAGCCCAATTGACACAATCTCTCCTCGTACGTCATTCCTGCCATCCCAGGTATCAGCCTGGTGAATCTTCGCTGCACTCCCTCCATGGCAAGAACGCCCTTCCTCAGGTAAGGTGACCAAAACTGCGCACAATATTTAAGGTGCGGTCTCACCAAGGCCCTGTACCACTGCAGCAAGCCATCCTTGTTCTTGTACTCGAACCCTTTTGCTACGAAGGCCAACATACCATTTGCCTTCTTAACTGCCTGCTGCACCTGCATGCTTACCTTCAGCGACTGGTGCACAAGAGCACCCAGCTCGATGACCATCTGTTCCTACAAATAATCCTCACACAAGTGTTAGTCGTTTCTAAATAGTTAAAAGAGAACTCGCACTCCTAAAGCACTTTTCACGACTTTGGGACATCCCAATTGCTCACCAATGCTCAGTTTGTGTCCCGACGGGACCACTAGGTCCCAGACCTCTTTACATCCTTGATCCTAACATGGAGAAAGGAGCTCAATTCTAAAGGCGAGCTGAGAGTGATTGCTCTTAGCATCAAAACAGCATTAGACCAAGTGTTGCATCACGGAGCCCGAGTAATATTGAAGTCAATGTAATTTGTGCGGGGACGCGGGGGGCGGGGCGTGGAAATGCCACTGCTGGAGACATACCTAGCATAAAGGAAGATGCTTGTGGTTGTTGGAGGTCAATCATGTCAGCACCGGGACATCACTCCAGGAGTTAATCTTCACCTGCTCCATCAATGACCTTCCCTCTATCATAAGATCAGAAGTGGGGATGGTCAGCGATGGTTCCATTCTCATCTCATCAGATAATGAAGCAATCCTGGCCTGCATGCAGCAAGACGTGGACAACATTCAGGCTTGGGCTGATACGTGGAAAGTAACAATCGCGCTACACAAGTGCCAAAGCTTCTTCCACAGAACCTCCCAAAACCACGACCTGTATCTCATAGAAGGACAAAAGCTGTTAGCGCATGGGAACACCACCACCTCCAAGGCATGCACCATCCTGACCTTGAAATATATCGATGTTTCTTCATTGTCGCTGGGTCAAAATCCGGGAACACTTTCCCTAACAGCACTGTGGGTACCTTCACCTCACGGACTGCAGTGGTTCAAAAAGGCACTCAGCACCACCTTCTCAAGGGCAATTAGGGTTGTGCAATAAATGATGGTTTTCCAGCGACACCCACATCCCATGAATGGCAATTTTGTTAAATTGCTTTACAGAAAATGAAGTACTTTTTGAAGCATACTCACTGCTTATAATGTAGGAAAACACGACAGCCAATTTCTACAAAGCAAGATCCCACTAGTGCTGTTGGCTGTTGGACACAGATATGCCCAGGACACCTCGGAGAACTCATTACCTGTTAGAATCATAGAACCTTAGAAATGTACGGCACAGAAGGAGGGCCATCGGCTCGGGTCGAAAGAGCGATCCAGCCTAATCCCACTTTCCAGCTGTTGGCCCATAGCCTTGCAGTTTACGGCACATCAAGTGCATATCGAAGTACTTTTCAAATATGGTGAGTGATTCTGCCTCTACCAGCATTTCAGACAGTGAGTTACAGACACCCGCCAGCCTTTGGATGAAAAAGTTCTCCTCAACTCTCCTCTAATCGTTCTAACAATTACTTTAAATCTATGCCTCCTTGTTATTGACCTCTCAGCTAACTGAAATAGGTGCTTCCTATCCACTCTAGCTCGGCCTCTCATTATTTTATACACCTCAATTAAGTCTCCCCTCCACCTCCTCTGTTCCAAAGAAAACAACTCCAGCCTATCCAATCTTTCCTCAGGGCCAAAATTCTCCATTCCTGGCAACACCCAGAGGACAACAGAGGGCACAGTTTGAATGTAATTGGCTAAAGAACCAGAGGGGAGATGAGGAGATTTTTTAACATTGCGAGTTCTTATCATCTGTAATGTTCTGCCTGAAATGGTGGTGGAAGCAGATTCAATAGTAACTTGCAAAAGGGAATTGGATAAATACTTGAATTGGAAAAATGTTCAGGGGTATGGGGAAAGAGCTGGGAATAATTGGATTGTTCTTTCAAGAGCACGACGGGGCAAATGGCCTCCTTCTGTGATGTATGACTCTCTGATTCTCTGAAAGGTTTTATTAAATGATTCATGTAAATGAGGCAGTTATTTGGCGGCTCTACTATCTAACTGGAAAAAAGCAGGAAATGGAACCGATTTTTAAGCATGTGTAGGAGCTGGAAGAAGGGGTGAGGCGATGAAAGAACTAACGCGATGGTCTGTGATAGGATAGCAGGCAGGAGAGTGTAAAGACATTTAGAGACATTAACAGGTATTCAAGGCAAAAGGAGATGGTTATGGGGCAGATTAAGAAACAAAAGATGGCTATAGATGAAGTGTAAATTGCGCTGGCAGAAGGAAAGACAGTTGCCATGTGGGAGAGAAGAAGAAAAAAAACACAAATAAGCAAAATATAAGTGTGGAAAGAAATATATAAGATCAGGGCCGAGGTTATGGTCTGAAATTGTTGAACTCTATGTTGAGTCCAGAAGTCTATAAAGTGCCTAATCAAAAGATGACGTGCTGTTTCTCGAGCTTATGTTGCATTTCAGTGGAACAATGTAAGAGGCCTAGCACAGTGTGGCCTAAGTCGGAGAGCAGCGTAGAATTAAAGTGACAGGCGACCGGTTGCTCCAGATCACCCTTACAGACTGAATGGAGGTGTTTCGCAAAGCAGTCACCCAATCTGGGTTTGGTCTCCTCAATGTACAGAAGACTGCATCGTGAGCATCAAATACACTATTCTGAGTTGAAAGAATTACAAGTAAATCGCTGTTTCACCTGGAAGGAGTGTTTGGGGTCCTGGACAGTGGGAAGGGGGTGGTATAAGAGCAAGTGTTGCCTCTCCTGTGCTTGCATGGGAATGTGGTGGGCAAAGGGGAAGAGGTGTTTGGGGTGACAGAAGAGTTGACCAGCGGGTCGTGGAGGGAGAATTCCCTTCGGAATGCTGAAAGGGGAGGTGAGGGGAAGATGGTTTTGGTGGTGGGATCACGCTGGAGGTGGCAGAAATGGCGAAGGATGATCCAATGAATGTGAGTCTGGTGGGGTGAAAGGCGAAGACAAGGGGAATCCTATGGTGGTTGTGGGCGGGAGGGGCAGAGCTGAGGGCAGAAGTGCGGTAGATAGAATGGACACGGTCAAGGGCTGTGTCAACCACATTAGACGGAAAACCTCGGTTGCGGAAAAAGGAAGACATGTCAGAAGCACTGGTATGGAAGGTGGAATCGCCAGAGCAGATGTGGAACTGACGGAGGCACTGGGAGAATGGAATAGAGTCCTTACAGGAAGCGTGGTGGGAGGAAGTGTAGTCCAGGTAGCTGTGGAGTCAGTGGGCTTGAGGTGAATGTTTGTCAATAACCTATCCCCAGAGATGGAGACGGAGAAGTCGAGGAGGGGAAGGGAAGAGTCGGAGATGGACCAGATGAAGGTGAGAGAAGGGTGGAAATTGGAAGCAAAGTGAATGAAATTTTCTAGTTCAGTGCGAGAGCAGGAAACAGCACCGATACTGTCATCAATGTACCGGAAAAGGAGGTACGGGAGGGGACCTGAGTAGAACTGCCACAGGATGTCAGGTTGGATGAGCGGTCTCAGCCATTTGGGTCGGAGTTTCTCCTGGATGCGTGAGTTCACATCCCACTTCTGGCATTTACTCCTTTGCTTATAAAGAACGATTTTGCGAGAGGTCATTTTTCGGCCCTGTTGATTATTCCTTGCAGAAAACGAAGCCGATATCCATCCAGGGCAGATTTGTTTTATTGGATGAAAATATGTATTGTGTTGGGAGTCAGCAGAACAGGGCCAGTGAAATCAATCCATTGTGCTAAAATTTGCATAATCCACACAATAAATGATCGGACAAGACTCAAATCATTCCACAGCAATCTCCAGCGGTTTTGGAAGAAGGTCACTGCAAACCACCATATTTATATCAAGTCTTTAAAAACACTCAATTAATGTCTTTCTTAGCAATTAATTACCTGTGGTCCTTGTAAATATATTCGGGTGTGTACATGATAGATAAACATGTATTTGTGAGTAGCTGTTGTGTTGAGTGTAAGTGATGTTGCGTCTCTGTAAGTTAATAATATATCTAGATGTGTTTGTATTAATATTAATGTATTGGTGGGTGACCTGTGTTTCATCATGCTTGTCTAATCTACTGGAATTTTTTGAGGATGTAACTGGTAAAATAGATAAGGGAGAACCAGTGGATGTGGTGTATTTGGACTTTCAGACGGCCTTCGATGAGGTCCCGCATAAGAGATTAGCATGTAAAGTTAAGGCACATGGGATTGGGGGCAAGGTATTGACTAGGATAGAGAACTGGTTGGCAGACAGAAAGCAAAGAGTTGGAATAAATGGGTCTTTTTCCGAGTGGCAGGCAGTGAATAGTGGGGTACTGCAGGGATTGGTGCTAGGACCGCAGCTCTTCACAATATATATTAATAATCTAGACGAAGGGATTAGATGTAATATCTCCAAGTTTGCAGACGACACAAAACTGGGTGGGCATGTGTGCTGTGAGGAGGATGCCGGGAATCTCCAGTATGATTTGGACAAGTTGGGTGATTGGGCAGATGCCTGGCAGATGCAGTATAATGTGGATAAATGCGAGGTTATCCACTTCGGTGGCAAAAACAGAAAGGCAGCTTATTATCTGAATGGCAACAGTTTGGGAGGAAGGGAAGCAAAACGAGACCTGGGTGCCGTTGTGCACCAGTCGCTGAAGGTAACAATGCAGGTGCAGCAGGCGGATAAGAAGGCAAATGGTATGTTGTGCTTCGTAGCGGGAGGATTCGTGATTCGGAGCAAGGATGTCTTGCTGCAGTTGTACAGGGCCTTGGTGAGACCACACCTTGAGTATGGTGTGCAGTTTTGGTCGCCTTATCTGAGGAAGGATGTTCTTGCCATGGAGGGAGGGTAGCGAAGATTCATCAGACTGATACCTGGGATGGCAGGAATGATGTACGAGGAGAGATTGGGTCGATTGTGCTTATATTCGCGGGAGTTTAGACGAATGAGGGGGATCTCATTGAAACTTATAAAATTATAACAGGACTAGACAGACTAGATGCAGGAAGGATGTTCCCGATGGCGGGGTAGTCCAGAACCAGGAGTCACAGTCTAAAGATAAGGGGGAAGCCATTTCGGACAGAGATGAGGAGGAATTGCTTCACCCAGAGAGTGGTGAAGCTGTGGAATTCTCTACCACAGAAGGTAGTTGAGGCCAATTCATTAAATATATTCAGAATGAGTTAGATATATTTCTTAAGGCTAAAGGGATCAAGGGATATAGGGAGAAAGCAGGGACAGGGTACTGAATTTGGATGATCAGCCATGATCACATTAAATGGCGGAGCAGGCTCGAGGGGCCGAATGGCCGACTCCTGCTCCTACCTTCTATGTTTCTATGTTTCTATTTGTCAGTTATGAATGTATTTCTGAGGTTTGGAAATGTCCAGTCCAGCACCATTCTACCTTCTCATTGCCCCACATGGGGTATGGTAGACCATCTGTTACATTCAGATTCAAAATTTGCTTTTATTAACTATGTTGACATTTAGGAAAAGTGATGATTTGCAAAAAAACAACTCTTCTTCCACCAGCCTCTCTGACACCTCTTCCACGTCACATATTCGTCTCTGCTACCTTCTAAGTGTGCCTCAATCTTTCTGATAGAACCTGAGTGTTCATTACCCACTCTGATATCTCCAGAACATTGCTGACCCTCGCTGATAGCTCCTCTGTGTCTTTTACACTCTTCATTACTTCCCGAGCGTCCATTACGCGTTCTGGTACATCCCGAGAGTCCCGTAATCTCCCTGATCCCTCCACAGAGTCCAATACTCTCTCTGTTAGCCACTCAAAGCCTTCATACACTCTTGATACCATCTCCGAAACCCTTCAATTCCCTCACAGCCTCTGAGCTCCCCTTTGCTCTCGCCACCCACTGTGAGAAAATTTTAGACTCCCAGAACAGAACACAACAGCCTTGACTGTTATATGGAGGAAAAGAAGAAAATGGAAGAGAACTGCAGATCTTATCTGTCCTTAAGCCAATTTCTTATCCAAGCTGCCACTGATCCAAACTATTCCATGAGCCTCAATTTTGTCAACTAGCTTTCTATGTGGTACTTTGTCAATCGCCTTCCGTAAATCCATGCAGACAACATCCATTGCATTCCCTTCATCAATCCTCCCTCTTACTTCATCAAAACATTCAAATAGATTACGCAAACACGATCTTGCCTTTACAAATCCGTGCTGGCTATCCTTATTTAGCATAAACCTCTCAAATTCCCCGTTAATTTTAGATTTCATTATTGTTTCTAAAACTTTACCCACCACTGATGTTAAACTGACCGGCCTGCACTTATTAGGCTTGACTTGGACGTTTTCTTGAACAATGTTGTCACATTTGTCAATATCCAATCCTCTGGCACCTCCCCCGCAGCTAGGGAAGATTGGAAAATAATGGCATGCACTTCTGCTATCTCCTCCCCCAATTCCGTTAGCAACCTGACATGCAAGCCATCTGGACGAGGCGACTTATCCACTCTAGGAATACCCAGCCTATCTAGTACATCATGTTTATCAATTTTCACCCATTCCATTGCTTCTAACATTTCAACTTCTTTTGATATTTTTTCAGCATCCACCACCTTAGTAAACACAGACACAATGCAGTCATTGAGTATTGTAGCCTTGCCCTGCGCCTCTAAACAAATCACCTTCTTTGTCCCTAATAGGCCCCACCCCGCCTCTTATTACCTGCTTACTGTTTACATGCCGGTAGATGAATTTTTGGTTTCCAATTTTTGTTAACCGCCATTCTACTCTCATATTCTCTCTTTGCCAATCTTATTTTCTTCTTCACTTCCCCTCTCAACTTATTGTATTTGGTCTGGTTCACCGTTGAAGAATTCACCTGACTTTTATCATACACCCTCTTTTTGTTTCATCATCTTCTCTATCTCCCTCTTCGTCCAAGGAGCCCTTGCTTTGATTCCCTTACCCTTCCCTCTTGTTGGAATGTATCTAGCCTGTACTTGGAACCTCTCCTCCTTAAAGATCACTCATTGATCCGTTACAGTTTTCCTGTCATCCTTTGGTTCCATCTTAATCTGGCTCGATCCTTTCGCTTCCCATTGAAGTTAACCCTATTCCAGTTTAGGTGCTGCAATCTAGATTATTCCTTGCTCCTCTCCATTGCTAATCTAAATCTTATGATGCAATGATCAGTCGTATGCAAGTGTTCTCCCACAGACACTTGGTCGACCTGGCACACCTCATTCTCCAGCACCAGATCCAGCAATGCCTCTTTCCTACTTGGGCCAAGAACATACAGGCCAAAGACATTCTCCTGAACACATTTCAGAACTTATACAATAACAAAATACTGTGGATGCTGGAATCCCGAAATAACAACAGAAAACGCTGGAAAAACTCAGCAGGCCAGGCAACATCCGTGGAGAGAGAAACAGATTTAACGTTTCAGGTCGTAACCCTTCTTCAGAACTTCAGAACCCATTTCAGAACTTCCTCCTCCTCCTTTCCCTTTACTCTAGCAATTTCCCAATCGATATTTGGGTAATTAAAGTCCCCCAATATCACCACTCTATAGCTCTTGCATATCTCTACGATTTCCCTGCAGATTTGCTCCTCTGTCTCCCTCTCACTATTTGGGGGCCTGTAGAATACCCCAATACCGTGATCACACCCTTTCTGCTCCTCAACTTTAACCAAATGGATTATGTCCTTTTCCCCTCAAGAACATCTTCCCTTTCCAACACTACGATGTCTTCCTTAATCCGAACTGTCACCCCATCTCCCATTTTTTCTTCCATATCCGTTCTGAACATTTTGTTCCCTTGCATGTTAAATGGCAAGTCCTTACGTTTTAAAGACGCGTTTAGTATGTTGCCAAAACATCATATTGCTACACGGCTAATTGTGCTTGTACTCACTAACCTTATTCACCACACTTTGTGCTTTTCTGTACATGCATTCTAAACCAATTGACAATGACCAGATCATCTGGTATTTTTTGTTATGTAGAATGAGTCTGCTCCTATCTAATATTGTACTACTTCCTCCTCTAGTACTACTTTCTTCTCTAGTACTATCCAACACACTCACTCTTTTATGCACCTTATTCCTCTTTTGTACCCCTATATTCTGGTGACCATCCCCCTGCCAAGCTAGATTAAACACTCCCCAACACCACTATCAAACCTCCCCACGAGAATATTGGTATTTGCTCTCTTGAGGTGTAACACTTTCAGCTTGTACAGGTCCCACCTTCCCCAGAATTGGTCACAATGCCTCAGGAAGCTAACGCCCTCCCTCCTGCACCATCTCTCCAGCCATGCATTGAGGACAAGAAATGGTGAAACTTCATGGCCAATGTCTGCACTCAAATGCTTCTTCGCTGTCACAGTGTAATAACGCAACATTTTCAGTACAGTTGACTATTCTAGAGTGTATTATACGAGGATGCTGAGACAGACGACAAAGTTGAGCTATTAAATCTGCAAAATCTTATTTGATAATACAAGTCGTAGATTCAAAACTAGTCTTGTAAAGAGAGTCTAATATTGTTGACTTGAACTAGTCAGCAATGTCCGCACGGCACTTGGATGCCTGTGTCCAGTTGGAAAGCTGTCTGAAAGAACATGCAGTCTGGCAGAGCTGGACATCCAGCAGATTGAGTTTTCGGCTGAGCAGACGATGAGCCTCCTTCTTGAAAATGTTTCGTCAGTCCACCTCAGAGGGGATTAAGCATCATGAAAGTGGAATGGGACTGGGGCCACTTGTGTGACAGGAAGTGTAGAGAGCAGTTTCCCATCCTTGAAGAACATTAATGATTCAGTTGCAAAATTTGTTTGCAGCACTCGCCACTCGGCCAAAGGATGAGCCGAGACGATCATGTGGAGTTAAAGCGATTCCGCCCTCAGTTAATTCAGTGGAATTTCAAAATCAATTAGAAATCATTCAGTAATAACCAGATCACATAATGGATAAGCTGTTTAACTTGCTGGTGTATTATAATGTTATCAGACAATTGTAGTTTCCAGCCTGCCGTGGTCGGTTTGCACACTGGGTTCCAACCTGGATCGGACCTGATTTACACCGGACCATTTCTAACAATCACTGACCTCATGTAACGGAAACATCTAAATTCCTTTTGTTTACAGAAGCTGACTGTACATTTTCAATGTTGTGGATCCGGGTGTCATGGGCAGGACTTGTGGTGAAGAGGACTTTCGTGCAAATTGTTTCTGTTTGGATACCATCTTTTTTTTGTCTCCATCATTTCACTCCAGCCGAACGAACTGAAGGAAGAAGGAAGAAAGTTCTCTCTCCGATTCGCGATCTCTGTTTCACCTTCATTGGAGAAGGTGAAGACTTGCAATGGTCCGTGTTAATTTAAACAAGATATGAACAATGAAGGGGCCAAGACCAGTGGTTTGGACGAGATTAGAATTTAAAGCTAATTTTATGTAAGATTCAGTCAAATGCTGGGAAGGTTTATCAGCACCAAACATTCAACACAATAAATAAGCACAATGGATTAACATTCCATCCTCTTAACCTCTCGTCTCCCGTCTACGGCAACTCAGCCATTCCATTTCCTGCTTTTTGCATCTAAACAGAAATACTCTGCAAGAAAGTCCCCTTTAGAGCTTGTCCTGCCCATGTACCCAGATCGACAATGCTGAAAATATAGAATCAGCTTCTGTAAGCAAAAGGCATTCCATTAATTCAGGAAGGCAGTAATGTGCCTGATCGAAACATGAGGTGCGCACCCCTTTTAATCAGACCAGGCAGGCTGGTCACACCGGGTTGATTCCCGGTCAGTACAGAACCCTGTACGGTTTGAATTCGGCACCCATAGGACCAATTCACAAGGCAGCTTCTCACATCCTTTCAGCGCTAGTGGAAGCAGGACTGACTAATATTCAGGGAAGAGGGTGTTTCACGAAGATTGACGCTGAATGTAAGTTTATCCCAATTCAGGCGAGCTCATGGGCGCAGAAAGCAAAATGTAAAGTTCCTGCATTGGCCGGAATCGAACACGGCTGCAAGGCGTCCAATGAGACACCGAGCAGAATACACCTGGGAGACTTTAACTTTTCTCAGTTGTTGGGTTTTCAGTTGCTTCAGTGAAGCTCTGTGATTTCGAAAGATATGGGCAAAATGACACGAAATCTGATGTTTGTAATGGAAAGTATTTATGTTTTCTGCAATGTCGATCGGCTGTAAGAAGCTGAGATTTGACTAAAATTTTGCGGGGCTCGTTCGGGATTTGAACCCGGGATTTCTCGCAACTGTGAAATACCAAAGCAAGATTGTGAGCAAACCCGTTTTAGACAGACATGGAATGATCCGTGACTGACAGCAATCCTGATTACGATTAGCAACAACTTCAGACGCCTTATCCATTAGGCCAAGAACATTTCTTCTGCAATCCGGATATTTTGTTTCCAAAGGCTAGCCCTGCTTTCGCAGCGCTTGTCTGTCGAGCGGTCCCGCAGCTCTAAATGTATCGACTGGTTTCAAAGCATCAATTCAGATTGCTGCGAATGGGACATGTGCCGCCAGGAACAGCGGTGGGTGCAGAGCAAACTTAACTGTGTAAGTAGGTGAAAGTGAATGTTAGATTAAGGTAATACCGCAGGAAAGTGACAATGAACTGGAAGGAGGATAGTAAAGGAGGGCTACAGATTGTGGACGGAAGAAAAAGCTGGGAGAAGATGCTGCTTTGAATTATGGAGCATCAAGCTCAGGCATGCAGGAGCACGAGGTTTGAAGGAGTAAATAGGTTTTCACCATCAATAAAAAAAATGCTGTTTGATGTAGTGAAGATTGATTTCTCGCTGTGTTCTATCAGCAGGTGCCGCAGAGAAGATATAAAGCGAGCTATACCATAATTCGGATTCGCACTGAGGTTGCTGCGGCCACAACGCAGAGTACTGACCATTATATGATCACAGTGCCACACATCAGCTGATCCAGCGCTGCCCTAACCACAGCAAAATCATGCACGGCACTTCTTAGAAAAGATAGGTTTTTGGTGAAGATGCCAAAATCAGCACCGCCAGATATTTTGAGAGCGGTGGAATACGACCCACGACCCGCAGCGGCTGGAGCCGTAATCAATTATGGTAACCACTGCAGTCGCAGTTACAATTAAAAGGATTGCATCCCTTTCACATGAGAAGAAACTCAACCCTGGAGATTCATTTGGGAGTCAAACCCGGGACCACCCTATTTACTGGACAGGCACTTAAACCAGCTAAGCCACGGAGCCAAATCATGTCACAACTACCTCGCCTCCACTCACTGATATCTATCAACTACCTGTCACTGCCTGTTGGTGTCTGAGGCCGTTTATTTACTGATCCATCTCTCTTGTCTATTCTGCCATTTATCCCGATGCTGTCTGTATCTCACTGTGCTTAGCTCAGTTTCAATCTGTGGGTTGATTCTAAATGAATACCTGTGTTTGTGTCTTACATTAAATAATTGATGGGTCAGACAATTCTTCCTCTGACACTGGGGAAATAATGAGCCAATATTTCTAACAAGATTTTGATTATTGTGATGCAGCAAATACAAGATTCATTCTTGCATTATATAGTTTCAATTCTGTGCAAAATCCATCTTTGAACCCAACGTTTTTCCAAAAGGCCGCTTTATAATTTGACGTCACAGACACCACCATTGCACCTCAAGGCGATCCATAACTAATAAACAGAGAAGTCAAGCAGTGAAATGGTATTTGCAGAATGGGTTGTGAGACTGTGGAATGCACTGACCCAGAGCAGCAGATTTAAAACAAGGTTTAAAAACCGGCAGCGTGGGGGAGGAAGGGGAGAGAGAGGCAAGAGAGACACAGGAAATGTCACCTTGGAAATTACTGGCCCCGAATCTACTTTAAATCCCCCACTGTATTTAAACACATTTAATGTCATATTCATACATTGATGCATTTGAGCAATATATGTAATTTATCGCTGTCTCTCATCTAAAATAACTGCTTTATATATTTGACCCCACCCCCTGCATTCAGGCTCTACCCTGAATATTCATCTCCAACGTAAGATCAGTTTCTAATCTGGAGACAAGGTTTCTGTAGCCGGCGGGCAGGGAGCAGAGGCTGACGCTGATCTGTGTCATGTGGAAGCAGGACACAAAGTTCCTGCTGTTTATTTTCATTACCCTGCAGAATATTCCATACTGTTCTCAACATCTTACATACCGTTAAATATCGGAAGTTTTCTTTTATTGTAATGATGATCAATGCAATTCTTCTGGACTTGCTGAATTTGCAGCAAATTAAATATTTCGAAACCATCATCGCCAATAATAAACAGGGTCAGCGATTTGAGAATTTAATCTGTTGGAGATGGCGTTGCCGCAGCTGCGATGGCCGAGTGGTTAAGGCGTTGGATTGAAATCCAACGGGGTGTCCTTGCGGAGAGTCGAGCCCTGCTCGCAGCGGATTCTCTCATAATTGCAATTAATTACTTAAAATACTTTATTTTCTTCAATCTGCTCCCTCTGGAAGGATTTTGGAATTCTCAATGCCGGTTTTAAGGAAACAAAAGGATTGCCGAGAGACCCGGATCACTTCCTCACTTCAAGAAGATTTGCTGACTGAATTCCAAAAGTGTTCTGCAGATTGTCTGGAAGCTCCAGGTAAGGTGGTCTCGAGAGTCTCTGAGGAACCTTCGCATACACTCGGTGCTGTCCGCTAGCGTCAGTCTGTGTATCCATGGGAGAGAAAGAATGGAAAGTCATTGGAAGGCTTGTTTCTGTCAGCAGCAATGGTACAAGAGCAGCCATTCTAAAGTGAAAAGCAGAATACAGTCCAGGAGACAGACAAACGGGGTGGAGATCTGGAAGACTGACCAGAAAAACACCAAGGAGGACACCAACACATAATTCATCTCTCCGTCTCCCGAAGCAGAAGAATTGGCTGTTCTGAGTTTTGAGTTGCATCACTGAGTTAAAGGTGGTACAAATCTCTCTGTGTAAAACTTGTATTATTAGGTTAATAAAACGATTTGTTTTAAAAGTTTAAAGCTGTTTGTGGATCTTAGCTCTGATTACCCTGAAGAGTGAAGAGAGCTAAAACAAAAACCCTACAGATCCTTCTGTCCAAAGTCACATTTTCCTCCCAAGCATGCAACAATTAGCTCGTGGCAAGGCTCAAATTACTGATATATAGGCGGAATGGAAAATATTATCGGACTATGGGGGAGAGCAGCGGAGTGGTGCGCCGTCTGTTAACTCACTGGGCGAAACATTTTCTTCTCTGCTCTGAATCCAGCTCAAAAGAGACCATTAAAACCGATGGTCATTCTTACTGATCCATTGTGCACTGGCCGCGTGGGCTTGAATCCCATCCTCATCACACGGTGGCATAGTGGTTAGCACTGTTGCCTCACAGCGCCAGGGACCCGGGTTCAAATCCGGCCTCGGGTGACTGTCTGTGTGGAATTTGCACATTCTCCCCGTGTTTGCGTGGGTTTTCTCCGGGTGCTCCGGTTTCCTCCCACAGTCCAAAGATGTGCGGGTTAAGTTGATTGGCTATGATAAATTGACCCTTAGTGTTAGGGGGGATTAAATACATGGGGTTACGGGGATAGGGTGGGATATGTGTTGGTGTAGGGGTTACGGGGATCGGGTGGGATATGTGTCGGTGCAGGCTCGATGGGCCGAAATGGCCTCTATCTGCACTGTGGGGTTTCTGTGATTTGAACTCTGTGATTACTGGGCACAGTGGGCTTTCCAGTCTGTGCCTCTGCGCTGTTCATGCAAATACTAAAATAAACATGGGCTCATTGCATAAACGTAGAACAAAGATCGCAAATAACAGTTACACCTTTTCCTCTCTCTTCCTTCCTCTGAGATTGAAACCCAATGAAAGACTAGCGGGAAAACAAATGATTAGAGAGCAGAAACATAACTTTAACTTTTTGGCATAATGGGCAGACAAGTTGCAGATGGGATTTAATGCAGAGAAGTGTGAGTCGATACCTTTTTGCAGATGGAACATATACACTTACAATATACATATACAATATACACTTAAAGGCACAGTTTGAAATAGTGTGCAGGGACAGAGGGACCTGGGAGTTAATGTGCATAGGTCCCTGGAAGTGGCAGGACATATTGAGAGAGTGGTTAGCAAACCATTTGTGACCTTGGGCTTCATAAATAGAGGCATTGAGTCCAAAAGTAGAGAAGTTATACTGAGTCTTTATAGAGCGCTGGTTAGGTGACAACTGAGTATTGCGTCACATCTGGTCACCACACTTTTGGAAGGATGTGAAGGCCCTTGAGAGGGTGCAGAGGAGATTTACCAGGATGGCTCCGGGGAGGGGGATCTTAGCTACAAGGGCAGGTTGGAGAAGCTGGATTTGTTTTCATTAGAGTAAAGGATGTTGAGGAGTGATTTGATAGAGGTGTACAAGATAATGACAGGCTTTGACAGGCTAGACGGGGAACGGCATTTCCCACTAGTTGATGGTACAAGGACGAGGGGCCACAGATTGAAGATTTTAGGCAAGAGATTCAGAGGGGGCTGTGAAGACAAAAAATTACGCAGTGAGTGATGATGACCTGGAATCCGCTGCCGAATTCACTCAATGTTTTCAAGGGGAGACTGGATAGGAACTTGAGAGAAATAAACTTGCAGGAATAGGGGGATAGTGCAAGGGAATGGTACTGACTTGATTGCTCTACAGAGAGATGGCACTGGCTCGATATGCCGAATCGCCTCCGTCTGTGCCATTATGACTGTATGATTAAACTGGGTGGGCGCACAGTCAGCATCATCAATTGTATAAGTCTTTTCTCATGGAGCGCGATTTTAGCTGCGATGATCCAGCTGTTAAGGTTGGCGGGGTTCAGTCCGGGATTTTTAAGTAGTGAAATTCCCTAAGCGAGAATCATACCCCTAGACCAACGAGCCACCGATTTTGGGCTCGAAGTTGCATTAGGTTTCATTGCGCTGCTGCGAACCCAGTTCACAGAGGATATGTTCATTAATTTGAAATATGCTTATATTTTCCTTAATCCAATTATTTTATCAGCAGTTTCCCTGAATCTGCTTACAATTCTCCCATAACAAGAAGTTTGCCGGCAGCAGTGGCCGCGTGGCCTAATGGATAATGCATTTGACTTTGATGCGAATTCATCAGTTGTCAGAAGATTGCATGTACGTGTCCTGCCGCGGTCGTTTAAATAACTGGGCGAAACTTTTTCTTCCCTGTTCTGAATCTGGCTTCAAACCGACCAATTTTGACAGTCTCTCGCCTGCAGATAACGGAGGGCCTTTTACTTACATGAAGCTAATTGCACATTTTCTACATAGTAGATCTGTGTGCACGGGCAGGCCAAGTGGGGAAGGGGAATTTCTTTCAGAATATTTCTGCTTAGATGCAAATAGCAGGAAATGGTACGGCTGAGCGCAGTGTATCCGTGAGATGAGGTGGCCGAGGGGTTAAGGCCATGGACTGTTAATCGGTTGTGCTTTGCACGTGTGATTACGAGTGCCATCCTCGTCTTTATTACGTTGCAAGTGTGATGCAGATAAACCTTCCGAGCATTTCACTGAATTCTGCCTCATACAGCCTTTGTGATCGCAATCTCGTCAAAATCGCACTGGTGATTCAAATCTGTGCCCCTGCACTCTTCATATCTTGTTAAAATTAAAACAGAGCACTGGAGTTCTTGAATGAAGGTAGAGCGGGAATCGGAGATAAAGAACCATCTCTACCTGTCTTCGTTCCTCTGCGATTGGCACCAAATGAAAGATTAGAGGGAACAAAGCCAAATGAATAGAGAGCAGAAATATAACTTAATCGTTTAGGAGGCAATATAATTTCAAACATATTTATCAACCTTAATGACGAGACTTTCTGCTTTAGTGTCTTTGGTTGAGAGATAAATAATGGGCAGAAATCCTCATTCTTTTCGGCATACTCTCATGGGATCTGAGGCCTCAGTTGAACGTCGTAAAGGAAAGACGACACCGCCGACATAGCAGCACTACCTCAGTACTGCACTGGAGTGTCAGCCTGGATTATGTGCTCAATTCTCTGGAGTGGGGCTTGAGTATGCTGCCGCTGAACCACGGCTGACACCTACACTCAGTTCATTTGGCTGGAGTGAAATGACGGAGATAGAGGGAAAAATGATAATGGAGTAAACTTTCAACTTGGCGCCCTAGAAAATTCGCGCATCCTATTCGGCCGCCCGTTATAGAAACAGCCTGATTTATGTTTCCCTCGATTTCATAAGCAATAATAATCAGGACTGTCTATATTTGGTGGGGTCGTGGTCAGTCAAGGATCACCCTGTGTTTGTTTTAAACCGCGTGTGCTCACAGTCCCGGATCATTCAATGTGTTAGTCTTTTTTAAAGAAAAGTGATTCCAGCTGTAATGACCGAGTTGGTGAGGTTTAACTGAATGTGGCGGGGCTCGTCCGGGATTTGGACCCGGCACCTGTGGCATTTTAAACAGCGAAGTTCCCAAAGTGAGAATCATACCGCTAGACCAACAAGCTGCCGATTTTGTGTGTGAGCTTGCCTTAGGTTTCCCTGCGCTGGTGCGACCCCAGTTCGCAGAGGACCTGATCATTAATTTGAAATATGTTTATCATTTCTTAAATCCACTTCTTTATATGAGCAGTTTCCCTGAATTTTTTCACAAATCTCCCCATAACAAGAATATCGGCGACAACCTAATTGTGGATATGGTGTTTGGGCGATTGTCTGTACGTAACTTTCGTCCTTGTATTTCTCAACATCATGTCCAGGTGAATCGTTGTTTGTGTTCAACATGATGTCGGAAACATGTACAGATAACTCGTGAGTTTACACATCATCTCGTTGGTGCCAAAGTCTCAGTCACTGTGTTGAAATCGAAACTCTTTCCAGCACGTTATTGTTTGCCTGATAGTTGCTGGTTTAACAGTTAAAACTGGCCCCACCTTCCCTCCTGTCAATAAGTAACACTGAAGGGCTCCTTTAAAGCTCCCATCAATTATTGCAACACGGTGGGCCTGAGGATCCTAAGCGCCGACGTGGAACAACTAATAACTAGACAGTTTGCGGAATATCACACCGCAAAAACATTAGCTGCTCTAAATGAGGCTCGAACTCGCAACCTCGGCATTTGATCTGCCAAAGCATTGAGTTACCTGTTGTGATCAATACTGCACGCTAACCGATTGCGCAACTGGAGCTGTGCTTGACCTGTGCTATTTATCCATGCTCATTTACTTTCACATCTCAGGTTGTCTAATTGTGCGGGGGTGCAATGTTGTTTAATTAAGGCACATTGCCTGGGTTTATATGAAAGAGTGAAGCAGGAGTTACTCTCATGTGTTAGCGAGCTGGTGAATTTACCAAAGGCTGCACCAGATCCTGGTGTCATAAGCACTGAACAGTTTTACCCAACTCCTAAAATACAGTCTGCAAAATGAGAACCGATGAAAATTCATCATTTCCAAAACACAAAAAACGTTTTAAAATTTTGTCCATGATTCGTTAACCATGTGAGTTACCGGTTGATTAATGACGATTACAATAACGTTTTCACACAGTCTAATGAGTTTTATGTAATAGAACAGTTTTCTTAAAGCTAACTCCTCGACTGGAATGGAATCCGTCGTAGGGTAAGAGTATTTGTAGATTACAATTGCTGTTCTGAGCTGTTTCTCTAATTATTCAAAGAGCAGCGGTTTCCGAAGTGTAGCGGTTATCACTTCCATCTAAAGTACAACAGGTCCCTGGTTCAATCATCTTTTGTAGGTAGAGATTAATAAAATACATTAACAGCCGTTAACCTATACAGTTCTGTACACACTCAAACGCTACAGAGATACCGACTGTGTGAGAGATCATTACAGGATCCTGCAGCGCTGCCTCGGTCAATAACAACAGTTCGGAGCCGCATTTCAGGTGCCGCTACAAACCCATGAATTGGTTTGTTGTTCCCCAGCTCCCGGAGTCCGTGAGGCCGCGACAGCAGCGAAGTTCAGGCCGTCTGTCCGGTCCCGCTCTCGCCAAGCACCGTCTGCCAGCGGAAAGCAGCAATTGCAGCCTCAGAGAGCATAATCTGCCCATCGCTGCGAAACAAAATGTCACTGAAGCAGAGGAGCGCAGAAATTTGCATCTATAGCGTAGTTAAGGATGGTCGAGGTTGATATCGATCGACTCATTGTTGTTGGAACCGCTGAAATTGAATCTTTCTCTGGCAGATGTTGCAGGTTTACGTATGAAATGTGCCCTCGAGGTGCAATCGACAAATTTGGAGATGCGGTGTAGTGGAACAAGTTAAAGGATCAGCACAGTTAATGCCGAGAACAAATTAAACAGTAGCTCAGGTTGATGAACCTTGCACTGGTGAAAATCCTGGATGGAGATTTAGAGGAAGCGACAGTGGGAAGGGCTGTACTGCGATTCTAACACTTCTCCAAGCACATTCCGGGCAAGTCATCGACAGTAAATAGAGGGCTTGGAACCGGAATGGAACTGCGGGCACACGTCTCAGTCAAAATGCAATGGACAATACATGACAAATCCATTTGATTTTACGTTTGATAACCAATTGATGGGGCCTGTATTCTAGACAGAGCGACTATTTAATCCAGGTGTAAGAATCTCGCTTTCGGATTGTAGATTGCGATTTGCGAAAGGTCCCACATGAGCCCCTTTTTAACGTCGACTTCTAATATTGGACTTGCACTCAAAATTGTTTTAATCCGCCTAAGAAATGATCGTTCAGGACCCAAATCATTCTCTATCAAACTCCAGCGGCTCAGGAGGAACGTCAATGCAGCTGCCATGTAAATATCATGGCTTTAAAGACAAACAATTAAGGTATCTTTTCAGCAAACAATCACGAGTGATGGTTATAAATATATTTGTGTGTGTCCATATTAGATACAAATTAGATAGGTCCCGGCAGACTGGAAAACTGCAAATGTAACATCCTTTTTAGAAAGGGCAGTAGACAGAAGGCTGGAAACTATAGACCGGTTAGCCTAACATCTGTGGTAGGTAAAATTTTGGAGTCCATTATTAAGCAGACAGTAACAGGACATTTGGATAATCATAATTTAATAGGACAAAGTCAGCATGGTTTTATGAAGGGGAAGTCATGTTTGACAAATTTGCTGGAGTTCTTTGAGGAAGTACCGTATAGGGTGGATAAAGGGGAACCAGTGGACGTAGTGTATTTAGACTTCCAAAAGGCATTTGACAAGGTGCCACACAAAAGATTATTGCTTAAGATAAAAAATCACGGGATTGGGGGTAATATTCTGGCATGGATAGAGGATTGGCTATCTAACAGAAGGCAGAGAGTTGGGATAAATGGTTCATTCCCAGACTGGCAATCAGTAACTAGTGGTGTTCCGCAGGGGTCAGTGCTGGGTCCCCAACTCTTTACAATCTATATTAACGATTTGGAGGAGGGGACCAAGTGTAACATATCAAAGTTTGCAGATGATACTAAGATTGGAGGGAAAGTAGTGAGTGAGGAGGACATAAAAAACCTGCAAGGGGAGATCGACAGGCTAAGTAAGTGGCCAGAGGTTTGGCAGATGGAATACAATACTGGAAAGTGTGAGGTTATGCACTTTGGCAGGAAAAATCGTAGAGCAAGTTATTATCATAATGGCAAGAAACTGGAAAGTACTGAAGTACAAAGGGATCTGGGGGTCCTGGTTCACGAAGCTCAAAAGGTTAGTATGCAGGTGCAGCAAGTGCTTAAGAAGGCCAATGGAATGTTGGCTTTCATTGCTAGGGGGGTAGAATATAAAAATAGGGAGGTATTGCTTCAGTTGTACAAGGTATTGGTGAGACCGCGCCTGGAATACTGCATACTGTTATGGTGTCCACACTTAAGAAAGGACATACTTGCTCTCGAGTCAGTACAAAGAAGTTTCACTCTGTTAATCCCGGGGATGAGGGGATGGACATATGAGGAGAGGTTGAGTAGATTGGGACTCTACTCATTGGAGTTCAGAAGAATGAGAGGCGACCTTATTGAAACATATAAGATTGTGAAGGAGTTGGATCGGGTGGATGCGGGGAAGATGTTCCCGATGATGGGTGAAACTAGAACTAGGGGGCATAGTCTTAGAATAAGGGGCTGCTCTTTCAAAACTCAGATGAGGAGGAACTACTTCACTCAGAGGGTGGTAGGTCCATGGAATATGCTGCCCCAAAAAGCTGTAGAAGCTACATCATTACATAAATTTAAAACAGAAATAGACAGTTTCCTAGAAGTTAAGGGAATTAAAGGTTACGGGGAGCGGGCAGGAATTTGGACATGAGTCTAGGTTCGGATCGGTCATGGCCCTTTGGTTAGCGGATCGGGCCCAGGGGCCGTGTAGCTTGATCCTGCTCCTATTTCGTTTGTCTAATTCTGCTAGATTCAGGAGATGGTTCTGTGATAGTGGATTGGCGGTTAGGATCAGATCAGCCATGATCTTATTGAATGGCGGAGCAGGCTCGAGGGGCCGATTGGCCTACTCCTGCTCCTATTTCTTATGCTCTTATGTTCTTATGTTCTTAAATGTATTTGTGAGTTGCTATTGTGTTAGATGTAAATGCTTTTTCACCACTGTTCGTTACAAATATATTTAGATGTATCTGTATTATTTATTATTGTATTGAGTGGGGGAATCTGTGTCAGTTATAAATGTATTGCTGAGCTCTGTAAATGTCCAGTCCGGCCCCATTCTACCTTCTCATTGCCCCCACGTGGGACACGGCAGAACATCTGTTACATTCGGGTTTAACTTTTGCTTTTATTGATACTTAGAAAATGTGATGTTTAGAAAGTAATAACCCTGCATTCAACAGCCTCTCTGATACCTCCTCAGCACCCCTTACCCTGTCTGATAGGCTCTGAGCGTCCCTTACCCGCTCCAGAACCTCTTGAGCATCCCTTACCCTGTCTACTACATCCGGAGGGTCCTTTACCCTGTCTGGTACATCGGGAGCGTCCCTCACCCTTTCTGAAACATCCGGAGCATCCCTTACACTGTCTGGTACATCAGGGGCGTACATTACCCAGTCTGGTACATCCGGAGCGTCTCTTACACTATCCGATGCATCCGGAGCGTCCATTACCCTGTCTGATACAGCCGGAGCGTCCCGTACCCTGTGAGATATATCCGGAGCGTCCCTTACCCTTTTTGGTACATCTAGACTGTGCCTTAACCTGTCTGGTATATCCGGAGCGTCCCTTACCCTGTCTGGTAAAACAGGAACGTCCCTTGCCATGTATGGCAAATTCGGAGCGTCCCTGAAACTGCCTGGTACATCCGGAGCGTCCCTTACACTGTCTGTTACATCCGCAGTGTCCCATACCCTGTCTAGTACAACAGAAGCGTCCCTTACACTGTCTGGTAAATCTGGAGCGTCCCTGAAACAGTTTGGTATATCCGGAGCGTCCCTTCCCCTGTCTATTACGTCCGGAGCGTCCCTTACTCTCCTTCATAAATCCTGAGCATCGATTTTCCTTTTTGACAACCAGTTTGCCAAAATTGCATATTTCACCCTTCATCCGCAGCAATGTAGCGCTTCCCGTCGCTCACGCTGATCAACTGTTTAGGGAAAAGCATCAACTACCAGGTGAACAAATCCAATTCTTCAGTTAGCCTCCCCAGTGCACTTCATTTCCCAAGGAATGTTCTTGTACAATCGGGCTGCTTTGTTTCCAAAGGCCGGCCCTGCTTTCGCAGAGCTTGTCTGTCGAGAGGTCCCGCAGGTCTAAATCTATCGACTCGTTTCAATGCACCAATTCAGATTGGGGCGAATGGGACATGTGCCCCAGGATCAGCGGTGGGAGCAGAGCACACTTAGCGGTTTAAGTAGGAGAAAGTGAATGTTAGATTAAGGTAATACCGCAGGAAAGTTACAATGACATTGAAGGAGGGAAATAAAGGAGGGCTATTGAATGTGGAAGGAAGGGAAATCTGTGCCGTGACTCGGATTCGGACCGAGGTTGCTGCGGCCACAACGCAGAGTAATAACCACTATATGATCATGGCGCCACACATCAACTACTGGAGCTCTGCTCTGACCACAACAAAGTAACACACGGCACTGCTTAGAAAAGATGGAGAATAGGTGAAGAGTTAAAAATCAGCACCGCCAGAAATTAGGAAGTGGTGAAATTCGACCCAGGCCCCGCAGCGACTGGAGCCTTCATCCAGAATGGGAACTAGTGCAGCCGCAGTTTAATTTAAAAGAATTTTAGCCTTTTCACACGAGAAGAAGCTCATCCCTAGAGATTCATTAAAAAAAATGACCCTGCTGGGTGTCGAACCCAGGATCTCCTGTTTAAGTAGACAAACGCTTGGACCAGCTAAGCCACGGTGCCGAATCCCAATACAATTTTTCGCCTCCACTCATTGATATCTATCAGCTACCATTCACTGTCTTCTGGACTCTCAGGCCGTTTTTTATTTCTCCAACTCTCTTGTCTATTCCTCCACGTGTCCCGATGCTGTCTGTATCTCCCACTTAATTTACCTCAGTGTCAATCTGTGAGGTGATTCTGAATGATTACCCTATGTTTGTGTCTTATATGAAATAAATGAGGGGATCAGACAATACTTCCTCTGACACTGGGGAACTAATGAGCCAACATTTATAAAAAGATATTATTTATTGTGAAGCAGCAAACACAATATTCCATCTTGAAAGATTCAGGTTCAATTCTATGCAAAAGAAACTTTGAACCCAACGTGTTTGCAATTGGCCGCGTTTTAATTTGACGTCACAAACGCCATCATTGCACCTCAAGGTGATTAATATCTAAGAAACAGAGAAGTCATGCAGTGAAAGTGTATTTGTAGAAAGGGTTGTGAGACTGTGGAATGCACTGGCCCAGCAGAGCAGCAGATTTAAAACAAGGTTTAAAAACCGGCTGCGTGTGGGAGGAAGGGGAGAGGGAGGCAAGACATCCACAGAAGATCACAACAGAAAATGCTGGAAAAACTCGGCAGGCCAGGCAACATCCGTGGAGAGAGAAATAGAGTAAAAGTTTCAGGTCAGAACACTTTCCCAAGACTGAAAAAGCACAGGAAATGAAACAGATTAAAATGCCAGGCTGGGAGAGAACAAAAGAGAAGTGAAGAGACATTAAGGGATATTCAAAATGAGACAGGATGGTGATAGGAGTAGTGGAGACAAAAGATGGCTCTAGATTAGGTGTGAAATGCGCTGGCAGAATTGGAGACAGCTGGCATGTGGGAGCGAAAAAAAGGGGGAGCGCAAGAACAAAGGTGTGGATAAAAAATATAAGTAAAAATGTAATGGGGGCCAAGGTTATAATTTGAAAATTTTGAACTCTATGTTGAGTCCAGAAGGCTGTAAAGTGCCTAATCGGAAGATGAGGTGCTGTTCCTCGATCTTATGCTGAGCTTCCGTGGAACAATGCAAGAGGCCGAAGATGGTGAGGTCTGAGTGGGAATGGGGCGGTGAATTAAAGTGACAGGCGACCGGAAGTTCAGGGTCATCCTTATGGACTGAACAGAGCAGTTCCGCAAAGCAGTCACCCAATCTGCGTTTGGTCTCCCAAATGTAGAGGAGGCCACATCGTGAGCATCGAATACAGTATACTCGATTGCAAGAAGTACAAGTAAATCGCTGTTTCACCTGGAAGGGGTATTTGTGGTCCTGGACAGTGGGAAGGAGGGCAGGTATTGCACCTCCTGCACTGGCACGGGAAGGTGCCAGGTGAAGGGGAGGGGGTGTTGCGGTTATAGGGGAGTGGACAAGGGTATCATGGAGGGAGCGTTCCCTAGGGAATGCTGAAAGGGGAGGTGAAGGGAAGATGCGTTTGGTGGTGGGTTCAAATTGGAGGTGGCGGAAGTGGTGGAGGATGATCCGTTGAAAGTGGAGGCTGGTGGGGTGAAAGATAAGGACAAGGGGAACCCTATCGTGGTTCTGGGAGGGAGGGGCAGTGGTGAGGGCAGAAGTGCGGGAGATAGAATGGACATGGTCGAGGGCCGTGTCAACCATGGTAGAGGGGATTCATCGGTTGCGGAAAAGGGAAGACATGTCAGAAGTACTGGTGTGGAAGGCGACATCCTCGGAGCAGATGCGGCAGAGATAGAGAAACTGGGAGAATGGAATAGAGTCCTTACAGGAGGCGGGGTGAGGAGGAAGTGTAGTCCAGGTAGCTGTGGGAGTCAGTGGGCTTGTAGTGAATTTTGGTCAATAACCTATCCCCAGAGATGGAGACGGAGAAGTCGAGGAAGGGAGTGGAGATTCGGAGATGGACCATGTGAGGGTGAGGGAAGGGTCGAAATTGGAGGCAAAGTGAATGAAATGTCTAGTTCAGGGCGAGACTGGAAACGGCACCAATACAGTCATCAATGTACCAGAAAAAGAGGTGAGGGAGGTCTGGTAAACCACTGTTTGTATTCCACTGTGTACATGCCTGTACATGTCTCGGCTGACTCCTTCCACGAGTCCAGGTATAAAGGTGACTGCTCCACAGTCCCTCTGTATTCTGGACCGGTCGACCACTCGAGGCACACCTTCATTCTCTTGTTAATAAAAGCCTGTTAATTACTCACTTAATCTCAGTCTTTTGAGTTATTGATAGAGCATCAATTTTATTAACAAGATTTTATAATGGAGAAGATCCTCACACCAGCATGCCTAGACTTAGCCCATCGGGAGGCGGACACATCCACCAAGTTTACTCACTGGCTGAGGTGCTTTGAAAAATTCCTGATCACCTCCGCTGCAATGGTCAAATTGGACGAGGACAAACTGGATGTCCTGACCTCCAAAGTGAACCACCGAGTGTACTCGGTCATCCAGGATGCGATCTCGTACGCGGATGCTATCAAGCTCCTCAAGGACCAGTACACGCGCCCAGTGAATGAAGTGTACGCCAGGCACCTTCTGGGGAGTCGTAAACAACAGCCTGGGGAATTGACCGAGGAATACCTTCAGGCACTGTCTGTGCTTGGCCGGGCCTGTGGTTGTAAGGATGTAAAGGCCGCCATGTACACAGAGGAACGTATCCAGGATGCTTTTGTAGCGGGCCACAGGTCCAATTACACCCGACAGCGACTGTTGGAGCAGAGTGACCTCGATCTCAACAAGGCCTCTGAACTCGCACTATCATTGGACGCAGCCTACCGGGGCATGGATGCCTACTCCTCTGCACCGTGGACGCCGCGGGTAATGACAGCCTGGGACACGGTAGGACCGTCTCATAGCACCGTGCCACCCCAGCCACATCCCAGCAACGGCCCAACTACCGCAGCAGTGTCCCAAGGCCAGACAGCAATGCCCCAAGGCCAGAAATGCTACTTCTGTGGCCAGGCCAAACACCCCAGAGCACGCTGCCCGGCGAAAAATGCGATCCGCTCGGGCTGCAGGAAGAAGGGACACTACGCCAGCGTCGGCAGGACCAAAGCCACCCCGAACCCCAGCAGCGCCGCGTGTGGGCCGTGCGGGCCGCCATCTTGGGCCTCCCCTGCCATGTGCGAACCACCGGAACAGCAGCCATTTTGGACGCCTCCAGCCACATGGGGATCATGGACGCCGCCATCTTGGACGACAGCCGGGACGCAGCAGGCCACCGACACCGCCTCATCTGATACCCGCAGCGACACACCGACCCCTATGCTGGCCTCCGTTACGCTGGACCAAGCGAGACCGCACCAGCTGGCCCGGTCCACAATGGACATGAAGGTAAATGGTCACGAAACAATCTGCCTTTTTGACTCTGGGAGCACGGAGAGCTTCATCCACCCCGACACAGTGCGGCGTTGCCCTCTCCCAGTCCTGCCTGCGCACCAGCAGATTTCTATGGCCTCCGAGTCCCAGTCGGCAGACATTGGCGGTGGTGACACTCGTAGTAGATGGGACTGTGTATGATAATTTTAAACTTCTGGTCCTGCCCCACCTCTGCGCTGCCGTTCTACTGGGGTTAGATTTTCAGTGCCACCTGAAAAGTGTTACGATGGCGTACGGTGGACCCCTCCCCCCACTCACAGTCCGCAGCCAGCAGCTTCCAAATTGCCAGCCGTGCACCAGGTGCAACCTCTCCACACTCAGAGTCAACCCCCCCCCGAACTGTTCGCTAACTTCACCCCCGTCTCTAAGCCCATCGCCACAAAGAGCAGGCGATACAGTGCCGGGGACAGGGTTTTCATTAAAACCGAAGTGGAGCGTCTCCTGAAGGAAGGGATTATTGAGGGCAGCACCAGCCCCTGGCGAGCCCAGGTTGTGGCCGTTAAGACCGGCGAGAAGCAGCGCCTGGTCATCGACTACAGCCAGACAATAAATCACTACACCCTGCTGGACGCTTACCCACTCCCCCGCATAGCTGATATGGTCAACCAGATCGCGCAGTACCACGTCTTCTCGACCATTGACCTGAAATCAGCGTACCACCAGCTTCCTATCCGCCCTGAGGACAGCCAGTATACTGCCTTTGAGGCAAACGGCCGCCTCTATCACTTCCTTAGGGTTCCCTTTGGCGTCACCAACGGGGTCTCCGTCTTCCAAAGGGAGATGGACCGGATGGTCGATCAAAATGCGTTGCAGGCCACTTTCCCATATCTGGACAATGTGACCATCTAGGGCCATGACTTGCAGGACCATGACGCAAACCTCGAAAAATTCCTCTGCACCTCCAAACTTCTCAACCTGACATATAACAAGGAGAAGTGCATATTCCACACAACCCGCCTCGCCATCCTTGGCTGCATTGTGGAACACGGAGTCATCGGCCCCGATCCCGACCGGATGCGTCCCCTTATGGAACTCCCACTGCCCCACTGCCTCAAGGCCCTGAAGAGGTGGCTAGGGTTCTTCTCTTATTACGCCCAGTGGGTCCCCTACTATGCGGACAAGGCCCATCTGCTGATCAAGTCCACCTCTTTTCCCGTGACGGCAGAGGCCCGCTTAGCCTTCCACCGTATCAAGGAAGACATTGCCAAAACCACCATGCATGCAGTGGACGAATCCATCCCCTTCCAGGTGGAAAGCGATGCGTCTGACTTTGCCCTGGCCACTACCCTCAATCAGGCGGGGAGACTAGTGGCCTTCTTTTCACGAACCCTCCAGGGCTCGGAGACCAGGCACTCCACTGTTGAAAAGGAGGCCCAGGCTATTGTGGAGGCTATTTACAGGGAAATCATCTGAACATATCGTCCAGTCTCCCGGTCACCACAAAGATGCTCAATCTCATCGATTCAGCGTCATCTGCTGTAATCGGCTCTGTGGCGCAATGGGTAGCGCATTGGACTTTCTAGTGTAATGGCTGGAAAGGTCTTTCAAAGGTTGTGGGTTTGAGTCTCGCCAGAATCGCTGTTCGGTCAGGTTTTGGTGATGAACTTCTAAAGCCAAAGCACATTGAAGTTTTTCAAGGACTGAGAATCGCCAATGAGGTCAGTTGAGTTGTAAACAATTATCATGTCAGCTTCAATCTGCGCACATTCTGCAACTGTACAAAAACAGCGTTTGAATCTGGGAACCTCTCCCAAAGCAACCAATGAAACCCCTCGAGCGAGATTCAAACTCCGAGACAAACAAGCCGCTGGTAAACGAAGCTGTATGATTTCTTTCAGACTGCTTCTGTCCTTCCAATCTCGTGTTCCTATAAAATGTACAGCAATATCATGTGGTACCCGAAATATTTCAAGTCAACAATATCATCCTTACTTCACCGGGTTCGGTATGAAAATTAGAATTTGACTTTTTAAATACGTTCCCTGCCGCCTCAGTCATTATTACTTTCTTTACCCTTTCCTGCTGGTGCGGCAGGTTAGATCAGACTTGGCAGTTGAAGGGAGCCTGAGACGTCCATCAGTGGCAAACACAGAGAGACAAGTCACAGAGACGTGAGACATTGAAAGATAGCGTGTAGAGGTATGATTCTCGCACAGAAAAATCCATTGATTTTAAAGTGAGAGGCGAGGACCCAAATCGCGGATGAGCCCCCGCTCTTTAATCAAAAATCCCCAATTCCCTCAGTTTGGCGACATTGCAGAAGATTTAAAACAAAAACTGTTAAAAATTCCGCGATTTTATAATTAAAAGCGGGAATTCAGTCCCAGATGTGCGGAAACTGTGAGGTAAATATGTAAATCCGCTTGTTTACAGAAGACTGCTCCACATTTTCCACATTCTCAATCTGGGAGAGCGAACAGCACATATCTACATGTCTGCCGCTCACCCACAAAGCAGCACAAACTCACGGATTCAGAAACAGCTCATAGATGAAGAATGAAAGATAAACACAACTAGAGAAACCTGCAAAACTGAAGTCAATGGGAATCAAGGGGAAAACTCTCCATTGGTTGGAATCACACCGAGCACAAACGGAGTTGACAACAAATTCGCAAACGAAGTCAGAAGCATTTATCCATTAGTCTATGCGGCCGCTAATGCTGCTGGATTTCTTTTTATGTGGCGAATTGTGAGCAGGTTCAAGGCAATTGCTCGAAAAAAGAAGTGGATTGAGGAAAAGATAAAAATATTTCAACTGAATAAACAGGTCCTCTGCGAGCTGGATTCGCACCAGCGCAGTGAAACTCATTGCAAATGGGACGATGACATCGGCCGCTCGTTGGTCTAGGGGTATGATTCTCGCTTTGGGCATTTGACGATTTAAAATGCGAAAAGTCCCGGTTTCAAATCCCGGACGAGCCCCGACGCATTTAGTTAAACTCAACAACTCGGTCATCAAAGCTCAAATCGCTCGACTTCTAAAAAAACCGGCAGGATCTGGGATTGTGAGCTCTGCCATTTCAAACAGACACAGAATGATCACAGACTGTGAGCACTCCCGGTTTAAACAGACCCAGAATAATTCGCAACTGATAACGACTCCGCTCATTTTTGACAGGCCTGATTTGCAATGCTTATGAAATCGATGGCAACATCAATCTCGCGGTTTCTATAACGATGCCCAGTTTAATCTTGGATGCCAAGTTGAAAGTTTACTCCATTACCTTTTTTCCCTTTATCTCCGTCATTTTACTCCAGCCAAATGAACTGAGTTCAGGTGTCAGCCGTGGCTCAGCGGTAGCAAACTCAAGCCCCACTCCAGAGACGTGAGCACATAATGCAGGCTGACACTCCAGTGCAGTACCGAGGGAGTGCTGCACTGTCGGCAGTGCCGTCTTTCTAGTAAGATGTTAAACTGGGGCTTCAGATCCCATGAGAGAATGTTGAAAAGAACGAGGATTTCTCGCGCATTATCTATCTCTCAACCAAAGACACTAAAACAGAAAATCTCATCATTAAGTTTGATAAATATTTTTGAAATTAAATTGCCCCCAAAGGAGAAATGTTATGTTTCTGCTCCCCAATCATTTGCCTCTGTTGCCGCTAGTCTTTCATTCGGTGCCAATCTCAGAAGAAGGTAGAGAGGGTTCTCAATCTCCGAGTCGCGATCTCTATTCCACCTTCATTCAAGGTAGTTGAGAAATTCCAGTGGAATGTTTCAATTTTAACAAGATATGAGCAATGCAGGGGCACAGACCAGCAACACCAGTGCAGTTTTCACGAAATTGCATTTCAAGTAAAATTCAGTGATAATGCTTGGAAAGTGCATCAGCTTCAAACATGTAACACAGTAACGACGAGGATGGGATTTCGAACCCACGCATGCAATACACAATGGATTAACAGTCCATTGCCCTAACTTCTCGGCCACCTCGCCTCATCAATGCACTGCTCTCAGACATTCCATTTCCTGCTTTTTGCATCTAAGTAGAAATATCCTGAACAAAGTCAACTTCACTACTTATCCTGCCCGTGCACACAGTTCTACAATGCTGATAATGTACAATCAGCTTAATGTAAGCAAAAGACCTTCCGTTGCTTCAGGTGACTGTCAATAATGGTCGGTTAGAAGCCAGACTCAGAACAGAAAAAGTGTCGCCCAGATAATTAAACGACCGTAGCAGGACTTGAACATGCAATTTTCTGACAACTGAAAATTCGCAACCAAAGTCAGAAGCACTTATCCATTAGGCTATGCGGCCGCTGATGCGGCTGGATCTCTTTTTCTGGGGCGAGTTGTGAGCAGGTTCAAGGCAATTGCTGGAAAAAAGAAGTGGATTGAGGAAAAGATAAAAATATTTCAACTGAATAAACAGGTCCTCTGCGAGCTGGATTCGAACCAGCGCAGTGAAACTCAATGCAAATGAGAGGATGACATCGGTGGCTCGTTGGTCTAGGGGTATGATTCTCGCTTAGGGAATTTTTGTGGATTAAAATGCGACAGGTTTCGGGTTCAAATCCTGAACGAACCCCGACGCCGTCAGTTAAATTCAACAACTCGGTCATCAAAGCTGAAATCGCTGTACTTCTCAAAAAAACGGCATGATCCGGGATTGTGAGCTCTGCCATTTTAAACAGAAACAGAATGATCCGGGACTGTGAGCACTCCCTGTTTAAACAGACCCAGAGTGATTAACAACTGACCACGACCCATTCCATTATACACAGGCCTGATTTTCAATGCTTATGAAGTCGATGGCAACATAAATCGGACTGTTTCTTTAACAGGCGGCCGATTACGATGCCCGCTTTTCTGTTGGACGACAAACTGAAGGTTTACTCCATTTTAATTTTTCCCTTTATCTCCGTCATTTCTCTCCAGCCAAATGAACTGAGTGCAGGTGTCAGCCGTGGCTCAGCGGCAGCAAAGTCAAGCACCACTCCAGAGACTTGAGCACATAATCCAGGCTGACACTCCAGTGCAGTACTGAGGTAGTGCTGCACTGTTGGTGCCTCCGTCTTTCTAGTAAGACGTTAAACCGGGCCCTCCGATCCCATGAGAGTATGCCGAAAAGAACGACGATTTCTCGCCCATTATTTATCTCTCAACCAAAGACACTAAAACAGAAAATCTCGTCATTAAGGTTGGTAAATTTTTTTGAAATTACATTGCCTCCTAAAGGAGAAATTTATGTTTCTGCTCCCTAATCATTTGCCTCTGGCCCCGCTACACTTTCAGTCGGTGACGATCTCAGCAGAAGAAAGGAGGAGTTCGACAATCTCCGAATCGCGATCACTGCTCCAACCTCATTCAAGAAGTTGAAGAATTGCAGTGGTCTCTTTAAATTTTAACAAGATATGAGTAATGCATGGGGCACAGACCAGGAGTACCAGGGCGATTCTGACGAAATTGCATTTGAAAGCTTATTTTAGGCAAGATTCAGTTAAATGCTCGGAAAGCGTACCAGTATCAAACGCAATAACGACGAGGAGGGATTCGAACCCTCGCGTACAGATCGGCAATGGATTAACAACCCATCGCCTTAACTTCTCGGCCACCTCATCTCAACCATACACTGCTGTCAGCCATTCCATTTCCTGCTTTTTGCATCTAAGCAGAAATACCCTCAAAGAAAGTCCACTTCACCGCTTATCCTGCCCGTGCACCCAGATCTACAATGTTGAAAGTGTACAATCAGCTTAATGTAAGCAAAAGGCCTTCCGCTGCTTCAGTTGAGGGACTGTCAAAAATGGTCGGTTTGAAGCTAGATTCAGAACATAAAAAGTGTCGTCCAATTACTTAAACGACCGCAGCAGGACGCAAACCTGTAATCTTCTGACAACTGAAAAACTCGCAACCGAAGTGCAGACGTTTTATCCATTAGGCCACGCGGCCGTTGCTGCTGCTAAGCTTCTTTATATGGGGAGAATTGTGTGCAGATTCAAGGAAACTGCTCGCAAATAGAAGCGGATTGAGGAAAAGATAAACATTTTAACTGAATGAACAGGACTTCTGCGAGCTGGGTTTGCAGCAGCGCAGGAAATCGCAATGCAACTTAAAGTCGAACATCGGCGGCTCGTTGGTCTACGGGTATGATTCTTGCTTAGGGAATTTTTGTGGCTTTAAATGCGGGAGGTCCCGAGTTCAAATCCCGGACGAGCCCCGCCACATTTCGTTAAACTCAACACCTCGGTCATGAAAGCTGAAATCGCTCTACTTTAAAAAAAAAAACGGAATGATCCGGGACTGTGAGCTCTGCCATTTTAAACAGAAACAGAATGATCCGGGACTGTGAGCACTCCCGGTTTAAACAGACCCAGAGTGATTAACAACTGACCACGACCCATTCCATTATAGACAGGCCTGATTTTCAATGCTTATGAAATCTATGGCAACATAAATCGGACTGTTTCTATAACAGGCGGCCAATTACGATGCCCGCTTTTCTGTTGGACAACAAATTGAAGGTTCACTCCATTATAATTATTCCCTTTATCTCCGTCATTTCTCTCCAGTCAAATGAAATGAGTGTAGGTGTCAGCCGTGGCTCAGCGGCAGCAAAGTCAAGCACCACTCCAGAGACTTGAGCAGATAATCCAGGCTGACACTCCAGTGCAGTACTGAGGTAGTGCTGCACTGTTGGTGCCTCCGTCGTTCAATAAGATGTTAAACCGGACCCTCCGATCCCATGAGAGTATGCCGAAAAGAACGAGGATTTCTCGCCCATTATTTATCTCTCAACCAAAGACACTAAAACAGAAAATCTCGTCATTAAGGTTGATAAATATTTTTGAAATTACATTGCCTCCTAAAGGAGCAATTTATGTTTCTGCTCCCTAATCATTTGTCTGTGGTCCCGCTACTCTTTCATTTGGTGACAATCTCAGCAGAAGAAAGGAGGAGTTCGACAATCTCCGTATCGCGATCACTGCTCCACCTTCATTCAAGAAGTTGAAGAATTGCAGTGGTCTCTTTTAATTTTAACAAGATATGAGTAATGCATGGGGCACAGACCAGGAGAACCAGGGCGATTCTAACGAAATTGCATTTGAAAGCTTAATTTAGGCAAGATTCAATTAAATGCACGGAAGGTGTACCAGTATCAAACGTTATAATGACAAGGATGGGATTCGAACCTTCGCCTACAGATCGGCTCTGAGATTAACAGTCAATCGCCTTAATCTCCCGGCCACCTCGTCGCAACCATTCGCTGCTCTCAACCATTCCATTTCCTGCTTTTTGCATCTAAGCAGAAATACTCTGAAAGAAAGTCCACTTCCCGCTTATCCTGCCCGTGCACACAGATCTACAATGTCGAAAATGTACAATCAGCTTAATGTAAGCAAATGGCCTTCCGCTGCTTCAGTTGAGGGACTGTGAAAAATGGTCGGTTTGAAGCTAGATTCAGAACAGAAAAAGTGCCACCCAGTTAATTAAACGACCGCGGCAGAGCTCGAACCTGCAATCTTCTGATAACTGGAAAGACGCGTAACCGAAGTCAGACGCCTTATCCATTAGAACACGTGGCTGTTGTTGCTGCTGAGCTTCTTTTTATGGGGAGAATTGTGTGCAGATTCAAGGAAACTGCTCGCAAAAAGAAGCGGATTGAGGAAAAGATAAACATTTTAACTGAATGAACAGGACTTCTGCTAGCTGGGTTTGCACCAGCGCAGGGAATCGCAATGTAACTTGAAGCAGAGCATCGGCGGCTCGTTGGTCTGGGGGTATGATTCTCGTCTTAGGGAATTTCTGTGGCTTGAAATGCGAGAGCTCCCGCGTTCAAATCCCAGACAAGCCCCGCCACATTTAGTTAAACTCAACACCTCGGTCATGAAAACTGAAATCGCTCTACTTTAAAAGAAACGGAATGTTCCTGGACTGTGAGCTCTGCCATTTTAAACAGATACAGAATGACCGGGACTGTGAGCACTCCCGGTTTAAGCAGGCCCAGAGTGATTAACAACTGACCACGACCCATTCCATTATAGACAGGCCTGGTTTTCAATGCTTATGAAATGTATGGCAACACAAATCGGACTGTTTCTATAACAGGCGGCCGATTACGATGCCCGCTTTTCTGTTGGACAACAAATTGAAGGTTCACTCCATTATAATTTTTCCTTTTATCTCCGTCATTTCTCTCCAGCCAAATGAAATGAGTGTAGGTGTCAGCCGTGGCTCAGCGGCAGCAAAGTCAAGCACCACTCCAGAGACTTGAGCACATAATCCAGGCTGACACTCCAGTGCAGTACTGAGGTAGTGCTGCACTGTTGGTGCCTCCGTCTTTCTAGTAAGACGTTAAACCGGGCCCTCCGATCCCATGAGAGTATGCCGAAAAGAACGAGGATTTCTCGCCCATTATTTATCTCTCAACCAAAGACACTAAAACAGAAAATCTCGTCATTAAGGTTGATAAATATTTTTGAAATTACATTGGCCCAGTAATTCCTCTCTGAACGCGTGAGTACGGACGGGGTACTCACGCGTGTGGCCGGAGGAATTGCCGGTTTTCAGCATGCACAGCGCACGCGGGGAAAACTGGCATTTCCTGTCCCCTGACCTAATGGGTTCAGAGGCACAGCGCGTGCGACTGCACAGGCAGCGCGTGCACAGTGAACTTCGTCGATTTCATTCATGGATTCAGTGAGGGTAGGTCCTGACAACTTGGAAATGAAAAAAGCAGGAGTAAAGCTATCGAGAAGCTGCGGAGGTAAAGTCTGTCATCGTGGAGCTTTTGAAAGACATTTTATTTCTGTTTGGGAAAGGGAGGAAAGTTATTTTAAGAAAGGCTGAGGTAAGTTTAAAAACATTTTTTTGTTTAAAACGGTTTTTCAGTACTGTAGGTAGAAGGAGCAATTGTGGCTGTGGGCAAGGCCTCATTGAATTTATTTTTATAAATTGTGAAATTTACAGTTTTAGAAATAATAAAATGCTTACAAAATGAAATTGTCATCAGTAATATTTAGTAAGTATGTATGTATGATTGTATGTATGTCTGTATATATTCCATTAAGGATGTGCATTTATGTATGTATTCCTTTCAGTACGTGGATGAATGTATTAAAGTAATGATGAATTTCTGCAAATGTAATTTGTTAGAAAAGGATCTAGGCCTGTGATATTCATCAGGCGGGAAGGATGTGTTTGCAAGCCGTTAAAGCAAGCTTCCTGGCATAGGCCGAGTTGATGTTATAGGCACTAAGTTTATTAAAATAACTGTAACAACTATTTCCATTTACTCCAAACAGGTACGCCTGTGTAGTGAGGAGTCCTGTGAGCGAGAAACATGCCCTCTTATAGAAATGTTGCCACGATGTTCTATGTGTATTTGCTTCAAAGAAATCGCAACGCCAGGGAGCAACATAGAAGATTGAGGAACCATAACCGTCGCCTGATCAGAAGAAACAACCACCCACCACACAGAGTTTACAGGGAGAGGCGATCATTTGAAATGCTTTCCGAGGAGTTGTGTATCAGGAGGCTGCGCTTCAGTAAAGAGGAAGTTGGCCGACTATGTGACATGTTGAAGGCGGACTTGTAGCCACGCTCGAAAACACGCACTGCCTTGTCAGTGAACATGAAGGTAACCACAGCATTGAACTTCTTTGCAAGTGGATCATTTCAAGCAGGCACCGGTGACATATGCAACATCTCCAAGAATGCTGCGAAGGTCTGCATTCACCAGGTCACAGAAGCCATTTGCCATAGGCTTTCAGATTTCATTCGTTATGACTTGTCCACTCGACATCAGAAGGAGATGGCCTTTGCTTTTTATCGCATTGCTGGATTACCCAAAGTGATTGGGGCCGTCGATGGAACCCATATTGCTTTGAAGGCACCCAAGGATGCACCTGTGACATTCATTAACAGGAAGGGGTATCATTCATTGAATGTTATGATATTATGTGATGCACACCTCCGGATCATAAACGTGAATGCAGGGCACCGGGAAAGTAATCATGACTCCTTCGTCCTCCGTAACTCTAATTTGTATGATTCTCTCAGCAAATTGCCTACAGGATCCGCATGGATATTGGGCGACAAGGGCTACCCGCTAAAACCATGGCTGATGACCCCCTACCGCAATACCATTAATCAGTCTCAGGAGAGATACAACCATGCACACGTGACTACACGTCAAGTGGTGGAGAGGACAATAGGAGTTCTGAAATCACGCTTCTGGTACCTGGATAGGTCAGGGGGGACCTTGCAGTACTCTCACCAAAAAGTGGCACGGGTTGTGCTGGCCTCCTTGCCCTGCAGGAAGGACTGACCCTTAACAATGATGAACAGCTGCCTGTTGAAGTGGAGGATGAAGGCGATGGCAATGTGCATGTTGCCAGGCCTCATGGGGAGGAGCCAAGTGCCGCCAAATCTAAGGCTGCTCGCGAACTGCTGGTAGCCAACACCTTCACGCAGTAGTTACGCCCTGTACCTACCCCTCCCCCCGCAAGGCAAAGACAGAAGCAGACACATATTAAAGTGAAACAGTGACCTTTTATTGCATCATCAAAAACTTTTCATCTTCAGTTTCGATGTATACAGTGAATAACTTGTAAATTTTAAGTAAAGCTTCTGTACTTATAAAAAATTTCTAAAAATGAACAATGAGGAAGAAATATTGTAAACAGTTAGTTTTTACTTGTCTTTCTTTTGTTGTGCAAGTAAGACATTCAGGATGTTAAGGACCTCTTTTATGCACTTTAATAATATTAAAGTTAACAGATTTGAAATCACTTTGTAAACAGGTTTAAGTAATTTTTGTTTGATTCACAGTGAAATGGCAAAATTTAAGATGGGTACTACCTCATGTAACGTTTTCAAACATGTGCATAATGCTAACTGTTGGCAAAGAAAGTGTAAACATTTTACAGTAATTTTTACTTTCTTACTGCGATACAAACATTCAAGGTGGGAACTAGCTAGTTTCTACTTCTGTAACTGTTGTAAAATATTTGAAATAAAAGAAATGTTTAAATTGTTTTAAGATTGACTACTGGGTGTACTGCTTAAACGAAAAGGTAACATATCCTTTCATGCAGAAATAAACATTTAAATTTAAATATGTAAGAAAACATTAAACATTTCAATAAAATGAGAAATATAACAATTTAACGAATTGGTCACTGGCCTCTGTGGCTGAGGGTTGAAGGAGGCAGAGTGGGCAGAAGGTGACACGCTAACGTTTCCTGTGCCTTTTCAATGCCCTCTGCGGCCGCTGACTCCACGCACTGCTCATCCCGCGTTTGAGAGGTACTCTGTCCAGCTGAGGGAATGAAGCAGAAAACATTTGCAAAGGTAAAGCAAGATTTGCCACATCACCGATATTCAGCACACACCTATCCTTCTTCAACATATAGCTGGGCAGGGCAACTCACTATGAGGGTCAGCAATGTTTGTTTCAGATCCTTCAGCAGGGCGATTGCAAGCAAATCCGCACATCTGTTCGACCCGTTCCTCATGCTCGGTCAAAACCCTCAGCATGGCAACACCACCGCCTGTGCGTGTGCGTTCTCTGGCATTGTGTGATATCTTACTCTGATATTAAAGAAGCGAAAATAGAATCATACAGCTGCATTTCTGACATGGTCAGCAGAGGCTTTGAAGACTGGGTTGGGTGTTTCTTAAAATCTCTGATTGAAGTTTTACAGCTCAAAGCACTGGAATCAAGATAAGAGAACAGAAGGTAACCCTGAGCTGGCCCCAAAGCCATAAAGTTTTATTCCTAGCTCAGGTGACTTTACCATGAATTAACTTTAGAAAATTAAATGCAGAAGCCTTCTGCAATCCTGTTAAAATAAACTCTTAGCAATATAACAGTACACTTTCGTTAAAACTGTACAAACCCTGACACATCGCAACAAGTCACTGATTTTCTTGCGACATTGTGCCGCTGTATGTGGTATGGTGGAGCTCGCATTGACAGCTTGTGCAACTTCCGACCACGCTGCCATCTGACATTTTCGCGGTGCCCTTGACTGCTCATTCCCCATGATGTGCAGGCACCTCGCCTCCACCTCGCTGAGGAGACTTCTGAGGTCATCCTCAGTGAAGTTCTGAGTTCTATTAATCACGTTAAATGTGGTCATTCCAGACATCTCAATTTGCTAATTAACTGAACAGAATTAAAAGATTGTTTTCAAGGCTTTAAAAACTGCTCAAACAGCTTCAATTCTCTTCAAAACTTTCTGAGAGTCATCAAAATCATTCAAAACTTTTTAAAAGTTTATAAAAGTTACCAAAACATTGATGAAAATACACAGAACCTACCTGCACTTTTGTTCTGTAAGAAAGAGTGCTCTCCAGCTGCTTTCACAGATTATGGGCGTGTCCTATTAAAATGAGACCTCAAGGGGCGTGTCTCACTTGCACAGCGCGCTGCAGGCTTCGCGCTGGCTGCACTCCTGGGCGGCGTGACATCATATGCTGCCCGGGATTCTTCTCTTTCAAAAAGGAATTCCAGGCGTCCCTGGAGGTGAAAGGCAGGCGCGTCGGGTAAGTGCAGATGGGGGCTTGCACGCGCAGCAAGCCCCCGATCCTAATTTCTGCCCCATTGCCTCCTAAAGGAGAAATTTATGCTTCTGCTCCCTAATCATTTGCCTCTGTTCCTGCTACTCTTTCATTCGGTGACAATCTCAGCAGAAGAAAGGAGGAGTTCGACAATCTCTGAATTGCGATCACGACCCCACCTTCATTCAAGAAGTTGAAGAATTGCAGTGGTCTCTTTTAATTTTAACAAGATATGAGTAATGCATGGGGCACAGTCCAGGAGCAACAGGGCGACTCTGACGAAATTGCATTTGAAAGCTTATGTTAGGCAAGATTCAGTTAAATGCTCGGAAAGTGCACCAGTATCAAACGCAATAACGACGAGGATGGCATCCGAACCCTCGCGTACAGATCGGCAATGAGATTAACAGCTCATCGCCTTAACCTCTCGGCCACCTCGTCTCAACCAAACACTGCTCTCAACCATTCCATTTCCTGCTTTTTGCATCTAAGCAGAAATACCCTGAAAGAAACTCCACTTCACCGCTTATCCTGCCCATGCACACAGATCTACAATGTTGAAAATGTACAATCAGCTTAATGTAAGCAAAAGGCCTTCCACTGCTTCAGTTGAGGGTCTGTCAAAAATGGTCGGTTTGAAGCTAGATTCAGAACATAAAAAGTGTCGCCCAGTTAATTAAATGGCCGCGGTAGGACTCGAACCTGCAATCTTCTGATAACGGAAAAAATGCAACCGAAGTCAGATGCCTTATCCATCAGGCCACGCGGCTGCTGATGCTATTGAGCCTGTTTTTATGGGGAGAATTGTGAGCAGATTCAAGGAACCTGCTCGCAAAAAGAAGCGGATTGAGGTAAAGATAAACATTTTAACTGAATGAACAGGACTTCTGCGAGTTGGGTTTGCACCAGCGCAGGGAATCACAATGCAACTTGCAACAGAACATCGGCGGCTCGTTGGTCTAGGGGTATGATTCTCGCTTAGTGATATTTCTGTGGTTTAAAATGTGTGAGGTCCCGGGTTCAAATCCCCGATGAGCCCCGCCACCTTTAGTTAAACTCAACACCTCGGTCATGAAAACTGAAATCGCTCTACTTTAAAAAAAACGGAATGATCCGGGACTGTGAGCTCTGCCATTTTAAAGCAGACACAGAATGATCCGGGACTGTGAGCACTCCCGGTTTAAACAGGCCCAGAGTGATTAACAACTGACCACGACCCATTCCATTCTAGACAGGCCTGATTTTCAATGCTTATGATATCGATGGCAACATAAATCGGACTGTTTCTATAACAGGCGGCCGATTACCATGCCCGCTTTTCTGTTGGATGACAAATTGAAGGTTTACTTCATTTTAATGTTTCCCTTTATCTCCGTCATTTCTCTCCAGCCAAATGAACTGAGTGTAGGTGTCAGCCGTGGCTCAGCGGCAGCAAAGTCAAGCACCACTCCAGAGACTTGAGCACATAATCCAGGCTGATACTCCAGTGCAGTACTGAGGTAGTGCTGCACTGTTGGTGCCTCCGTCTTTCTAGTAAGTAGTTAAACCGGGCCCTCCAATCCCATGAGAGTATGCCTAAAAGAACGAGGATTTCTCGCCCATTATTTATCTCTCAACCAAAGACACTAAAACAGAAACTCTCGTCATTAAGGTTCATCAATATTTTTGAAATTACATTGCCTCCTAAAGGAGAAATTTATGTTTCTGATCCCTAATCATTTGCCTCTGGTCCCGCTACTCTTTCATTCAGTGACAATCTCAGCAGAAGAAAGGAGGAGTTCGACAATGTCCTAATCGCGATCACTTTCATTCAAGAAGTTGAAGAATTGCAGTGGTCTCTTTTAATTTTAACTAGATATGACTAATGCATGGGGCACAGACCAGGAGCACCAGGGCGATTCTGACGAAATTACATTTGAAAGCTTATTTTAGGCAAGATTCAGTTAAATGCTCGGAAAGTGTACCAGTATCAAACGTAATAACGACAAGAATGGGATCCAAACCCTCGCGTACAGATCGGCAATGGATTACCAGTCTATCGCCTTAACCACTCGGCCACCTCGTCTCAACCATATACTGCTCTCAGCCATTCCATTTCCTGCTTTTTGCATCTAAGCAGAAATACCCTGAAAGAAAGTCCACTTCACCGCTTATCCTGCCCGTGCACATAGATCTACAATGTTGAAAATGTACAATCAGCTTAATGTAAGCAAAAGGCCTTCCGCTGCTTCAGTTGAGGGACTGTCGAAAATGGTCGGTTTGAAGCTAGATTCAGAACAGAAAAGGGGTCGCCCAGTTAATTAAACGACCGTGGTCGGACTCGAACCTGCAATCTACTGACAACTAAATAACTCATAACTGAAGTCAGACACCTTATCCATTAGGCCACGCGGCCGCTGATGCTAGTGAGTCTCTTTTTATGGGGAGAATTGTGAGCAGATTCAAGGAAACTGCTCGCAAAAAGAAGCGGATTGAGGAAAATATAAACATTTTAACTGAATGAACAAGACTTCTGCGAGCTGGGTTTGCACCAGCGCAGGGAATCGCAAAGCAACTTGAAGCAAAGCATCGGCGGCTCGTTGGTCTAGGGTATGATTTTTCGGAGTTGGGGAAAATGTTCAGTGCTAATGACACTAGGAATCTGGTGAGGCTTTTGGTAATTTCACCAGCTCACGAACACATGAGAGTATCTCCTGCTGCACTCGATCATAGAACCCCAGCCAATGTTCCTCAATTAAACAACATTAACCCGTGCACCTGCCACACGCCCTATTGACCTGAGTTTCCATCAAATAGATTTGAATAAATCTGCAAAAAGACGAGGTTAAGACTGGAACTGATAAGATGTTGATCACAGAGTTAACATCAAAGTCAGGCACATTGTCCAATAAGATAGGTAACTGCGAACAAGGAGGATGGGAATGAAGGAAGCAAGAAAGGAAGGGAGGAAGCAGGAAGGAGCTCTCCATTCAACCTTCTTTCCATTAGATCTGGGTGAAATATTAGTTTGAGAAAGTGGGAGAATTTTACCAAACAGGAAGAGAAAAGATTGTCTAATTTGGGGACAGTAACATTTTCAGGCCACTTATATTCCAACTGATTAACAGTCCTGAGACTTAAAACCTCTCAGCAACCTCGATGTAACATTATTATCCAAAAGGAGTCATCCAAAAATCCCTTTTATTTCAGTATTTCTGTTTCCAAACGGTAGAAACCACCTTGAATAAAGTCCCCTTTACCGCATGACCTGTCCGTGCTCCCAGATTGACAATATGGGTAATCTGGACTAGGCTTCTGGAAATAAACGGATTTACTTATTGACCTCACAGTTTCGGCACTTCTGGGACTGAATTCTTGCTTTAAAGAATAAAATTGCCGTTTTCTTGCGATGTACTGAACACAGGCTGATTTTCCGGCGGTTATTATTTGAAGACATGTGGAATGTCTCCAGGCCGAGGAAAGTGGTTCTATTAAAATGTTGCGGCGCATTCAGGACTTGAACCCGGTACCTCTTGCATTTATAATTGATGCAAATTCCCGAAACGCGAATCACACCCCTAGAGCAAAGAGCCGCTGACACTCAAATAAGTGATTAATCTCGGCAATGATAATTTCACATACATAAAGATATTTTAGACCAGTGACAGTGTTAAATCTCATATATTGTTCAAATGCATCAATGTGTGAATATGATATTAAATGTGTTTCAATATAGTGGCGGATTTAAAGCAGATTCGGGGCCAGCGGCTCACATGGTGATCTTACCTGTGGCTCTCTTGACTCCCTCTCCCCTCCCTCCCACACGCTGCCGGTTTATAAACCTTGTTTTAAATCTGCTGCTCTGGGCCAGTGCATTCCACAGTCTCACAACCTTTTCTACAAATACCCTTTCACTGTTTATTGTTATACATCACCTTGAGGTGCAATGGTGGCATTTGTGACATCAAATTAAAAGGCGGCGAATTGGAAACACGTTGGGGTCAAAGATTATTTTGGCACAGAATTGAACCTTAATCTTTCAAGATGGAATATTGTATTTGCTGCATCACAATAAACAATATCTTGTTATAAATGTTGGCTCATTAGTTCCCCAGTGTCAGAGGAAAAATTGCCTGATCTCCTCATTTATTTCATGTAAGACACAAACAATGGGTAATTATTCAGAAACACGTCACAGATTGACACTGAGATAAATTAAGCGGGAGATACAAACAGCAATGGGACACATGGCGGAATAGACATGAGAGCTGGAGAAATACAAAACGGCCTGAGAGTCCAGAAAACAGTGACTGGTAGCTGATGGGTGGGACGGTATGCTGTGAGGCGGATGTCATGAAACTCCAGTACGATTTGCACAGGTTAGGTGATTGGGCAGAAACATGGCAAATGCACTATAATGTGGATAAATGTGAGGTTATCCACTTTGGTGGCAAAAACAGGAAGGCAGATTATTATTTGAATGGCAATAGATTGGGAGAAGGGGAAGTGCAAAGAGACCTGGGTGTTCTTGTGCACCAGTCCCTGAAGGTAAGCATGCAGGTGCAGCAGGTGGTTAAGAAGGCAAATGGTATGTTGGCCTTCGTAGCAAGAGGGTTCGAGTACAGGAACAAGGAGGTCTTGCTACAGTTGTACAGGGCCTTGGTGAGACTGCACCTTGAGTATTGTGTGCAGTTTTGGTCGCCTTATATGAGGAAGGACGTTCTTGCCATGGAAGGAGTGGAGCGAAGATTCACCAGGCTGATACCTGGGATGGCAGGAATGACGTATGAGGAGAGATTGGGTCGATTGGGCTTATACTCACTGGAGTTTAGAAGAATGAGAGGGGATCTCATCGAAACCTATAAAATTCTGTCAGGCCTGGACAGGCTAGATGCTGGAAGGATGTTTATGATGGCCGGGGAGTCCAGAACCAGGGGCCATAGTCTAAGGATAAGGGGTAGGACATTTAGGACTGAAATGAGGAGGAATTTCTTCACCCAGAGAGTGGTGAACCTGTGGAATTCTCTGCCACAGAGGGCGGTGGAGGCCAGTTCATTAAATAGATTGAAGAAAGAGTTGGATATATTTCTTAAGGCTAAAGGGATCAAGGGATATGGGGAGAGGGCAGTGACAGGCTACTGAATTTGAATGATCAGCCATGATCTCTTTGAATGGCGGAGCAGGCTCGAAGGGCCGAATGGCCTACTCCTGCTCCTATCTTCTATGTTTCTATGACATCAGTGAGTGGAAGCAAACAGTTGTGTCGGGATTCGGCCCCGTGGCTTAGCTGGTTCACAGCATCTAATCTAGTAAACAAGGGATTCTGGGTTCGACTCCCAGCGGGGCTTTTTTTCTTTATGACTCTCGGGGTGAGTTTCTTCTCGTGTGAAAAGGCTACAATCCTTTTAAATGTAACTGCGGCTGCACCAGTTCTCATTCTGCATGAAGGCTCCAGTCGCTGCGGGTTTGGGTCGAAATCCACCGCTTCCTAATTTCTGGCGGTGCTCATTCTGGCCTTCACCAGAAATCCATCTTTTCTAAGCAGGGCCTTGCGTTACTTTGTTGTGTTCCGAGGAATGCTGCAGCAGGTGACGTGTGGCACAGTGAATCTATAATGCTTAGTAGTCTGCGCTGTAACTGCAACAAGTTCGGTTCGAATCCGAATTATGACGCAGATTTTTCTTCCTTCCACAATCAATATCCTTCCTTTAATTTACTCCTTCAATTTCACTGTAACTTTCCTGCGGTATTAGCTTAATCCAATATTCACTTTCACCTACTTAAACCGCTAAGTGTGCTCTGCTACCATCGCTGACCTTGGGGCACATGTCCCATTCGCCCCAATCTGATTTGGTGCATTGAAACCAGTTGATACATTTAGACCAGCGGGACCTCTCGACAGTCAAGGTCTGCGAAAGCAGGGCCGGCCTTTGGAACCAATGCAGCCGAGTGTACAGGAAAATTCCATCGGAAATTAAGTGAACTGGGGAGGCTAACTGAAAAACTGGGTTTTATTTTCCTGGTAGTTGGCGCTTTGCCCTAAACAATTGAGGAGTATGAGCGACGGGAAGCGCTACTTAGCCGCTGATGAAGGGAGAAATATGCAATTTTGGCACACTGCTTAGCAAAAAGGATAACGGACGCTCAGGAGTTATCAAGGAGAGTAAGGGACGCTCCGGATGTACCCGACAGGATAAGGGACGCTCCGGGTGTAGCAGGCAGTTTAAAGGACGCTCCGGATTTAACAGACAGGGTAAGGGACGCTCCTGTTGTACCTGACAGGGTAAGAGACGCTTTGGGTGGATCGGACAGTGTAAGGCACGTTCGTGATGTACCAGACAGTGTAAGGGACGCTCCGGATGTATCAGGTAGGGCACGGGACGCTCCAGATGTACCAGACAGGGTAAGGTGACCTCCCGGTGTACCAGACAGTGTAAGGGACGCTCGGGATGTATCAGGTAGGGTAAGCGACGCTCCGACAGTACCAGAAAGGGTAAGGGATGCTCAAGAAATTCTAGAGCGGGTAAGGGACTCTCAATGCCTATCAGACAGGGTAAGTGCCGCTCATGCGTTATCAGAGAGGCTGATGGATGCAGAGTTAAAACTTTCTAAACCTCATATTTTCAATGTATCAATAAAAGCAAAAGTTGAATCCGAATGTAACAGATGGTCTGCCGCGTCCCACGTGGGGGCAACGAGAAGGTAGAATGGGGCCGGACTGGACATTTGCAGCGCTCAGAAATACATTTATAACTGGCACAGATTCCCCACCCAATACATTAATAAATAATACAGATACATCTAAATACATTTGTAACGAACAGAGGTGCAAAAGCATTTACATCTAACACAATAGCAACCCACAAATACATTTGTATCTAATATCATCACACACAAATATGTTTACAACCATCACAGGTGATTGATCGCTGAAAAATACTTTAATTGATTATCTTTAAAGCCATGATATTTACATGGCAGTTTGCATTGACCTTCCTCCAAAGCCGCTGGGGATTATTGGAGAATGATTCGGGTCCTGATCGGTTGTTTGTTAGGCCGATTGGAACAAGTTTTGAGCGCAAGTCCAATATTATAAGTCGACGATAAAAAGGGGCTAACGTGGGACCGTTCGCAAATTTCAATCTACAGTCCCCAAAGCGAGATTCATACCCCTAGACTTAAGAGCCACTCTGTCTAGAGTACAGACCCAATCAACTGGTTATCAAACCTAAAATGAAATGGATTTGTCATGTATTGTCCATTGCATATTGACTGATTCAGGTAAGCAGAGTATTGGAGACAGCAGTTTTACATTCCCAATACCAATGCTCTGTCACGTGTGCCCGCAGTTCCATTCCTGTTCCAAACCCTCTTTTTACTGTCGGTGACTTGTCCGGAATGTGCTTGGAGAAGTGTTAGAATCGCAGTACAGCCCTTCCCACTGTCGCTTCCTCTAAATCTCCATCCAGGATTTTCACCAGTGCACGGTACATCAGCTTGAGCTACTGTTTAATTTGTTCTCGGCATTAACTGTGCTGATCTTTTAACTTGTCCCACTACACGGCATCTCCAAATTTGTCGATTGCACCTCGAGGGCATTTTTCAGATGTAAACCTGTAACATCTGCGACAGGAGAAAGATTCAATTTCAGCGTTTCCAACAACAATGAGCCGATTGATATTAACCTCGACCATCCACACCTACACGCTACTGATGCAAATCTCTGCGCTCCTCTGCTTCAGTGATATCTTGTTTTGAAGCGATGAGCAGTTTACGCTCTCTGAAACAGCAATCGCTGCTGTCCACCGGCAGCGGGCGCTTGGAGAGAGCGGGGCCGGACAGGCAGCCAGAACTTCGCTGCTGTCGCGGGTCTCACTCACTCCGGGAGCTGGGGAACAGCAAACAAAGTCATGGGTTTGTTGCCGCGTCTGAAATGCGGCTCCGAACTGTTGCTATTAACCGAGGCAGCGCTGCCGGATCCTGTAATGAGCTCTCACACTTTCGGTATCTCCCAACAATGGCCTGTGAAGAAAAGCCCGCGAAAGTGAGTTTAAATACTCACTGAACCTCCGGCCTCACCGTTCTCGACAATGGCCTGTGAATAAAAGACCGCGAAAGTTAGTTTAAATACTCACTGAACCTTCGCTCTCACCGCTCCTGACAATCTCCCTATCGCCATATCCCTTGATGCCCTGACTAGGCAGAAATCTATCGACTTCTGCTTTGAATATACCCAATGACTGAGCCTCCACACCCCTCTGGGGTAAAGAATTCCAAAGATTTACCTTCCACTGTCTGAAGAAATGTTTTCTCATCTCAGTCCTGAATGGCCTACCCTTTATCCTGAGACTGTGGCCCCTGGTTCTAGACTCCCCAGCCTTGGGAAACATCCTCCCAGCATCTACCCTATCAAGCCCTGTAATCATTTTGTATGCTTCAATGAGATCCCCTCTCATTCTTCGGAATTCAAGAGAATACAGGCCTAGTTTACTCAATCTACTCTTATACGACAGTCCTGCCATCTCAGGAATTAATCTCATAAAACTTCGTTGCACTCCCTCTATGACAATTATATCCTTCCTTAGGAAAGGAGACCAAAATTGTACACAGTACTCCAGGTGTGGTCTCACCAAGGCCCTATATAATTGGAGTAAGACTTCTTTACTCCTTTACTCAAATCCTCTTGTAATGAAGGCCAGCATACCATTTGCCTTGCTAGTGGTTTGCTGCACTTGCACATTCACATGCAGTGACCCATATACAAGGACACCCAAGTCCCTTTTAAGCGTCTGCATTCCCCAATTTTTCACCATTTAGGAAATACTCTGCCTTTCTGTTTTTTCTACCAAAGTGGATAACTTCACATTTATCCACAATATATTCCATCTGCCATGTTCTCGCCCACTCACTGAGCCTTTCGAGATCCCCTTGAAGCTTCTTCACATCCTTTTCACAGCGGACACTGCCACCTAGCTTTGTATCATCAGCAAATTTGGAAATGATACATTTAGTCCCCTCATCCAAATCATTGATATAGATTGTGAATAGCTGGGGCCCGAGCACCGATCCTTGTGGTGCCCCACTAGTCACAGCCTGCCATCCTGAAAAAGACCTGTTTATTCCTACTCTTTCTTTTCTGTCTGTTAACCAGTCTAAAGCCCGTGTAGATTGGTGTTCGCTCTCAGCTTTTCCCATCGATGTGAAAATGAAACAGGAGGAGATGAGAATTGCCCCGAACAGCAGAGCTGGGCACTGACTCTGTTTCTATTGCTGCAGGAGATGTTCTGTTCCTCTAAAGATTCTCCTCACCATTAAAGGGCCTGTTTTAACTCACAGTCATTAACTGGGCGGTTTTGTTATATTTTGGAGAGTTTCCATCAAATAGATTTCAATAAATCTGCAAGAAGACGAGGTTAGGACTGGAACTGATAAGATGTTGATCACAGAGTTAACATCAAAGACAGGCTCCTTGCCCAATGAGGCAGGAAACCGCGAAAAAGGAGGATGGGAATGAAACAAGGAGGGATGAATGTGAGAAAGGAGGAAGGAGCTCTCGATTCCATCTTCTTTCCATTAGAGCTGTGTGAAATATTACTTTGAGAAAGTGGGAGAATTTTAACAAACAGGGAGAGAAAACATTGTCTAACTTGGGGACTAACATTTTCAGGCCACGTATCTTCCAACTGGATTAACAGTCCTGAGACTTTAACGACTCACCAACCTCGATCTAACATTATCCAAAAGGAGGCATCCAAAAATCCCTTTTATTTCAGTATTTCTGTTTCCAAACCATATAAACAACCTTTAATAAAGTCCCTTTACCACATGTCCTGCCCGTGCTCCCAGATTAAGAATGTGGAAAATGTGGAGCAGGCTTCTGGAAGCAAACGGATTTACATATTGACCTCACAGCTTCGGCACTTCTGGGACTGAACTCCTGCTTTAAAGAATACAATTGCCGTTTTCTTATGATATACTGAACACAGGCTGATTTTCTGGCGGTTATTAGTTGAAGACTTGTGGAATGTCTCCAGGCCGAGGAAAGTGATTCTATTAAAATGTTAGAGCGTGTCTGGGATTTGAATCCGGTACATCTTGCATTTTATTGATGTGAATTCCCAAAACGTGAACCACACTCCTGGAGCAAAGAGCTGCTAATCCTGCACTGCGTGTTTAATCTCGGCCATGATAATTTTGCACATTAAAGCAGATATTTTAGATCAGAGACAGCGTTAAATCTCATATATTGCTCAAATGCATCAATGTGTGAATATGACATTAAATGTGTTTCAATACAGTGGGGGGATTTAAAGCAGATTCGGGGCCAGTGGATTCCAAGGTGATGTTAACTGTGGCTGTCTTGCCTCCCTCTCCCCTTCTTCTCACAAGCTGCCGGTTTTTAAACCTTGTTTTAAATCTGCTGCTCTGCTGGGCCAGTGCATTCCACAGTCTCAGAACGCTTTCTACAAAAACCCTTTCGGTGCTCGACTTCTCTGTTTATTAGTTATGAATCACCTTGAGGTGCAATGGTGGCGTTTGTGACGTCAGATTAAAAGGCAGCCTATCGGAAACACGTTGGGGTCACAGTTTCTTTTGCACAGAATTGAAACTGAATCTTTCAAGATGGAATATTGTATTTGCTGTATCACAATAAACAATATCTTGTTATAACTGTTGGCTTAATAGTTCCCCAGTGTCTGAGGAAGAATTGTCTGATACCATCATTTATTTCATATAAGACACAAACATAGGATAATCATTCAGAATCACCTCACAGATTGACACTGAGATAAATTAAGTGGGAGATACAGACAGCAATGGGGCACATGGCGGAATGGACAAGAGAGCTGGAGAAATAAGAAACGGCCTGAGAGTCCAGAAGACAGTGACTGGTAGCTGATAGACATCAGTAAGTGGAAGCGAGAAATTGTGTCAGCAGTCGGCCCCGTGGCTTAGCTGGTCAAAGCGTCTGTCTAGTAAACAGAAGATCCTGGGTTCGATTCCCAGCGTGGCCTTTCTTAATTAAATCTCTAGGAGTGAGTTTCTTTTAATGTGAAAAGGCTCAAATTCTTTTAAATGTAACTGTGGCTGCACTAGTTCCCATTCTGCATGAAGGTCCAAATCGTTGCGAGGCCTGGGTCGAATATCACCTCTTCTGAATTTCTGGCGGTGCTGATTTTGGCCTCTTCATCAAAAATCCATGTTCCCTATGCAGTGCAGTGCGTTACTTGGTTGCGGTCAAAGCAAGCATCAGTAGTTGATGTGTGGTGCCGTGATCGTACAGTGATTAATACTCTGCGTTTTGGCCGCAGCAACTTCGGTTCGAAACCACAACATAACGCAGATGTTTCTGCTTTCCACAATCAATAGCTTTCCTTTCCCCCTTCAATTTCATTGTAACTTTCCTGCGGTATTACCTTAATGTAACATTCACTTTCGTCCACTTAAACCGCTAAGTGTGCTCTGCTACGACCGCTCTTCCTGGGCCACATATCCCATACACCCCAATCTGAGTTGGTGCCTTGAAACCAGTCGATACATTTAGACCTGCGGGATCTCTCGACAGGCAAGCTCTGCGAAAGCAGGGCCGGCCTTTGGAACCAAATCAGCCCGATTGTACAAGAAAATTCCTTGGCAAATGAAGCTTTAAACTTTTCAAACAAATCGTTTTATTAACATAATAATACAAGTTTTACAGAAAGAGACTTGTACAACCTCAGTGGTGCAACTCAAAATTCAGAATGGTCAATTCTTCTGCTTCGGGAGAGGGAGAGATGAATTATGTGTTTGTGTCCTCCTTGTTGTTTTTCTGGTCAGTCTTCCAGATCTCCACTCCGTTTGTCTGTCTCCTGGCCTGTCTCCTGGAATGTGTTCTGTTTTTCACTTTAGAATGGCTGCACCTGTACTATTGCTAATGACAGAAACCAGCCTTCCAGTGACTTTCCATTCTCTCTCTCCCATGGTTACACAGACTGATGCTACCGGACAGCACCGAGTGTATGCGAAGGTTCCTCAGAGACTATCGTGGCCTCCTTATCTGGAGCTTCCAGAGAATCTGCAGAACACTTTTGGAATTCGGTCAGCAAACCTTCTTGAATTAAGTGATCCAGGTCTCTCGGCAATCCTTTCGTTTCCTTAAAACCGGCATTCAAAATTACAAAATCCTTCCAGAAGGAGCAGATTGAAGAAAATAAATTATTAGAAGTAATTAATTACACTAATGAGAGAACCTGCTGTGAGCCGGGCTCGAACCTGCGCGGGGAAAGTCCAATGCCTTAACGACTCGGCCATCACAGCCGCAAAAATATCTGCTCCAATAAATTAAATTCTCAAATCGCTGACCCTGTTTATTATTGGCGATGACGGTTTTGTGATAATTAATTGCTGCAAATTCAGCAAGTTCAGAAGAATCGCAGCGATCATTAAAATAAAAGAAAACTTCCGATATTGAATGGTATGTAAGATGTTGAGAACAGTATGGAATATTCTGCAGGGTAATGAAAATAAACAGCAGGAACATTGTGTTCTGCTCCAACATGACACAGATCAGCCTCAGCCTCTGCTCCCTGCCCGCCGGCTACAGAAACCTTGTCTCCAGATTACAAACTGATTCTAGGTCGGAGATAAATATTCAGGGTAGAGCCTAAACACAGCGGGTGGGATCAAATAATAAAGCAGTTATTTTAGACCAGAGACAGCGATATATGTCCTATATTGCTCACATGCATCAATGTGTGAACCTGACATTAAATGGGTTTAACTATAGTAGGGGTATTTAAAGTAGATTCGGGGCCAATAGTTTCCAAGTTGATCTTTCCCATGTCTCTCATGCCTCTCTCCCCCCTTCCTCCCACAGACTGCCAGTTTTTAAACCTTGTTTTAAATCTGCTGCTTGCTGGGCCAGTGCATTCCACAGTCTCACAACCCTTTCTACAAAAACCCTTTCAGTGCTTGACATCTCTCTTTATTAGTTACTAGCTGAAGTGCCCGGTGCTGCCGAGGTTTTTTTGAGGGCATGTTGTTGTTGGAAGAGAGAGAGCGAGCGACTGAGGGGGAAGACGGAGAGCAACTGGGGGGAAGAGGAGAGCGAGAGACTGGGGGGAAGGGAGAGAGCGAGAAACTGGGGGAAAGAGAGAGAGCGAGAGACTGGGGGGAAGAGAGTGCGAGAGACTGGGGGGAAGAGAGAGAGCGAGAGACTGGGGCGAGAGAGAGAAACTGGGGGGGGAGAGAGAGAGACGGGGAGAAAGAGAGAGAGACTGGGGGAGAAGAGAGAAAGAGAGACTTGGGGAGAAGAGAGAGAGAGACAGAGAGAGGCTGGGGAGAGAGACTGGGGGGAGAGAAAGATTGGGGGGAGAGAGAGACTGGGGAGAGAGAGAGAGGGGGGAGATAAAGACTGGGGGAGAGAGAGAGGGAGTGGGGAGAGAGTGAGGGGGAGAGAGAGAGGGGGAGAGGGAGGGGAGAGGGAGGAGAGAGGAGGGGAGGGGGGAAGGTTGGGGGGAAGGGGAGGGAGGGGGGAGGGAAGGGGGAGGTGGGGGGGAAGGGAAGGGGGGAGGGATGGTCGGAAGGGGGAAGGGGGGGAGGGGGAAGGGGGTGGGGGGGAAGGAGGGAAGGGGGAGGGGGGAGGGAGGGGGAGGAAATGTAGGGAAGGGAAAGGGGGGAAGCGAAAGGGGGGAAGGGAAGGGGGAGCGTGTGTGGGAAGGGAAGGGGGGAAGGGAAGGGTGTGGGAGGGTGAAGGGAGGGAGGGAGGGGAAGGGAAAGGGGCGAAGGGAAGAGGGAAAGGTGGGGGAGAGGGCGGAAGGGAGGGGAGGGGTGGGGGAGGAGAGGGAGGTGGGGAGGGGACGGGGAGGGGAGGGAGGGGAGGGAGGTGGGGAGGGGAGGGAGGGGAAGGGAAAGGGGGGAACAGAAGAGGGAATGGGGGAAGGGAAGGGGAGGGGGAGGGGGAGGGGGAGAGGGGAAGGGAAGGGAGAGAGGGGGAGAATGGAGAGGGAAGGGGGAGAGGGGGAAGGGAGAGGGGAGGGGAGAGGGGGGAAGGGAGAGGGGAGGGGAGAGGGGGAAGGGAGGGAGGGAGGGAGGGGAAAGGAGGGGGGAAGGGAGGGGGGAAGGGAGGGGGAATGGAGGGAGTGGAGGGAGAAGGAGGGGGAAGGGAGGGGGAAGGGGAGGAGGGAGGGAGGGGGGAGGGGAGGGGTGGGGGAAGGGGAGGGTGAAGGGAGGGGGGAGAGGAGGAGGGAAGTGGAGGGGGGAAGGGGAGGTGGGGGAATGGGGAGGGGGAAGGGAGGAGGGGAGGGGGAAGGGAAGGGGGAAGGGGAGGGGGTAGGAAGGGGGAAGGGGAGGGGGAAGGGAGGGGGAAGGGGGGAAGCGAGTGGGTAGGGGGAAGGGAGGGGGAGGGGAGGAAGGGAGGAAGGGGGTGTGTGGGGGGGGGAAGGGGGGGTGTGGAGGCGGAAGGGGGTGTGTGGGAGGGGGGTAGGGGGGTTGTGGGAGGGGGTGAAGGGGGTGTGTGGTGGTGAGGGGGTGTATGGGACGGGGGAAGAGGGAATGTGGGAGGGGGGAGGGGGTGTGTGGGGGGAAGGGGGTGTGTGGGAGGGCGGGCAGGGGGTGTGTGGGAGTGGGGGGAAGGGGGTGTGTGGGAGGTGGGGAATGACGACCAAATCTCCCATATCTACAACGGGAAGAGAGAAATTGTGTAACCTTAGCGGCACACTATGTTACAGCTTGCCATAAACAGAGGGACAACCACTAAATATAAGAAAAGAGTATATATAAATTATATGAATGTATATTTATACACTCAGCGATATATCTGTTTATACACTGTATGGATAGATCTATATTTATGTGTTCAACCATGAATGTTTTTCGATGCTTTGGCAACATAAGATGTACCTTGTCATGCCAATGAAGCGATTTGAACTGAATTGAATTGAATTGGGTGTGTGGGAAGATGGGGGAAGGGGGGGATGGAGGGGATGGGAAGGAGGGGTGTGGAAGTGGGTGCGTGGGAGGGTGGGGGGGAAGGGGGGGTGTGGGAGGGTGGGAAGGGGGTGTGTGGAAGTGGGGGAGGAAGGGGGTGTGTGGGAGGGGGGGCAACGGGGGGAAAGGGATGGGGGGAGCCAGCAGTCTCTCTCCCCTCTGCCAGTGTTGGTCCCTGTCTGGGCCGGAATCCTGGGACTGGAGTTGCGCTGCTGGCCTTTGGAGAAGCCTAGGCCTCGGACCCCTGCACTGACATGGCCCTGCCTAACTTTAATACCTTGATACATGAAAGTTAAAGTACTTATAAAACATTTTTGGTAAATCTTTCTATTACATACACTTTACAACCTCACCAATATCTTTATTAAATAAGGTGGTCCTCACCTGTCACTGCTTTATTAGAAACAACAATGGCCACCGCTTGCTTTTCTGTTGGAAAGATTAGGACCCGATTGGGAGCACTGAAGCAACCCACTCTATATTCCTGTACTAAGATGGCCGCGCATGCACTCTGTTACACACTGAATCAAACTGGCTTCACACTGAAACTTTTCACCCTCCTTGACAAAGATGGCTGCCGTTAACCTGGGGCTGTCAGCAGAAGAAGTCCCCTCAGCTGCAAACACGGGGTCTTCAGATAATTATTCGGGGCTTGCAACCGACCCCAGTTGCTTATGAAGCCTCCCCACCTACCGACCCCGGGAATGTAGCTGAGGCAGCAGACCCTCTCCCCTCTGCCAGTGTTGGTCCCTGTCTGGGCCAGGAGCCTGGGACTGGAGTTGTGCTGCTGGTGGTTGGAGAAGCCTCGGCCCCGGGCCCCCGCACTGACATGGCCCCGAGAAATAAATCACATACTGGACTCATTTATTACGTGCAAATCATATAATGAGCTAGTTGGGCTCCTACGTACCAAATTTGTGCTGGATAAAATCCCCTCCACACGCACAGAAAGTGGAAAAAATAAATCAATAGTTAGTAGTTAGGAAACAAGATGGCGGCAGGACGGGAGGTGCCTAGCTCGGGCATGGCTGGGCAACAGAGGCCCAGGCTTGCAGGATTGGAAAAACAGTGAAAAGTAGGAAAATTATAGAGGCTAGTGAAAAGATTTACAGATTAATTCACTTTTTTTATAAACAATTTGTGTTTTAAGAGCAACTTTTTTTTTGCTGGAAATGTAGATTTCAAAAGAAACATGCAGAAAGTGGGAAAAAGAAATGAAGAGTTTGGAATCAAGATGGTGGCCAATCACCTCATTTCAGAATGATAAGGCCCGCCCACACACGCACCGATTGGTCAGCCGTCAGGTCACTGAACTGTAGGATTGGTCAATCGTCCTGCCACTCGACTGTAGGATGGCCCGCCCACACACGCAATGAACCCGCCCCCATGACGCAGTGATTGGTCGACCGTCGGGTCGCTCGACTGTACAATTGGTCAACCTTCACGTCACTCGATGCTAATGAGTGGATAATGAGCAGAATTTTGAACGTTTTTTGGATACAGTCGGCACAATTTTTGTCCGACCAAAAATTAAATACAGCTACAAGAGTCCCCTAATGATGAGTTTTCTTTTGATATAATTTATGTGTAGGTACGCTCTATAACTTTTGATTGTATAGCCGGACAGACAGACAGACAGAGAGACAGGGAGACATACTGTTTTTCTATGTAGATGAATCACCTTGAGGTGCAATGGTGGCGTTTGTGACGTCAGATGTAAAAGCAGCATGTTGGAAACACGTTGGGGTCACAGTTTCTTTTGCACAGAATTGAAACTGAATCTTTCAAGATGGAATATTGTATTTGCTGAATAACAACAAACAATATCTTGTTGTAACTGTTGGCTTATTAGTTCCCCAGTGTCTGAGGAAGAATTGTCTGATCCCCTCATTTATTTCAGAATCACCTCACAGATTGACACTGAGATAAATTAAGCGGGAGATACAGACAACAATGGGACACATGGCGGAATGGACAAGAGAGCTCGAGAAATAAGAAACGGCCTGAGAGTCCAGAAGACAGTGACCGGAAGCTGATAGATATCAGTGTGTGGAGGCGAAAAGATGTGTCATCATTCGGCTCCGTGGCTTAGCTGGTCAAAGCGTTTGTATAGTGAACAGGTAAATCGTGGGTTCGATTCCCAGCGGGGCCTTTTATAATGAAACTCCAGGGGTGAGTTTCTTCTCGTGTGAAAAGGCTAAAATTCTTTTAAATATAACTGTGCCTGCACCAGTTCCCATTCTGGATGGAGGCTCCAGTCGCTGAGAGGCATGGGTCAAATTTCACCGCTTCTGAATTTCTGGCGGTGCTGATTTTGGACTCTTCACCCAAAATCCATCTTTCCTAAGCAGTGCCGTGCATTACTTTGTTGCGGTCAGAGCAGAGCTCTAGTTGTTGATGTGTGGCACCGTGCTCGTATAGTGATTAATGCTCTGCGTTCTGGCCGCAGCAACTTCTGCTCGAAATCAAAACATAACGCAGATTTTTCTTCCTTCCACAATCAATAGCCCTCCTTTACTTTCCCCCTTCAATTTCATTGTAATTTTCCTGCGGTATTACCTGAACCCAACATTCACTTTCAGCCACTTAAACCGCTAAGTGTGCTCTGCTACGACCGCTCTTCCTGGGCCACATGTCCCATACGCCCCAATCTGATTTGGTGCTTTGAAACCAGTCGATACATTTAGACCTGCGGGACCTCTCGACAGGCAAGCTCTGTGAAAGCAGGGCCGACCTTTGGAACCAATGCAGCCCGATTGTAAAAGAAAATTCCTTGGCAAATGAAGCTTTAAACTTTTCAAACAAATCGTTTTATTAACATAATAATACAAGTTTTACAGAGAGTGACTTATGCAACCTCAGTGGTGCAACTCAAAATGCAGAATGGTCAATTCTTCTGCTTCGGGAGAGGGAGAGATGAATTATGTGTTGGTGTCCTCCTTGTTGTTTTTCTGGTCAGTCTTCCAGATCTCCACTCCGTTTGTCTGTCTCCTGGCCTGTCTCCTGGAATGTGTTGTGATTTCCACTTTAGAATGGCTGCTCTTGTACCATTGCTGCTGACAGAAACAAGCCTTCCAGTGACTTTCTATTCTCTCTCTCCCATGGTTGCACAGACTGATGCTACCGGACAGCACCGAGTGTATGCGAAGGTTCCTCAGAGACTATCGAGGCCTCCTTATCTGGAGCTTCCAGACAATCTGCAGAACACTTTTGGAATTCGGTCAGCAAACCTTCTTGAAGTAAGTGATCCAGGTCTCTCGGCAATCCTTTAGTTTCCTTAAAACCGGCATTGAAAATTCCAAAATCCTTCCAGAGGGAGCAGATTGAAGAAAATAAATTATTTGAAGTAATTAATTACAATAATGAGAGAACCCGCTGCGAGCAGAGTTCAAACCTGCGTGGGGAAACCCCATTGGATTTCAAGTCCAACGCCTTAACCACTCGGCCATCGCAGCCACAAAAATATCTGCTCCAAGCAATTAAATTCTCAAATCGCTGACCCTGTTTATTATTGCTGATGACAGTTTTGTGATATTTAATTTGCTGCAAATTCAGCATGTCCAGAAGAATCGCAGCGATCATTACAATAAAAGAAAACTTCCGATATTTAACGGTATGTAAGATGTTGAGAACAGTATGGAATATTCTGCAGGGTAATGAAAATAAGCAGCAGAAACATTGTGTTCCGCTCCCACATGACACAGATCAGCCACAGCCTCTGCTCCCTGCCCGCCGGCTGCAGAAACCTTGTCTCCAGATTACAAACCGATTCTAGGTCGGAGATAAATATTCAGGGTCGAGCCTAAACACAGCGGGTGGGGTCAAATAATAAAGCAGTTATTTTACACCAGAGACAGCATTAAATGTCCTATATTGCTCACATGCATCAATGTGTGAATCTGACATTAAGTGGGTTTAAATACAGTGGGGGGATTTAAAGTAGATTCGGGGCCAATAGTTTCCAAGTTGATCTTTCCTGTGTCTCTCATGCCTCTCTCCCCGCTTCCTCCCACAGGCATACCGGTTTTTAAACCTAGTTTTTAATCTGCTGCTTGCTGGGCCAGTGCATTCCACAGTCTCACAACCCTTTCTACAAATACCATTTCAGTGCTTGACCTCTCTCTTTATTACTTACTATCTGGAGTTCCCGGCGGTGCCGAGGCTTGTTCAAGGGCATGTTGTTGTTGGAAGAGAGAGAGCGACTGGGGTGGGGGGAAGAGAGAGAGCGACTGGGGGGGAAGAGAGAGAGCGACTGGGGGGGAAGAGAGAGAGTGAATGGGGGGAAGAGGGAGAGTGACTGGGGTGAAGAGCGAGAGCGACTGGGGGGGGAAAGAGAGAGAGCGACTGGGGGGAAGAGAGAGAGCGACTGGGGGGAAGAGAGAGAGCGACTTGGGGGGAAGAGTGAAAGTGACTGGGGGGAAGAGAGAGAGCGACTTGGGGGGAAGAGTGAAAGTGACGGGGGGGAAGAGAGACAGCGACTGGGGGGAAGAGAGAGAGCGACTGGGGGAAAGAGAGAGAGCGACTGGGGGGAGGAGAGAGAGCGACTAGGGGAAGAGAGAGAGCGACTGGGGGGAAGAGAGAGAGCGACTGGGTGGGAGGGTAGAGAGTGACTGGGGGGGAAGAGAGAGAGCGACTGGGGGGGGAAGAGAGAGAGCGACTGGGGGGAAGAGAGAGAGCGACTGGGGGGGAAGAGAGAGAGCGACTGGGGGGGAAGAGAGAGAGCGACTGGGGGGGAAGAGAGAGAGCGACTGGGGGGGAAGAGAGAGAGCGACTGGGGGGAAGAGAGAGAGCGACTGGGGGGAAGAGAGAGAGCGACTGGGGGGGGAAGAGAGAGAGCGACTGGGGGGGAAGAGAGAGAGCGACTGGGGGGGAAGAGAGAGAGTGACGGGGGGAAGAGAGAGAGCGACTGGGGGGCAAGAGAGAGAGGACTGGGGGCGAAGAGGGAGAGCAACTCGGGGGGAAGAGAGAGAGAGACGGGGGGAAGAGAGAGAGCGATGGGGGAAGGTGGCCCGATGGACACCTGTGAAGGAAGGAAGAATGTAAGCTCTCCCTCCCTGTCCCACCCACTCACTCTTTCCCTCCCTCACCATCTCTCTCCCTCTCCGTCTCTCCCTGCTTCACTCTCTCACCCCTCCCCCCTCTCCCCCCTGTCCTCTCACTCCCTCCCCCTCTCCTCACCCTCTCCCTCCCTCACCCCTCTCTCTCTCCCTCACCCTGTCTCTCCCTGCTTTACTCTCTCTCACTCCCCTCCCCCCTCTTGTCCTCTCCCTCCCTCACCCTCTCCCCTCCCCCCCACGCTCTCTCTCTCCCCCCACCCTCTCTCTCTCCCCCACACTCTCTCTCTCCCCTCTCCCTCCTTGCCGCTCTCCTCTCTCCCTCCCAGCCCCTCTCCTCACTCTCCCTCTTTCTCCCCTCTCCCTGTCCTCTCCCTCTCCTCCCTCCCTATATCTCTGTCTCTCTGACGTCTGTCTGTTGACTGTTCCCCTCTGCTACTCCAGGACCCGCCATCCGCCCGCTCTCTGGGGCAAGGTAAGAGCCGGGCTCCGGCCCCACACCCACACAACCAGGGATCAGCACCCGGGGAACCTGCCCGCAGCCCAACATGAACAACAAACACCCTCCTCACCTGTCACGGAGTTGAAGTCTCCGAAAGCGGCCACGGTGCCCCGGGCCTCTTCCCCTGCGCATTCAGGAGGCGTGGGGAAGAGAGAGAGACTGGGGGGGAGAGTGAGACGCCGCCACGCACCTGCTCCGTGGAGCTCCGTGCTGCCACCGCCGCACCAGCCTTTACTAAGATGGCGGCAGTAGCGACGCTCGGTTGAGGCCCGCCCTCCAGCCTTCACAAAGATGGCGGCGATCAGGGGCCGCTTGTTGACTGGGGCCGGGAGGTGCCTAGCTCGGGCGTGGGTGCGGAGGAGAGGCCCAGGCTTCGAGGCCTACAAAAACGGTGAAAGGTGGGAAAATTATAGAGGTTAGAGAAAAGATGTACAAATGAATTAACTTTTTTTTAAAACAATTTGTGTTTTAAAAGCAACATTTTTTTTGCTGGAAATGTATATTTGAAAAGAAACGCGCAGAAAGCGGGAAAAAGAAATGAACAGTTAGGAATCAAGATGGCGGCCGCTCACCTCGGTTCAGAACGATAAGGCCCGCTCACACATGCAAAGATTGGTCGACCGTCATGTCACTGAAGCGTAGGATTGGTCAATCGTCCTGTCGCTCGACTCTAGGAGGGCCCGCCCGCACGTGCGACGAACCCGCCCCTGCTATGCAGCGATTGGTCGACCGTACGATTGGTCGACCTTAATGTCACTCTATGCTAATGAGTGGATAATGAGCGGAATTTGAACGTTTTTGAATACTGCGGGCGCAATTTTTGTCTCGCCGAAACGTAAATACGCTTATGACCGTTCCGGAATCGTAAGCTTACCTTTGATGTAACGCACGTGTAGGTACGCTCTATAACTTTAGTGTGTATAGCCGGACAGACACACCGAAGGACAGACAGACTGACAGACAGATAGACAGACAGACAGACAGACAGATCGATCCTTTTATTATATATATAGATGAATCACCTTGAGGTGCAATGGTGGCATTTGTGACGTCAGATTAAAAGGCAGTGTATTGGAATCACGTTGGGGTCACAGTTTCTTTTGCACAGAATGGAAACTGAATCTTTCAAGATGGAATATTGTATTTGCTGCATCACAATAAACAATATCTTGTTATAACTTTTGGCTTATTAGTTCCCCAGTGTCTGCGGAAGAATTGTCTGATCCCCTCATTTATTCCATATAAGACACAGACATAGGGCAATCATTCAGAATTATCTCACAGATTGACACTGAGATAAATTAAACTGGAGATACAGACAGCAATGGAACACATGGCGGAATGGACAAGAGAGCTGGAGAAATAAGAAGCGGCCTGAGAGTCCAGAAGACAGTGAACGGAAGCTGATAAACATCAGTGAGTGTACGGGATAAGTTGCGTTAGCATTCGGCCCCGTGGCTTAGCTGGCCAAAGCATTTGTCTAGTAAACAGTGAGACTCAGAGTTCGATTCCCAGCGGCGCCTTTTTTAATGAATCTCCAGGGGTGAGTTTCTTCTCGTGTGAAAAGGCTAAAATTCTTTTAAATATAACTGTGCCTGCAGCAGTTCCCATTCTGGATGAAGGCTCCAGTTGCTGCGAGGCATGCGTCGAATTTCACCGCTTCTGAATTTCTGACGGTGCTGATTTTGGACTCTTCACCAAAAATCCGTCTTTACCAAGCAGTGCCGTATGTTACTTTGTTGTGGTCAGAGCAGAGCTCCAGTTGTTGATGTGTGGCACCGTGCTCGTATAGTGATTAATGCTCTGCGTCTGGCCACAGCAACTTCGGTTCGAAATCGTAACATAACGCGGATTTTTCTTCCTTCCACAATCAATAGCCCTCCTTTACTTTCCCCCTTCAATTTCATTGTAATTTTCCTGCGGTATTACCTTAATCTAACATTCAGTTTCAGACACTTAAACCGCTACCACTGCTCTTCCTGGGCCACATGTCCCATACGCCCCAATCTGAGCTGGGCTTTGAAACCAGTCGTTACATTTTGACCTGCGGAACCTCTCGCCAGGCAAGCTCTGCGAAAGCAGGGCCGGCCTTTGGAACCAATGCAGCCCGATTGTACTAGAAAATTCCTTGGGAAATGAAGCTTTACACTTTTCAAACAAATCGTTTTATTAACATTATAAAGCAAGTTTTACAGCGAGAGATTTGTACAACCTTTAGATCAGTGGTGCAACTCAAAACTCAGAACTCCCAATTCTTCTGTTTCGGGAGACGGAGAGATGAATTATGTGTTGGTGTCCTCCTCGGTGTTTTTTTGGCCAGTCTTCCAGATCTCCACTCCATTTGTCTGTCTCCTGGACTGTCTCCTGGACTGTGTTCTGCTTTTCACTTTAGAATGGCTGCTCTTGTACCATTGCTGCTGACAGAAACAAGCCTTCCAGTGACTTTCCATTCTCTCTCTCCCATGGTTTACACAGACTGATGCTACCGGACAGCACCGAGTGTATGCGAAGGTTGCTCAGAGACTCTCGAGGCCTCCTTATCTGGAGCTTCCAGACAATCTGCAGAACACTTTTGGAATTCGGTCAGCAAACCTTCTTGAAGTAAGTGATCCGGGTCTCTCGGCAATACTTTAGTTTCCTTAAAACCGGCATTGAAAATTCCAAAATCCTCCCAGAGGGTGCAGATTGAAGAAAATAAATTATTAGAAGTAATTTATTACACTAATGAGAAGACCTGCTGGGAGCAGGGCTCGGACTTGCGCGGGGAAACCCCAGTGGATTTCAAGTCCAACGCCTTAACCACTCGGCCATCGCAGCCGCGAAAATATCTGCTCCAAGAAATTCCATTTTCAAATCGCTGACCCTGTTTATTATTGGCGATGATGGTTTCATGATATTTAATTTGCTGCAAATTCAGCAAGTCCAGAAGAATCGCAGCGATCATTACAATAAAGGAAAACTTCCGATATTTAACGGTATGTAAGATGTTGAGAACAGTATGGAATATTCTGCAGGGTAATGAAAATAAACAGCAGAAATATTGTGTCCTGCTCCCACATGACACAGATCAGCCACAGCCTCTGCTCCCTGCCCGCCGGCTGCAGAAACCTTGTCTCCAGATTACAAACTGATTCTAGGTCGGAGATAAATATTCAGGGTAGAACCTAAACACAGCGGGTGGGATCAAATAATAAAGCAGTTATTTTAGACCAGAGACAGCGATAAATATCCTATATTGCTCACATGCATCAATGTGTGAATCTGACATTAAATGGTTTTAAATACTGTGGGGGGATTTAAAGTAGATTCGGGGCCGATAGTTTAAAAGTTGATCTTTCCTGTGTCTCTCATGCCTCTCTCCCCCCTTCCTCCCACAGGCTGCCGGTTTTTAAACCTTGTTTTAAAGCTGCTGCTTGCTGGGCAAGTGCATTCCACAGTCTCACAACCCTTTCTACAAATAGCCTTTCAGTGCTTGACTTCTCTGTTTATTAGTTACTAGCAGAAGTGCCCGGCGGTGCCGAGAGCCTTTTGAGGGCATGTTGTTGTTGGAAGAGAGAGAGCGAGGGACTGGGGGGAAGAGACAGAGCGAGCGACTGGGGGGAAGAGAGAGAGCGAGAGACTGGGGGGAAGAGAGAGAGCGAGAGACTGGGGGGAGAGGGAGAGCGTGAAACTAGGGGGAAGAGAGTTCGAGAGATTGGGGGGGGAAGAAAGAGAGCGAGAGACTGGGGGAGGAGAGAGAGCGAGAGACTGGGGGGAGAGAGAGAGAGAGAGACTGGGGGGAGAGAGAGAGAAACTGGGGGAGAGAGAAAGAGACGGGGAGAGAGAGAGAGAGACTGGGGGTAGAAGAGAGAGAGAGACTGGGGGAGAAGTGAGAGAGACAGAGAGAGAGTCTGGGGGGAGAGAGACTGGGGAAGGAGAGAGAGAGAGAGGGAGGAGAGAGAGACGGGGGGAGAGAGAGAGAGAGGGGGGAAAGAGAGAGGGGGAGAGAGGGGGAGAGGGAGGGGGAGAGTGAGGGGGAGAGGGAGGAGAGAGGAGGGGGAGAGGGGAGGGGGGAAGGTGGGGGGGAAAGGGGAGGGAGGGGGGAGGGAGGGGGGAAGGGGGGAATGGGGGGAAGGAGGGGAAGGGAGGGGAAGGGATAGTGGGGAAGGGAAAGGGGGAGGGGAAGGGAAGGGGAAGGAGGGGGAAGGAAAGGTGAGGGAGGGGCGGAGAGAGGGGGAAGGGAGGGAGGGAGGGAGGGAAGAGGGAAAGGGGGAAGGGAATGTGGAAGGGGGGAGGGGAGGGAGGGGAAGAGAAAGGGGGGAAGGGAAGGGAAAGGGGGGAAGGGAAGAGGCAAAGGGGGGAAGGGAAGGGAAGGGGGAGAGGGTGGGAAGGGAGGGGGAGGGGAGAGGGGGGAGGGCAGGGAGGGAGGGGAAGGAAGGCGGGGAAGGACGGGGGGGAAAGGAGGGGGATGGGAAGGGGAGGGGGAAGGGAAGGGGAGGGGGAGGGTAGGGCAGGAGGGAGGGGAGGGGAAAGGGGGGAAGGGAGGGCGGGAAATGGAAGGGGGCGAGGGGGGAGGGGAGAGGAGGGAGAGGGGGAGGGGGAGAGGAAGGAGAGGGGGAGGGGGGGAGAGGAGGGAGAGGGGGAGGGGGGAGGGAGGGGAAGGGGGAAGGGAGGGAGGGAAGGAGGGAGGGAGGGGAGGGAGGTGGGGAAGGAAGGGGTGGAAGGTAGAGTGAAGGGAAGGGGAGGGGAGGGGAAGGAAGGGGAGGGAGGGGAAGGGAAGGGGGGAAGGGAAGAGGGAAAGGGGGGAAGGAGGGGGAGGGGGAGGGGAGAGGAGGGAGGGGGAAGGAAGGGAGGGGGTAAGGAGGGAGGGGGAAGGGATGGGGAAGGGAGGGGGGAAGGGAGGGAGGGGGGAAGGGATGGGGAAGGGAGGGGGCAAGGGAGGGGAAGGGAGGGGGAGGGGGAGGGGGGAAGGGGGAGAAGGGAGGGGGAAGGGAAGGGGGCGGAAGGGAGGGGAAGGGGAGGGGAAGGGAAGGGGGAGCAGGAGGGGAGGGGAAGGGAGGGGGAAGGGAGGGGGAAGGGGAGGGGGAAGGGAGGGGGAAGGGAGGGGAAGGGGAGGAGGAAGGGAGGGGGGAAGCAGAGCGGGATGGGAGGGGGACGGGGGAAGGGAGGGCGAGGGGGTGGAAGGCAAGAAGGGGGTGTGTGGGAGGGGTGAAGGGGGCGTGTGGGAGGGGGGAAGGGGTGTGTGGGAGGGGAAGGGTGTGTGTGGGAGAGGGGGAAGGGGGTGTGTGGAGAGGGGGAAGGGGTGTGTGGGAGAGGGGGAAGGGGTGTGTGGGGGGAAGGGGTTGTGTTGGAGGGGGAAGGGTGTGTGTGGGGGGAAGGTTGTGTGTGGAGGGGGAATGGGATGTGCGGGGGGAAGGGGGTGTGTGGGAGGGGGAGGGGCTGTGTTGGGAGGGTGGGAAGGGTGTGTTTGGGAGGGGGAAGGGGGTGTGTGGGAGGGGGAAGGGGGGTGTGTGGGAGGGGGAATGGAGGTGTGTGGGAGGTGGGGGATGATGGTAAAGGAGGGGAGGGAAAGGGGCTGTGTGGGAAGGGTACGGGTGTGTGTGGGAAGGGGTACGGTGGTGTGTGGGAGGGGGGAAGGGGTGTGTCGGAGGGAGGGAAGGTGGTGTGTGGGAGGGGGAGAATGGGCAAAAGGGAGGAGGGAGCCAGCAGACCTTTCCCCTCTGCCAGTGTTGGTCCCTGTCTGGGCCGGAAGCCTGGGACTGGAGTTGCGCTGCCGGCCGTTGGAGAAGCCTAGGCACGGGCCCCTGCACTGACATGGCCCAGCCTACCTTTTAATACCTTGAAACATGAAACTTAAAGCACTTATAAAACATTTTTGGTAAATCTTTCTATAACATACACTTTACAACCTCATCAATCTTTTTATTAAATAAGGTGGTCCTCACCTGTCAATGCTGTATCAGAAACAACAATGGCCGCCGCTTGCTCAGAATGGTCAATCCTTCTGCTTCGGAGAGGGAGAGATGAATTATGTGTTGGTGTCCTCCTTGTTGTTTTTCTGCTCAGCCTTCCAGATCTCCACTCCATTTGTCTCTCTCCTGGCCTGTCTCCTGGAATGTGTTCTGCTTCTCACTTTAGAATGGCAGCTCTTGTACCATTGCTGCTGACAGAAACAAGCCTTCCAGTGACTTTCCATTCTCTCTCTCCCATGGTTACACAGACTGATGCTCCCGGCAGCACCGAGTGTATGCGAAGGTTCCTCAGAGATTATCGAGGCCTCCTTATCTGGAGCTTCCAGACAATCTGCAGAAAACTTTTGGAATTCGGTCAGCAAACCTTCTTGAAGTAAGTAAGTGATCCAGGTCTCTCGGCAATCCTTTAGTTTCCTTAAACCGGCATTAAAAATTCCATAATTCTCCCAGAGGGAGCAGATTGAAGAAAATAAATTATTTGAAGTAATTAAATACAATAATGAGCGAATCCGCTGCAAGTAGGGCTCGAGCCTGCACGGGGAAACGCCATTGGATTTCAAGTCCAACGCCTTAACCACTCGGCCATCGCAGCCGCGAAATATCTGCTCCAATAAATTAAATTCTCAAATCGCTGACCCTGTTTATTATTGGCGATGACGGTTTCATGATATTTAATTGCTGCAAATTCAGCAAGTCCAGAAGAATCGCAGCGATCATTAAAATAAAAGAAAACTTCCGATATTTAACGGTATGTAAGATGTTGAGAACAGTACGGAATATTCTGCAGGGTAATGAAAATAAACAGCAGAAACATTGTGTTCTGCGCCCACATGACACAGATCAGCCTCAGCCTCTGCTCCCTGCCCGCCGGCTGCAGAAACCTTGTCTCCAGATTACAAACTGATTCTAGGTCGGAGATAAATAGTCAGGGTAGAGCCTAAACACAGCGGGTGGGATCAAATAATAAAGCAGTTATTTTAGACCAGAGACAGCGGTAAATGTCCTATATTGCTCACATGCATCAATGTGTGAACCTGACATTAAATGGGTTTAAATACAGTGAGGGGATTTAAAGTAGATTCGGGGCCAATAGTATCCACGTTGATCTTTTCTGTGTCTCTCTTGCCTCCATCCCCTTCCTCCCACAGGCTTCCGGTTTTTAAACCTTGTTTTAAATCTGCTGTTTGCTGGGCCAGTGCATTTTACGGTCTCACAACCCTTTCTACAAATACCAGCTCACTGCTTGACTTCTCTGTGTATTAGTTATGAATCACCTTGCGGTGAAATGGTGGCGCCTGTGACATCAAATTAAAAAGCGGCCTATTGGAAACACGTTGGGATCACAGATTTTTGCACAGAATTGAACCTATATAATGCAAAATGGAACAATGTCATTGGTGCATCACAATAAACAATATATTGTTGTAACTGTTGGCTCATTAGTTCCCCAGTGTCAGAGGAAGAATTGTCTGACCCCTCATTTATTTCATGTAAGACACAGATTTATTTAGAATCAACCCATAGATTGAAACTGAAATAAACACAGTGAGATACAGACAACATCGGAATACCTGGCAGAATAGACAGGAGAGATGGATCAATACAAAACAGCCTCAGGCTCCAAGAGGCAGTGACAGGTAGCGAGTAGATATCAGTGAGAGGAGGCGGAATAGTTGCAGCTTGATTTGGTTCCGTGGCTTAGCTGGGTTCAGTACTTATCGTAGTGTACCAGAAAATCCTGGGTTCGACTCCCAGCGAGGCTTTTTTGTCCTAATGAATCTCCAGGGGTGCGTTTCTGTTCGTGTGAAAAGGCTACAATCCTTTTAAATATAACTGCGGCTGCACTGGTTCCCATTCTGTATTATGGCTCCAGTCGCTGTGGGACGTGGGTCGAATTTCACCGCTGTCAAAATTCCTGTCAGTACTGATTTTGGCATCTTCACCAAAAATCTATCTTTTCTAAGCAGCGCCATTCGTGAATTCGCTGTGGTTAGGGCAGCGCTGGAGCAGTTGATGTGTGACGCCAGGATCGTCTAATGGTCTAGTACTCCGCAATGTGGCCATAGCAACCTCGGTTCACATCCAAATCATGGTATAGCTCGCTTTATATCTATTGTTCTCTGTAGCGCCTGCTGATAAAACACAGCGAAAAATCAATCTTCACTACATCAAACTGCATTTTTTTTATTGATGGTGAGAACCTATTTACTCCTTCAAACCCCGCGCTCTCACATGCCTGAGCTTGATGTTCCATAATTCAAACCCGCCTCTTCTCCCAGCTTTTTCTGCCATCCACTATCTATAGCCCTCCTTCACTTTCCTCCTTCCGTTTCTTTGTCACTTTCCTGCGGCATTACCTTAATCTAACATTCACTTTCACCTATTTACATCGTTAAATTTGCTCTGCTACCACCGCTGTTCCTGGGGCACATGTCCGATTCGCAGCAATCTGAATTGATGCTTTGAAACCAGTTGATACATTTAGACCTGCGGGACCGCTCGACAGAGAAGTATTTCGAAAGCAGGGCTGGCCTTTGGAAGCAAAATAACTGGATTGCACGCGAAATTTTCTTGGCCTAATGGATAAGGCGTCTGACGTTGTTGCTAATCGTAATCAGGATTGCTGTCAGCCATGGATCATTCTATGTCTGTCTAAAATGGGTTTGTTCACAATCTTGCTTTGGCGTTTCAGAGTTGCGAGAAAGCCCGGGTTCAAATCCCGGACGAGCCCCACTAAATTTTAGAGAAAACTCAGCTTCTTACAGCCAATAGACTTTGCAGAAAACATAAATACTTTCCATAAAAACATGAGATTTCGTGTCATTTTGCCCATATATTTCGAAATCAGAGAGCTTCACTGAAGCAACTGAAAACCAACCAACTGAGAAAAGTTAAAGTCTCCCAGGTGTATTCTGCTCGGTGTCTCATTGGACGTCTTGCAGCCGTGTTCGATTCCGGCCAATGCAGGAACTTTACATTTTGTTTCTGCACCCATGAGCTCGACTGAATTGGGATAAACTTACATTCAGCGTCAATCTTCTTGAAACACCATCTTCCCTGAATATTAGTCAGTCCTGCTTCCTCTAGCGCTGAAAGGGTGTGAGAAGCTGGCTTGTGAATTGGTCCTATGGGTGCCGAATTCAAACTGTACAGGGTTCTGTACTGACCAGAAATCAAACCGGCGTGACCAGCCTGCCTGGTCTGATTAAAAGGGGTGTGCACCTCATCTTTCGATCAGGCACATTACTGCCTTCCTGAATTAATGGAATACCTTTTGCTTAAAGAAGCTGATTCTACATTTTAAGCATTGTCGATCTGGGTGCACGGGCAGGACAAGCGGTAAAGGCAATTTTCTTGTCGACTATTTCTGTTTGGATGCAAAATGCAGGAAATGGAATGGCTGAGTTGATGTAGACGGGAGACGAGAGGTTAAGAGGATGGAATGTTAATCCATTGGGCTTATTTACTGTGTTGAATGTTTGATGCTGATAAACCTTCCCAGCATTTGACTGAATCTTACATAAAATTAGCTTTAAATTCTAATCTCGTCCAAACCACTGGTCTTGGCCGCTTCATTGTTCATATCTTGTTTAAATTAACACGGACCATTGGAATTCGTCACCTTCTCCAATGAAGATGAAACAGAGATCGCGAATCAGAGAGAGATCTTTCTTCCTTCTTCCTTCAGTTCGTTCGGCTGGAGTGAAATGACGGAGGTAAAAAAAGATGACATCCAAACAGAAACAATGTGCACGAAAGTCCTCTTCACCACAAGTCCTGCCCATTACACCCGGATCCACAGCGTTGAAAATGTACAGTCAGCTTCTGTGAACAAAAGGAATTTAGATATTTCCGTTACATGAGGTCAGTGATTGTTAGAAATGGTCAGGTGTAAAACAGATCCGATCCAGGTTGGAACCCTGTGTACAAACCGACCGTGGATGACTGGAAACTACAATTGTCTGATAACATTACAATACACATCAAAGTTAAACACCTTATCCATTATGTGATGCGGTTATTATTTTCTAATTTCTTATTGTTCTTGAAATTCCACTGAATTAAATGAGGGCGGAATCGCTTCAACTCCACGTGATCGTCTCGGCTCATCCTTGGGCCGAGTGACGAGTGGCGCAATTAAATTCTGCAACTGAATCATTAATGTTCTTCAAGGATGGGAAACTGCCCCCTAAACTTCCTGTCACACAAGTGGCCCCAGTCCCATTCCACTTTCATGATGCTTAATCCCCTCTAAGCTGGACCGACGAACCATTTCCAAGAAGAAGGCTCATCGTCTGCTCAGCAGAAAAGTCAATCTGCTGGATGTCCAGCTCTGCCAGACTGCATGTTCTTACAGACAGCTTTCCAACTGGACACAAGCATCCAACTGCCGTGCGAGCATTGCTGACTAGATCAAATCAACAATATTAGACTCTCTTTACAAAACTGGTTTTGAATCTACAACTTGTATTATCAAATAAGATATTGGAAAATTAATAGCTCAACATTGTTGTCTGTCTCCGCATCCTTATATAATACACTCTAGAATGATCAAATATATTGAAAATGTTGCGTTATTTTACTGTGACAGTGCATAATCGTTTGAGTGAAGACATTGGCCACGAAGTTTCACCATTTCTTGTCCTATATACGTGGCTGGAGAGATGGTGCAGGAGGGAGGGCTTTAGATTCCTGAGGCATTGGGATCATTTCTGGGGAAGGAGGGACCTGTAAAAGCTGAACGGGTTACACCTCAAGAGAGCCAGGACCAATATTCTCGTGGGGAGTTTTGCTGGTGCTGTTGGGCACTGTTTAACTTAGCTTGGCAGGGGGATGTGCACCAGAATATAGGAGTAGAAAAGAGGAATAAGGTGCATAAAAGAATGAGTGTGTTGGATAGTACTAGAGAAGAAAATAGTACTAGAGTCGGAAGTAGTACAATATTAGATAGGAGCAGTCTAAGAAAGACTACGAAAAATACAAAAATGGGTTTAGAATGCATGTACATAAAAGCACAAAGTGTGGTGAATAAGGTTGGTGAGCTACAAGCACAATTAGCCGTGTGGCAATATGATGTTTTGGCAATAACTGAAACGCGGCTTAAAAACGGTAAGGACTTGGCATTTAATATTCAAGGGTCCAAGGTGTTCAGAAAATATATTGAAGGAGAAATGGTAGGTGGAGTGGCAGTGCTGATTAAGGAAGATACTGTAGTGTTGGACAGGGAAAATGTTCTTGAGGGGACAAGGACAGAATGCATTTGGTTGGAGTTGAGGAACAAAAAGGGTGTGGTCACTGTATTGGGGGTATTCCACAGGCCCACAAATAGTGAGAGGGAGATAGAGGAGCAAATCTGCAGGGAAGCCGCAGAGATATGCAAAAGCTATAGATTGATGATATTGGGAGACTTTAATTACCCAACTATCGATTGGGATAACACTAGAGTAAAGGGAAAGGAGGAGGAGGAAGTTCTGAAATGTGTTCAGGAGAATTTCCTTGGCCAGTATGTTCTCGGCCCACGTAGGAAGGAGGCATTGCTGGATCTGATGCTGGAGAATGAGGTGTGCCAGGTCGACTAAGTGTCTGTGGGAGAATACTTAAGTATGAGTGATTATCATTACATAAGAATTAAATTAGCAATGGAGAGGAGCAAGGAACAATTTAGAGTGGAACCACTAAACTCGAATAGGGCTCACTTCCATGGGAAGAAAAGTGATCCAGCCAGATTAAAATGGAACCAAAGGATGACTGTAAAAGCTGTAACGGACCAATGGGTGATCTTTAAGGAGGAGATGTTCCAAGTACAGGCTAGATACTTGCCAACAAGAGGGAAGGGTAAGGGAACCAAGGGCTCATTGGATGACGAGGGAGATAGAAAAGATGATGAATCGAAAAACGAGGGTGTATGATGAATGTCAGGTGCTTTCTTCAATGGTGAATCAGACCAATTCAATAAGTTGAGAGGGGAAGTGAAGATGGAAATAAGATTGGCAAAGAGAGAATATGAGAGTAGGATGGCGGTTAACATAAAAGGGAAACCCAAAAATCTTCTACCAGTATGTAAGCAGTAAGCGGGTAGTAAGAGGTGGGGTGGGGCCTATTAGGGACAAAGAAGGTTATATATGCTTAGAGGCGCAGGGCAAAGCCAGAATACTCAATGAGTACTTTGTATCGGTATTTACTAAGGAGGTGGTTGCTGACTAAATATCAGTAGAGGTGGAAAAGGTAGAAGCAATGGTAGGGGTGAAAATTGATAGACAGGATGTACTAGTTAGGCTGGGTATGCTTAGAGGGGGTAAGTCGCCTGGTCCAGATGGCTTGCATGCCAGGTTGCTAAGGGAATTTTGGGAGGAGATAGCTTGCCATAATTTTCCAATCTTTCCTAGATGCGGGGCAGGTGCCAGAGGAATGTACATTGGCAAATGTGACACCATTTTTCAAGAAAATATCTAAGGGCAAGCCTAAAAACTACTGGCCGGTCTGTTTAGCATCAGTGTTGGGTAAAGTTTTAAAGCAATAATCAAGTCTAAAATTAAAGCGCTAATGGAGAGGTTTAAGCTAATTACGGAGAACCAGCACGGATTTTTAAAGTACAGATTGTGTTTGCGTAATCTAATTTATTTTTTTGATGAAGTAACAGGATGGATTAATGAAGGGAATGCAATGTATGTTGTCTATATGGATTTACGGAAGGCGATTGACAAAGTACCACATAGAAGGCTAGTTGATAAAATTGAGGCTCATGAAATAGGTGGGTCAGTGGCAGCTTGGATAAGAAATTGGCTTAAGAACAGAAAAGATCTGCAGTTCTCTTCCATTTGCCTTCTTTACCTCCATATAACTTGATTCCCTTACCTAACAACACCGTGTAGATCTCAGTCTTGGAAGCAACAATTGACCCCCAGCATCCAAAGCCTTTTCGGAAAGAGAGTTCTGGATTTCTGCAAACCTTTGAGAGCAAAGTTGCTTTCGAATTTAAGTTCTAAATGACCCGGCTCTACCTTTGAGTTTATGACACTTGGCTTTGCTTCCCCAACCAGAGGAAATAGTTGATCTCTATCTACCCTAACTATCCATTTAACATGTTAAACACCACAATCCGATCACCCCTCAACCTTTTAAACTCAAGTGAACAGAAGGCAACTTTATGCAATCAATGCTCATAATTCAACACTATAAGTCTCGGTGTTAATCTGGTAAATCTGCACTGCACAACTCCAAGGCCAACATATCCTTCCTGCATGCCATGCACAGAACAGAACACAACACTCCAGATGTGGTCCAAGGAACATTGTAAACGGGAGAATATCATCCTCCTCTTTAGTATTTCAGCCCTCTTGAGGTAAAGGCCAACCTGCTTTGGAAAGGATGCAGAGTAGGGCCACTGGACTAATTCCCAGTATAAAGCAGCTTAGTTTTCAAGATCGGCTGATCGAGTTGCGTGTCGACACTTTACAGCAGCCTAGACTGAGGGTTGATATGATCGATGTTTATAAGATGAAGAAAAGTAGATTCTGTTCCAGTTCACAAATTGTTCCAATTAAATATTTGAGGGAGGATCAGGGGTGGTAATTTTAAGTGGTATAAGGCCAGATCTTGATCAGATGTCTGGAGGTGGTTCTTTTCCCAGAGAATAGTGGAACTCGGGAACAATCTGCCGGCTCGGGCAGTGGACACCGATTCGCTGAATTTCTTCAAGCGAGAGCTGGTCCTGTTTCTGGCTGGGGCAGATTCACCTCGTACAACAGCTCGGTCCTGCGAGGAATACAGGGCCAGAGTGATTTCCTGGACTAATTCCGCTCACCTAGAGGGGTCAGAGAGGAATTTCCCCGAATAGAAACCGAGATGGAATGGACACAAGCTGTCTGAAAGGTCGGCTGATGGGGTGTTGGTGGCAGATAAATTCTACACAGGCTGAACGACTACGTTGCCAGCGGCTCCTTGATTTGGTGGTGTGATTCCCGCTAAAGGGTTTCTCTGATAGATATGTGAGAGGTCTCATGTACAAATCCCAGACAAGCGCAATATGTTTCCATTTGTAGTGAGAAACCATCAGTTTATGGTGCAGCGCAACTCATCTCGCCTCACGCTTGCTGCAACATTTATGTATTAATAATGATGCAAGCCTTTAATGCATCATTAATATGGTTCAAGTTCCCAGCAATGTCAGGCTCGATTATCATAATTGATCATAAGCTGCCATTTAGCGATTCTGGTTTGTCTAAATTTAGACCAAAATGAAAATGTCCTCGTTCACTCCGGGTTTCAATAGCCTCCCACGTCCCTATAATGTCCGAATCTCCCAGTTATTCACACATAAATTGTTGCCATGCCAATCCAGGTCAGTAAGCAAAGGGTAATGCTAGACGGGACTTGGTGCAATTAAGGGCACGGGCAGGCAGGATTACCTCAGTTTTCCGAAGGATAGAACGTAGAAAGCCGCACAGGCATGCATTGGAACAGTCAAGTCTGTTGCGCTCTGTTCTGGGCACCGCACGCAGGAAGGATATATTTTCCTTGGAATGGTGCAGCGCAGATTTACCAGATTAATACAGATGTTTACAGCAATAAATTATAAGGATTAATTGTATAAACTTGGCTTCTAATCTCTTGAATTTAGAAGATTGATGAGTGATCTGATCATTGTGTTTAAAGTGTTAAAAGGTTTAATAGTGTAGCTAGAGTTAAACAAGTTCCTCTGACTGGGGAATCAAGTACAAGGGGGAAAAACATAAAACTACAGCCGCTTCATTCAAAAGTCAAATCAGAAAGCATCTTTTCACATAACGGTTTGTAGGAATCTGGAACTCTCTCCCTGATAAGTCCGTGGGTGCTGGGGGTCAATTGTTGCTTCCAAGACTGAGATCGACACGTTGTTGGTAGGTAAGGGGATCAAGTTATATGGAGTAACGGCAGAAAAATGTAGGTGAGGTGCAGATCAGCCATGAACTAATGTAATGTCAGAGCAGGTAGAAGGTTGAAAGGACTAGTCCCGCTCTAAGTTCGTGAATTCTGTTCTGTTGCTTGTCAGGTAACTTTATCCTACATTAGCTGTCAGCAGAAATGATCAAGAAATCGTCTTTTCACTCCTTCTGTTCGGAAAGTTCGTTTTCATGAAGCAACTCCACCCTTCACTCTCCTCTTCCAGTTCTGGCACAGCTAGAAGCAGAGGAGGTCGAAGTTGTACCAGGTTCAACCATACACAGCAGTACTGCGCAGCAGCCTGCAGAGGGAGCAGGTGGTGCAATGCTGCACTGCGGCCAGTTGAGGGAGCAGCAGTACCAGGTGGTGCAGTACTGCAAAGCGGCCAGAGGAGGGAGCAGCAGTACCAGGTGGTGCAATACTGCACAGCGGCCAGAGGAGGGAGCAGCAGGGCCAGGTGGTGCAATACTGCACAGCGGCCAGAGGAGGGAGCAACAGTACCAGGTGGTGCAGTACTGCACAGCGGCCAGAGGAGGGAGCAGCAGTAGCAGACACACCTCGATCCTGCAGAACAAACATACACGGGGGGAGGGATTTTACCCCTACCCGCTGGGAGTTAAAATCGACAGTTTCAGCCTAGAACGGAGGCATCTGCGACATGGTATTGCAGAGATCTACAAGGAAGTAACTCGTGTGGAATACCAGATTACCTTGTGGGAGAAATAACAAAAAGAAACAGCATCAAAAGTAAAAGTGAACTCTTTAGGACTGATATCAGGAGAATGATCAACACTTAGAATGGACTCCAGATAGAGCGGTGGTGTGAAAGCCCCGGAATGACTTTGAAAAATCTGGATTAAACAATGAGCTGAAGACTACGGATGCTCTGGAGGGCTCTATTAGAATGGGCTGAATGGCCTTCCTCACGGGTAAGGATCTTGTGATCATTGCGGGTAGGTGTGAAAACTGTGTCCTCCCCAGACTCAATCATTATTTATCTTAACGACTGTCTCTATACTGAGTAAAACTGGGACATCAATCATTCTCGTCAATTTTTGTACCTCAATCAACATAATAAAAAATACCAGATGATCTGGAGATTATCACGTTGCTGTTTGTGGGAGCTTGCTGTGCGCAAATTGGCTGCCGCATTTCCTACATTACAACAGTGATGTACAACAATACTTCATTGGCTATAAAGTGCTTTGGGATGTTCGGTGGTGGTGAAAGGCGCCCAATAAATGCAAGTCTTTCGTTCATTTATCTACTTCAGTGAGATGAAAATCCAGTAGTGGTTGAATATCGCATTCAACTTCCAGAAAACACTCGTTGATAGAAAGTGTAGGCCGTAGAGATTGCCTTTGATCCGGAATATTTGCACTGACCCTCTTCCCAACCGCTTCAGATTCACGTGGATTAAGTTGGAAACTTCTCTTTTATCTTTCCAAATGTTTCAAAGGGAATTCAATGTCAAAAGTCGCGAGCAAAATGAGGGCTCGCATATTATATCGTGACCAACCCGAAGCGACAATTATACCCCTAGACCAATGAGCCGCTGGTGAACGCAGGGACACTTTAAGCATTTCCGTAATCAAGCCATGTGTTGGCTGTTCTTGATAAGCAGAGCACTTGAGCCGGTAACAGCCCTGACATTGCCTTCTCTACCTGTCTTCCGAAGCGCCGCACAGACAGTTAAGGAACTGTTAGGACGGTAATGTATTGAGGCAGCAGGTGCCCATCCCGAGAGCAGCAGCAGAGTTTCTGCATCATTTTGGCGCGAGGCCTCAGATTTGGACAATATATCAGCAAAGGCAGAGAGAAGGCATGGAGGCAGCAAGTGAAGCAACAACTGCCCCGGAAGTGACCATTCGGTTCTGTGACTGTGGCAAGTTTTGCTTGGGCAGGGGGTTTACTGTCAGTTCATAGCCCACCCACCTCCCCCGCCCATTGTGATTTCTGCCACATTTGCACATTCAGGGCCGGGCCTGGGCAGATTCACACCTGTCTCACCTGGGGGCGCTGAGGCTCCTACCGCCCCTTGTTATCAATTCACCAATCTGTAAATTAAAATCTAAAAAAACTGCTTTACACAGCACAGGTGAGGACCGAGACGCTGTGCCCTTCTGACCAAATCTCAGCCCTATCAGACAGATGTTTCTGTCTGTAAAGACCAAAGAACTTCCTATTTAGTCCCAGACAGCATTGATTCTGTCCAATATGCTTACTCAGACGTAGATGGTACCTGCCCTGACACAGTGAGCACCTCCACAGGCACAGACTTTCTTCCACGGGCACAGGCAACTCCTACCCTGACACAGGGAGCACCATCACAGGCGCATACTTGCCTACACAGACACAGTCAGCTCCTACCCTGACACAGGGAGCACCATCACAGGCAGATACTTTCCTAGACGGACCCAGGCAGCTCCTACCCTGACACAGGGCGCACCACCACAGGCACAGACTTTCCTAGTCGAAACCAGGCCGCTCCTACCCTGACAGAGGGAGCACCATCACAGGAACAGTCTTTCCTACACAGACCAAGGGAGCTCCTACACTGACACAGGGAGCACCACCACAGGCACAGACTTTCCTACACAGACCCAGTCATCACCAACCCTGAACCAGGGAGCACCATCACAGGCACAGACCTAACTACACAGACCCAGGGAGCTCCTACCCTGACACAGGGAGCACCGTCACAGGCACCGACTATCCTACAGAGAACCAGATAGCTCCTACCTGATCCAGGGAGCACCTGTGCAGACGAAAGAGCTCCTGCATCGATCCATTCGCTCCTAGATAGGCCAAGACATTTCATACAATTACTCAACCAGCACCTATGCATGAGCCCCTACACTGACATAGACACTTCATACACGGGCACGGACAGTTCCAAAAAAGGCACAGAATGTTCCTACATGGACAAAGACATTCATACGCAGACCCAGACAGCACCTGCAGAGACCCAGACATTCCTACGCAGACCCAGACAGCTCCTGCACAGACCAGACATTCCTGCACAGCCCAAGACAGCTCCTACACAGACCCAGACAGCTTCTACACAGACCCAGACATTCATACACAAATCCAGACAGCTCCTGCACACACCCAGACATACCTACACACACCCAGACAGCTCCTACAGAGACCCAGACATTCATACACAAACCCAGACAACTCATACACATACCCAGATATTCCTACACAGAACCAGACATCTTCTTCATAGAAAACAAAACAAAATGCTGCTGATACTGGAAATCTGAAATAAAAGCAGTAAATGCTGGATTCACTGAGCAGGTCTGGCAGTATCTGTGGAGAGAAACAGTTAATGTTGCAAATTGATTGACTTTCCTCAGCTTCTTCATATACGCTGGTTGCTCCTACACAAACCTAGAAAGTACCTACCCTGAATCAGATATAACATACAGAGCCAGACAATTCCTAGCCTGACACAGACATCCCTTACACAGACCCAGATAAAATATACAGGCCCAGGCAGCTCCGAACCTGACACAGACAGCTCTCACACAGCTCCAGATATAACATACAGTCACAGACAGCTCCTACGCTGACACAGACAGCTCTTACACTGACCCAGATATAGCATACGGACCCAGATAGTTCCTACCCTGAAACAGACAGCTCTTACACAGTCCCAGATATAACATACAGGCTCAGACAACTCCTACTCTGACAATTACAGCTCTTACACATACAGGTCACACCAACACAGACTCAATAAGTTCTTACTACGAACCAGGAAGCTTCTACAAAGACCTGAACAACTTCTACACATAACATGACTGATGCGCTATCAATTACTCATAAAAGACGGAGAGTTAGGAGAGTAACTAAAGGCTTTTATTAGCAAAGAACAGAGCATGCCTCTCGTGGTTGACTGGGTTCCAAGAAGGCAGGGGGCTGCAGAGCAATCACCTTTATACTTGGGCCTGTGGGTGGAGCCAGGGGCGGAGCCAGCAGAGACATGCTGAGGCATGCATAGGTACAACAGTGTGCAACAACAACAACAACGGTGAACAACAATAACATTGGTTTACCACATTCACCCCTTGTTTAAAATTGAGTCCGGCGGGGTGAAGTGTACTAAAGGTTCGTGTAAGTAAGTCTATCAGGTGGCCTTGCATGCCGTCCTGATCGTCATGGTGGCGGCGGTGATGGTGCAGCATCCAACGTTGAATCTGGCGTCTCATTGAGTGGTTGGGTGGTCAATGACGGGTCCTGGGGCTGTGGCATGCCGCCTAGCGGGGTTGGGTTGTGGGTAGTGGTGGATGGCAATGGTAGTGTTTCAGGGGCGCCCGAAGGTGCGAGATCTCGTGTGGGGGCTGTGTCCTCCCGCCCGTCCGGGTACACCACGTAAGCATACTGAGGGTTAGCATGGAGGAGGCTCACCCTCTCGACCAGGGGATCCGTCTTATGGGACCTCACGTGATTCCGCAGTAGGACGCGTCCTGGAGAAGTCAGCCATGTCGGTAACGAGATCTCCGATGTGGACTTCCTGGGGAAGGAGAACATTCTCTCGTGAGGGGTAGCATTGGTGGCTGTACAGAGCAGTGACCGAATGGAATGGAGCACCGCAGGGAGGACTTCCTGCCAGTGAGAGGTCGGAAGGCCCTTAGATTTCAAGTTTAAAAGGACTGCCTTCCAGACCGTCGCATTCTCCCTTTCCACCTGGCCATTACCCCGGGGGTTGTAGCTGGTGGTCCTGCTTGTAGCAATACCTCTCGAGAGCAGGTACTGCCGAAGTTCGTCGCTCATAAAGGATGAGCCCCTGTCGCTATGAATATAGCTAGGGAAACCGAACAAGGCGAAGAGGTCATTCAGACATTTAATGACCGTGGTACTGGTCATGTCTGAGCAGGGGATGGCAAACGGGAAACGGGAGTACTCGTCAATTATGTTGAGGAAGTACACATTGCGGTCGGAGGAGGGGAGGGGCCCTTTAAAATCGACGCTCAGCCGTTCAAAGGGGCGCGTGGCTTTGATCAGGCTTGCTCTGTCTGGCCTATAAAACTGCGGTTTGCACTCGGCACAGATTTGGCAGTTCCTGGTCATGGTCCTGACCTCCTCGATGGAGTATGGCAGGTTACGGGATTTGATGAAGTGAAAAAACCTGGTGACCCCCGGGTGGCAGAGGTCATTGTGGAGGGTCTTCAGTCTATCGACCTGCACGTTGGCGCATGTACCACGTGATAGGGCATCTGGGGGCTCATTGAGTTTCCTGGGCCGGTACAAGATATCATAATTGTAGGTGGAGAGTTCGATTCTCCACCTCAAGATCTTGTCATTCTTGATTTCGCCCCTCTGCTTATTATTAAACATAAAAGCTACTGAACGCTGGTCAGTGAGCAGGGTAAATCGTTTTCCGGCCAGGTAATGCCTCCAATGTCGCACAGCTTCCACAATGGCCTGGGCCTCCTTTTCGACAGAGGAGTGTCGAATCTCGGGGCCCTGGAGGGTCCTTGAGAAAAAGGCCACGGGTCTCCCCGCCTGGTTAAGGGTTGCAGCTAGGGCAAAGTCGGATGTGTCGCTCTCCACTTGGAAAGGGATGGACTCATCCACTGCGTGCATCGTGGCCCTTGCAATATCTCTTTTTATTAGAGTGAAGGCTGCACAGGCCTCTGCTGCCAGGGGGAAGGAGGTGGAATTGATGAGGGGTCTGGCTTTGTCCGCATAGTTGGGCACCCACTGAGCATAGTACGAGAAAAACCCTAGGCATCTCTTCAGTGCCTTTTGGCAGTGGGGGAGGGGGAGCTCCATAAGGGGGCGCATCCTGTCGGGGTCGGGGCCGATGACTCCGTTCTCCACTACACAGCCAAGAATGGCAAGGCGCTTGGTACGAATCATACATTTGTCCCTGTTGTATGTTAGGTTCAGCCGCTGGGCCGTACGGAGGAATTTCTCTAGGTTAACATCATGGTCCTGCTGGTCGTGGCTGCAGATGGTGACGTTGTCTAGATAGGGGAAAGTGGCCTGGAGCGTGTTCTGGTCAACCATCCGGTCCATCTCCCGTTGGAAGACTGAAACCCCGTTGGTGACGCCGAAGGGGACTCTGAGGAAGTGGTAGAGACGACCATCAGCTTCAAACGCTCTGTACTGGTGGTCCTCAGCCCTGATGGGGAGCTGGTAGTATGCCGACTTTAGATCAATCGTCGAGAACACCCGGTATTGTGCTATCTGATTGACCATGTCAGATATGCGGGGGAGTGGGTATGCATCTAGCTGGGTGTAGCGATTGATCGTCTGGCTGTAGTCAATAACTAGGCGCTGTTTTTCGCCAGTCTTCACTACCACCACTTTTGCTCGCCATGGGCTGGTGCTACTTTCAATAATCCCTTCCTTCAGGAGTCTCGCTACCTCGGATTTAATGAAGCTCCTATCCCCGGCACTGTAACGCCTGCTTTTGGAAGTGATGGGCTTACAGTCGCGGGTGAGGTTAGCGAACAAGGATGGGGGGGGGACTTTAAGGGTGGAGAGGCTGCAAATCGTGCGCGGCGGGCGATTTAAAAGCTGCTGGCTGCAGACTGTGAGTGGGGGGAGGGGTCCGTCGGACGCTAATGTGACACTCTTGAGGTGGCACTGAAAATCCAACCCCAGTAGGACGGCAGCACAGAGATGGGGCAGGACCAGGAGTTTAAAATTTTTTGTATTCTGTGCCCCTTACTGAAAGGGTCACTACATAGTAGCCACCGACGTCTGCTGACTGGGCTTTGGAAGCCAAAGAGATCCGTTGGCGCATCGGCAGGACCGGGAGAGAGTAACTGCGCACCGTGTCGGGGTGGATAAAGCTTTCCGTGCTCCCGCTGTCAAAAAGGCAGGTAGTGGCGCGGCCGTTTACCGTAATATCCATCATGGAACTGGACAGTTGATGAGGGAGAGATTGGTCCAGCGCCACGGAGGCCAGCGTATGGTCGAGCGAGTCGATGTGGTCGTCAGATGAGGCGGTGGTTGAGTCCGGGTCCCCCGTGGTTGAAGTTGGAGACGTCCAAGATGGCGGACAAGATGGCTGCCCCCACGGTTCACACGCAGCGCTGCTGGCGTTAGCGGTTTTACCTTTGCAGGCGCTGACATAGTGTCCTTTCTTCCCGCAGCCGGAGCAGGTAGAGTTTCTCGCCGGGCAGCGTGCTCTGGGGTGTTTTGCCTGGCCACAAAAATAACATTTCTGTGCCTTTGACTTTGCAGCAGCAGTTGAAGGTGGCGGTCCCATGACCCAAGGTTGTGGCGTCCACGTTGCGGAGCGGTTAGGGGAGAAGGCGTCCATATTCCTGTGGGCCGCGTCGAGCGAGAGTGCGAGGGACACTGCCTTTCTCATGTCCATTTCTCCCTTTTCCAACAGTCTCTGCCGGGAGTAGTCGGACCTATGACCCGCAACGAAAGCATCTCGGATCAGTCCCTCCGTGTGTGCTGCGGCTGATACTTCTTTGCAATCGCAGTCTCGGCTGAGTATCCGTAGTGCCCGTAGGAAGGCCTCCACCGATTCCCCGGGCTGCTGTCTGCGGGATCTTAAGAGGTGCTGGGCATAGACCGTATTTACCGGGCGTGTGTATTGCCCTTTTAGCAGATCGATAGCCGCTGAGTAGGTCATCGCCTCCTGGATTATTGTATAAACTTGGTGGCTCACCTTTGAGGCCAGGATTTCCAACTTGTTTTCGTCCAGGGTCACAGTTGAGGCTTGCAGTTAGGCCTCGAAGCAACGCAGCCAATGCGTGAATTTGGTAGCCGAACCCGCTTCTTGCGGGTGTAGGTCCAGGCATGTTGGTCTGAGGGCTCGCAGCAGCTCCTGCTGCTCAGCATTTGGTACAGCAGCCTGCTGCTCAGCGTTTGTTGTCGACATTTTGTTTTTGCTAATAAAATTGATGCGCTATCAATTACTCATAAAAGACGGAGAGTTAGGAGAGTAACTAAAGGCTTTTATTAGCAAAGAACAGAGCATGCCTCTCGTGGTTGACTGGGTTCCAAGAAGGCAGGGGGCTGCAGAGCAATCACCTTTATACTTGGGCCTGTGGGTGGAGCCAGGGGCGGAGCCAGCAGAGACATGCTGAGGCATGCATAGGTACAACAGTGTGCAACAACAACAACAACGGTGAACAACAATAACAGTGGTTTACCACAATGACCTACTAATCGGAGAGTTGCTACAAGGACCCAGGTATGCCCAACACAGGCCCAGAGAGCAGGTGAGGTCAGAGAATTCAGCTTAGTCCAGAGATGAAGCCTGGACCTTTCCTGTTCTTTAGGCTCAGTTACTCACCAAATAAGATCAGCGAACACACCACAAGCCGCGGAATGATCCTGGGCCCATCCAGCTCTGTATGTGGCTCAGTACCACACAGGGTGTTATCTGCTAACTTAACACAAACCGGGGATGAATACAGAGAGTTTACTGCTTTGTATGGCTCAGTAGCACACCTCATGAGATGATCTAACACACCACAGGCCGGTGATGAAGCCTGCGCCCATCCTGCTTTGTGCGGCTCAATATCATGCCGGGTGAGATCAGCTGATGCAGCACAGGCCAGTGTAGGAACCTCGGCCCTTCCTACTTTCTGTGGAGCCCGGCAGCACACTGAGTGAGATACTCGATCTCAGTGCAGGCAGAAATGAAGCCTGGGACTTTCCATCGCGCCTGTGCTGCCTCTTTGTTAGAACTCTCCATTAGTTCCAATAACCTGATATTTTTCTATAGCCATGTAAAGATTTCCCTTCCAGTGTTAATCCAATTCCCTTTTGAAAGTTATTATTGAATCTGCTTCCACCATCCTTTCAGGCAGTGCCTTCCAGATCACAACAACTCGCCGTATAAAACAATGGTCCCTTATGTTGCCTCTGGTTCTATTACCAATGAGATTCAATTTGTGGTTTCTGGTTACCGGCCCTTCTGCCACTGGAAACAGTTTCTCCTTATTTACGATGTCAAAACCGTTCATGATTTTGAACACCTCAGTCAAATCTCCTCATAGCCGTCTCTGCTCTAAAGCACCCCAGCTTCTCCAGTCTCTCCACATAACTGAAGTCCCTCACCCCTGGAACCATTCCAGTAAATCTCTTCTATTCATTTCTTCCCTCTCATCAATAAGTACAATGAAATGTTTATAAAGAAAAGCACGAACATAATAAAAAGGAAAGCGAAATAAATACTGAGCAAAATGGATGTGAAAGTTTGGACTGTGAAAAGAGCAGAAAATCTGAGTTTTATTATCGATCAGTGAGAGGAATCCATCGCTCTCTCGGGCTTGTGTGGGTCGGTTTACTGATAAGCCTGGGAATTGAGAGAAAGCTGGTTCATGGTTTGTAGAACAAGACGAGCCCCTGGGGCGGAGCCATCAGCTGCTGCTCTGCAATTAGAGACAGAGAGGGTAATTTGCTTTGGGCCCGGTTAGCTCAGTCGGTCGAGCATGAAAGACTTAAACGTGGGTTCAAGCCCCACATTGGGCAGTTGTATTGTTTTATTTTATAGGCTGATTTCACAGGCGATCCCCAGCTCTGAATTCCTGCAGGGCGTTCAGGGAGTGTTTGACATAAATGTAATTCAACATCGGTATCAGAAAGTCTGTCCCTGATTCGGAACTTCATATAATTTCACCTGCTGCTCGGGGTTAGTGTGCTCTGTAAATGCTACAAAAAAAACCTTCAGTGTATTTCACTCCGTGTCCAACATAGAAACATAGAAGATAGGAGCAGGAGTAGGCTATTTGGCCCCTCAAGGCTGCTCCGTCATTCAATGCGGTCATGGCTGAGCATTCAAATTCAGTACCCTGTTCCTGCTTTCTCCCCATATCCTCTGATCCCTTTAGCCTTAAGAAATATATCCAACGCCTTCTTGAATATATTTAATGAATTGGCCTCTACTGCCTTCTGTGGTGGAGAATTCCACAGGTTCACCACTCTTTGGGTGAAGAAATTCCTCCTCATCTCTGTTCTAAATGGCTTACCCCTTATCCTTAGACGGTGACCCTTGGTTCTGGACTCCCCGACCATTGGGAACATCCTTCCTGCATCTAGTCCGTCCAGACCTGTCAGAATTTTATAAGTTTCAATGAGATCCCCGCTCATTCTTCTAAACTCCAGCGAGTATAAGTCCAATCGTCCCAATCTCTCCTCATACGTCATTCCTGCCATCCCAGGTATCAGCCTGGTGAATCTTCGCTGAACTCCTTCCCTGTGAGGTCACCCCTGGTGTGTCAGCTTTCTGTGTTTATAAACACTTCAGCAGATCATTAACATAACCTGAGCTCCGAGATCTGGTCAGGTCACATTCCCCCGGACTGAGGAATGAGCGGAGTCCACCCGGGATCAGATTTTCTTCCAAAAGAGTGACACAAAGCTTCATTGACGTGGGGCCAAAATAGCTCAGTTGGGGGAGCGTTCGACGGAAGCTTCTAAAGTCCCTGGTTTCGGCCGTTTTTAGTTTTTCTGTGTCTCTTTCTTTGGTCCGATTCTCAAACTGAAAGATTTACACTGAAGTTATTTATCCGCCACTGAAGTATTGGGTTGGAATAGAGAGAAATCAAGGATGGGAAATATTTAAATGTTCTGTATTTAGATTTGTTTCCCTATCTTCTTCTACCCTTTTTTCTGTGTTTTTTTCTTTCTCTGTCGGGTGAACATTTGATTTGATGCATTTGTCCTTAACTGATGTTACAGAGTTATAAAGTGGTGATATTGGGGGGCTTTAATTACCGAAATGTCGATTGGGATAATGCTCAGGTAAAGGGACAGGAGGGGGAGAATTTTCTGAAATGTGTTCAGGAGAATTTCCATGACCAATATGTTCTTGGCCCAACTAGGAAGGAAGTATTTCTAGATCTGGTGCTGGGGAATGGGGTGGAGCATGTCGACCAAGTGTCTGTGGGCGAACACTTGGGTATGAGTGATCATCATATCATAAGACCTAGATTAACAATGGAGAGAAACAAGGAACAATCTAGAGTGGATCTTCTAAAGTTGAATAGGGCTAACTTCATGGGATGCGAAAGGATCCAGCCAGGATAAAATGCAAACAACGACAGAGAGGACAAACTGTAACGGAACAATGGATGATCTTTAAGGAGGAGAAGTTCCAAGTACAGGCTAGGTGCATTCCAACAAGTGGGAGAAGTAGGGGAACTAAAGCAAGGGCTCATTGGATGACTAGCGAGATAGAAAAGATGATGAAACAAAAAAGAGGGCGTATGATGAATGACAGGTGAATGCTTCAAGGGAGAACCAGAAAAAATACAATAAGTTGAGAGGGGAAGTGAAGATGAAATTAAGATTGGCAAAGAGAATATGAGAGTAGAATGGTGGTTAACATAAAAGGGAACTCAAATATCTTCTACCAGCATATAAACAGTAAGCGGGAAATAAGAGGCGGGGTGGGGCCTGTTAGGGAAAAAGAAGGTGATATGTGATTAGTGGCGCAGGGCATGGCTAGAATGCACAGTGAGTACTTTGTATCGGTGTTAGCTAATGAGGTAGATGCTGACATAATATTGGTAGAAGCGGAAAACATTTTTATGCAGCGAGTGGTGAGGACCTGGAATTCGCTTCCGACACAAGTGGTTGACGTGGTGTTTTCAAGGGGAGACTGGATAGGCACTTGAGGGAAATAAACTTGCAGGACTACGGGGACAGAGCGGGGGAATGGGTCTGACTGGATTGCTCCACAGAGAGCTGGCACGCACTCTTTGGGCCGAATGGTCTCCTGCTGTGCCGTTATGACTCTATGATGCCTTTGGCACATCTCTGAGCGGTCAGACACGCTCTGTCTATCTGTTGCTGCTTGTGACCATTAACGTGAACAGGCCGCGAGTTAAACATTTATCAGCAAACCGAGGAAAGACCAATAAAAGGAAAGATGTGTTGCAAAGGTGCAATGGATGGTATTCAAAATAATTTCCCCGTGACATTTTGTATGGAATTAATTTTGTAAAGTTTGGATTTTTATTCTTACGAATATTATAAAAAAACGTAATACAACAACAACTTGAATGTGTATAGCACCTTTCACAGAATCAACGAATAGAATGGTTACAACACGGAAGAAAGCCATTCGGCACATCGAGCCCGTGCCGGCTCTCAGCAAGAGCACTTCAGCTCATCCCATGCTCCCGCCCTTTCCCTTAGCCCTGTATTGTTTTCCTTCAGTTACTTATCAAACTCCTTTATGAAAGCTGTGATGGAATCTGCCTCCACCACCTTTTCAGGCAGTGCATTCCAGATCCTAACCACCCGCTGCGTAAAAAAAAGTTTGTTCTTATGTCGTCTTTCCTTCTTTTGCCAATCTTAGTAAATCTGTGTCATCTGATTCTCGACACTTCTGCCAATGGGAACAGTTTCTCTCTATCTACTCTGTCCAGACCCTCATGATTAGGAACATCTCTATCAAATCTCTCAATCTTCTCTGCTCCAAAGAGAACAACCTTAGCTTCTCCAGTCTATCCACGTAACTGAACTCCCTCATCCTTGGAATCATTCTTGTATATCTTTTTCTGTACCATTTCTAAGGCTTTCACATCCTTCCTAAATTGTGGTGCCCAGAACTGGACACAATACTCCAGTTAGAGCCGAACCAGTGTTTTATACAGGATCATCATAATTTAAACGTTTCGTACTCTATACCTCTATTTAGGAAGCCCGGGATCCCATAAGTATTTTTTTAACTGCTTTCTCAACCTGCCCTGCCACCTTCAACGATTTGTGCACATATACCCCAGGTGTCTCTGTTCATGCACTCCCTTTAGGATTGTACCCTTTAGTTTACATTTCCTGCCCTCATTCTTTCCACCAAAATGTATCACTTCACACATTTCTGCGTTAAATTTCACCTGCCACGTGTCCACCCATTCCTCCAGCCTGTCTATGACCTCTTGACGTTTATCACTATCCTCCTCACTGTTCACTATGCTTCCAAGTTTTGCGTCAGCTGCAACTTTTGAAATTGTGCCCTGAACAACCACGCCCAAGTCATTAATATATGTCAAGAAAAACAGTGGTCCCAGAACCGAGACCGGGGAACACCACTGTATACCTTCCTCAAGTCCGAAAAGCAACAGTTCACCACAACTCTCTGCTTCCTGTGCTTAGCCAATTTCGTATTCATGCTGCCACTGTCCCTTTTATTCCATGGGCTTGAATTTTGTTGGCAAGCCTATTATGTGGCACATTGTCAAATGCGTTTTGGAAGTCCATGCACACCACGTCAACCGCTTTGCCTTAATCAACCCTTTCTGTAACCTCATCATAAAACTCTATCAAGTGAGTGAGAGGGTTTTGCTACAATCAATGAGTGCTCCGCATCCTTTAAACATTGTTCTGATATAAAATTTAAAAAATACTCTCTAACAGAAAAACTGAGAGTGTAATCAAAAGTTACTTAAAAAGCGCAATTAATTCTGAAAATAATTATTGGCCCAAAACTGGACATTCAATCCCGATATGAACTCAGGACTCACATTGTGAAAGCTTAGTGATCCCGGAATAATTCAAACACAGAGCATTTTACTGCGAATGCAGATACACTGGCGTTCCGCCACCAGGTCCACAGTTTATGAGTGACGCCGAGTCCAGGGAAGGGAGATCGGCTCTAACTGGAGTATTGTGTCCAATTCTGGGCACCACAATTTAGGAAGGATGTGAAGCCCTTAGAAATGGTACAGAAAAATATTTACAAGAATGATACCAGGGATGAGAGACATCAGTTACATGGATAGACTGGAGAAGCTAAGGTTGTTCTCTTTGCTGCAGAGAAGATTGAGAGGAGATTTGATAGAGGTGTTCAAAATCATGAGGGTCCGGACAGAGTAGATAGAGCGAAACTCTTCCCATTGGCAGAAGTGTCGAGAACCAAAGGGCACATATTTAAGGTGATTGGCAAAAGAACCAAAGGTGACATAAGAACAAACTTCGTTTACACAGCGAATGGTTAGGATGTGGAATGCACTTCCTTAAAAGATGGTGGGACCGCCGCCCGGGCTCTGGGAGTGTGAGAGGTGGAAGCAGCAGCAGCCAGACCGCCTTAACGACAGGGCAGGATCCCTGCTCTCTAATCCAGCCGAAGGAGAGCTGCCGGTCCCAGTCTGAGCCATGTCTGGGAACCGCTGAACATTGTGGCTGCAAGAACAGGTCAGAGGCTAGGGATTCTGTGGCAATTGTCGCACCTCCTAACTCCCCAAAGCCTTTCCACCATCTATAAGGCACAAGTCATGTGTGTGATGGAATACTCTCCACTTGTTTGGATGTGTGCAGGTCCAACAACACTCAAGAAGCTCGACACCATCCAGGGCAAAGCTGAGCGGTTGATTGGCACCCCATCCATCACCTTAAACATTCACTCCCTCCACCACCAGCGTACCATGACTGCAGTGTGTACCATCTACAAGATGCACTCCAGCAACTCGCCAAGGCTTCTTCGGCAGCACCTCCCAAACCTGTGAACTCTTCCACCTAGAAGGACAAGGGCTGCAGGTGCATGGGAACACCATCACCTCCAAGTTCCCCTCCAAGTCACACACCATCCTCAGTTGGAAATATATCGCCGTTCCTTCATTGTCACTTGGTCAAAATCATGGAACTCCCTCTCTAACGGCACTGTGTGAGTACCTTCACCACTCGAACTGCAGCGGTACCAGAAGGTGGCTCACCACAACCTTCTCAAGGACAATGAGGGATGGGCAATAAATGCTGGCCTTGCCAGCGATGCACACATGCCAGGAAGGAATAAAAAGAACAGCATTGCCACGCACGATGCCGCTTAATAAGGTGATTGTTGATGAGGAGTATGAGTGACTAGATGCTGCTTTTCCTGATCAATGTTTCCTCTGTCATATATTTTTATTTTGAACTTTGCAGCAAGCATTTCTTCGGAAAACCCAAAAATAATTACAAATTGTCGCAGCGGCGGAATTTGAACCCACTCCCGCGAAAGACCGGAGCTCAAATCCATCACCTTCGAATGCTCAGCCACGCTAGCACGTCATTGCGCCTTCACTTCTGATGCTGGTGACTGACAATTGAATGCTGGCTCTCCTGTTGCATTTGCATTGGGTCCAGGGGCTTTGCTTTGAGAAAGAAGGAAAGAAAAGAGCTTTCTGAGCTGTGCTCAAGGGGTGAGGTGGTTGAGAGTTTAAGGAGGTGGGCCGCTAATCGACTGCGCTCTACACGCATGGTTTCAAATTCAATCATTGTTGCATTTCAGACTAGATCTTTTTTTCATTACTTCAACACATCGAAGACTCCTACATCTGAGTGCCATATTTGCCCAATCAGCAATGGGGAGTTTTGTTTTGCAGCCTCACTCTATTAGCTCAGATCAGCAAGGTCCCCATTCCCGCCCAAACTGTTCCTTGCATGGAGATGTTGAAATTGTAGGATATGGGCAACGTGAAGTATCAATCAAAGTGGGCAGTGACGTCCTGGAAAAATGAATATTTCTCCACAGATGCTGCCTGAGCTGCTGAATATTTCCAGCATTTTCTGTTTATAATTTTGTGCTTTCACTGTAGCAGTTTAGCTGACAACACAAAACTTGCCTCAAGGGCGGAGCTCCAAGCAAAACATTGCTGTGCTCTTCTCACACACAAGATCCACTTAGCTTTCCCACACATGCTGTAAATTCAGCCGGTTCCCCCACATTGTCCTGAGCCACGGCATTCCAAACACACTTTGCACCTGGTATCAGGGAGTCTAAAAGTTTCTCAGAGGGGATTGCGAGAGCAAAGGGGAGCTCAGAGGCTGTGAGAGAATTGATAGGTTTCTCACATAGTATCAAGGGGTTTTGAAAGCTTTGAGTCGATACCAGAGAGAGTAATGGACACTGTGGAGGTATCAGGGAGGTTAAGATAATCTCGGGATATATCAGACCGCGTAAGGGATGCTTGGGATGTAACGAAGTGTGTCAGAGACGCTGTGGATCTATCAGCGAGGGTGAGCAATGCTCTGGAGATAGCAGGGTGGGTAATGAACACTCAGGTTGTATCAGAAAGATTGAGGGGCACTTCGGAGGTAGCAGATAGAGTATGTAACACGGAAGATGTATTAGAGAGGCTGGTGGAACAAGAGTTGTTTTCTTCTAAACATCACATTTTCTAAATGTCAACATAGCTAATAAAAGCAAATGTTGAATCCGAATGTAACAGATGGTCTACCGTACCCCACGTGGGGCAATGAGAAGGAAGAATGGGGCCGGACTGGACATTTTCAGACCTCAGAAATACATTTATAACTGACACAGATCACCCACCAACACATTAATAACTAGCTGGGGGAGCCTGGCTTTGCCAGGGCTGTTTTGGGGTGGGGGAGCCCGGCTTTGCCAGGGCTGTTTTGTGGCGGGCGGTTTAAATCGAGTGCCAGGCTTTGGGGCCCTGTCTTTGTCCCTTTGTGAATCTGGTGCTGGGCAACATTTTAAATCGAGTCCCAGGCTTTAGGGCCCTGTCTGTGTCCCTTTGTGAATGTGCTGCCGGGCAACATTTCTACCTTTTAATACCTTGAAAGATGAAAGTGAAAGTAGTTATAAAACGTTTTTGGTAAATCTTATGTTATTTTTAAAAGAGAAACTAACTTTTTCAAAGCTGGATAAGGAGAGTAGTTTGAGCTGCAACCAGTGAAAGAATGGCTGGCAGATCCCTGAGATGAAAACGATTAGTCCCGCCCACACACACACTTAATACCTTGAAAGATGAAAGTGAAAGTACTTATAAAACGTTTTTGGTAAATCTTATGTTATTTTTAAAAGAGATACTAACTTTCAAAGTAGTTTGAGCTGGAAGCTGAAGTCATGGCACTGAAACAATGGCTGCCAGATCCCCGAGATGAAAACGATTAGTCTCGCCCACACACACACACACCGATTGGCCAACCATCAGGGGACTGTACTGTAGGATTGGTCAATCGTGACGGCACAGGATTGGTCGAACCTTGACGTCAGTCAATCAATGCTAGCAGATAATGAGTTTAATTTTGAAGCTTTTTGCATAAGGCGCGAACAATTTTCGTCCGACCGAAAAGTAAATACGCTTACCAGCGTCCCGGAAGCGTAAGCTTTCTTTGGAGGTAACGCGCGCGTAGGTTCGCTCTATAACTTTCGAGCACATAGCCGGACAGACGCACATGTGAAGGCAGACAGACAGAAGGACAGACAGACAGGTCGACCGCTTTATATATATAGATAATACTGACACATCTAAGTATATTAGTAATTACAGAGACGCAATATCACTTACATTCAACACAACAGCTACTCACAAATATATGTTTATTTAACATGGACACACCTGCATATATTTACAAGGACCACAGATAATTGATTGCTAAGAAAGACATTAATTGAGTGTCTTTACAGGCTTGATATAAATATGGTGGTTTGCAGTGACCTTCTTCCAAAACCGCTGGAGATTGCTGTGGAATGATTTGGGTCTTGTCCGATAATTTATCGTGTGGATTCCTGCAAAGTTTAGCACAATGGATTCATTCCAATGGCCCTGTTCTGCTGACTCCCAACACAATACATACTTACAACTAATAAAACAAATCTGCCGTGGATGGAAGTCGGCTTCGTTTTCTGGAAGGAATAACCATCAGGGCCGAAAAATGAAGTCACGCAAAATCATTCTGTATACGCAAAGGACCAAATGTCAGAAGTATGATTCGAACCCACGCATCCCAGAATGACTCCAACCTAAATGCCTGAGACCACTCGGCCATCCTGACTTCCTGCTCCAGTTTTACTCAGGTCCCCTCCCTCACCTCTTTTTCCAGTATATTGATGAATGTATCGGTGCTGTTTCCTGCTCTCACCTGAACTAGAATATTTCATTCACTTTGCTTCCAATTTCCACCCTTAGCTCACCTTCACATGGTCCATCTCTGACTCTTCCCTTCCCTTCCTCGACGTCTCCGCCTCCATCTCTGGGGATAGGTTATTGACGAACATTCACTAGAAGCTCACTGACGCCCACAGTTACATGGACTACACTTCCTCCCACCCCGCTTCCTGTAAGGACTCTATTCCATTCTCCCAGTTTCTCCATCTGTGCTGCATCTGCTCTGATGATTCCACCTTCCATACCAGTGCTTCCGACATGTCTTCCTTTTTCCTCAATGGAGGATTCCCCTTTACTGTGGTTGACACAACCCTTGACCATGTTCGTTCTACCTCCCGCAGTTCTACCCTCACCTCGGCACCTCCCTCCCGCAACCACCATAGGGTTCCCCTTGTCTTCGCCTTTCACCCCACCAGCCTTCACATTCAGCGGATCATCCTCCCTCATTTCTGCCACGTCCAGCGTGATCCCACCAGCAAACACATCCTCCCCTCAACTCCCCTTTCAGCATTCCGAAGGGTCCGCTCCCTCCGTGACTCCCTGGCCCACTCCTCTATCACAGAAAACACCCCTTCCCTTTCTTCCAGCACATTCCCGTGCAAGCGCAGGAGATGCAATGCATGCCCTTATACCACCCCCTTCCCACTGTCCAGGGCCACAAACACACCTTCCGGGTGAAACAGCGATTTACTTGTACTTCTTGCAATTTAGTATAGTGTATTTGATGCTCACGATGTGGTCTCCACTACATCGGGGAGACCAAACGCTGATTGAGTGACTGCTTTGCGGAACACCTCCTTTTAGTCCATAAGGGTGACCCAGAGCTTCTGGTCGCCTTTATCTTTAATTCTCCGCTGCACTCCCACTCAGACCTCACCGTCCTAGGCCTCTTACATTGCTTCACTGAAGCGCAACATTCGCTCGAGGAACAGCACGTCATCTTTCGATTAGGCACTTTAAAGCCTTCTGGACTCAAAATAGAGTTCAAGACTTGCAGACCATAACTTCGGCCCCGATCATATATATTTTTTCCACACTGTTTTGTTTGTTTGTGTTTTCTTTTCTTCTCTCCCACATGGCAGCTGTCTTTCATTCTGACAGTGCAATTTACACTTCATCTAGAGCCACCTTTTATTTCTTTACCTGCCCCATTACCATCACCTTTTGCCTTGAATATCTGTTAATGTCTCTTAATGTCTCTTACCCTCTCCTGCCTTCTATCCTATCACAGACATTCCCTGTTGTTTTTTCATCCCATCCGCCCTTTCCCAGCTCCTGCACTTGCTTAAAAATCTGTTCCATTTCCTGCTTTTTTCCAGTTCTGACGAAAGGTCGTCGACCTGAAATGTTAATGTTAACTCTGCTTCTCTCTTCACAGATGCTGCCTGACCAGCTGAGTATTTCCTGCACTTTCTGTTTTTATTCCTGGAACATTACCCAGTGATTTCCTCACTGAGGTAAGTAAAACCTTTCATTTCATTCGGTCCTCGCCAAATGTTGCTGGAAGGCCGAGTGACCTGGATTCAACCTCCAGGGATTTTACAGTATTTGTAGGGAAATGGTGTTAGGAAAATTGATGCGACTAAAGGCCAATAAATCCCCAGGGCCTGATAATCTACATCCCAGGGTACTTAAGGAAGTGGCCCTGGAAATAGTAGATGCATTGCTGGTCATCTTCCAGAACTCGATAGACTCTGGAACAGTACCCATGGATTGGAGAGTAGCTAATGATACCCCACTATTCAAAAAAGGTGGTCGAGAAAAAGCGGGGAATTATATACCGGTAAGCCTGACATCGGTAGTGGGGAAAATGCTAGAATCTATTATAAAAGATGTAATAGCAGAGCACTTGGTAAGCAGTGACAGGATCGGACAAAGTCAACATGGATTTACAAAAGGTAAATCATGCTTGACTAATCTACTGGAATTTTTTGAGGATGTAACTGGTAAAATAGATAAGGGAGAACCAGTGGATGTGGTGAATTTGGACTTTCAGAAGGCTTTCGATAAGGTCCCACATAAGAGATTAGCGTGCAAAATTAAGGCACATGGGATTGGGGCCAAGGTATTGACTTGGATAGAGAACTGGTTGGCGGACAGAAAGCAAAGAGTTGGAATAAACGGGTCGTTTTCCGAGTGGCAGGCAGTGACTAGTGGGGTACCGCAAGGCATGGTCCTAGGACCCCAGCTGTTCACAATATATATTAATGATCTGGACGAGGGAATTGGATGTAATATCTCCAAATTTGCAGACGACACAAAGCTGGGTGGGATGGTAAGCTGTGAGGAGGATGTCGTGAAACTCCAGTACGATTTGGACAGATTGGGTGATTGGGCAGAAACATGGCAAATGCACTATAATGTGGATAAATGTGAGGTTATCCACTTTGGTGGCAAAAACAGGAAGGCAGATTATTATTTGAATGGCAATAGATTGGGAGAAGGGGAAGTGCAAAGAGACCTGGGTGTTGTTGTGCACCAGTCGCTGAAGATAAGCATGCAGGTGCAGCAGGCGGTTAAGAAGGCAAATGGTATGTTGGCCTTCGTAGCAAGAGGGTTCGAGTACAGGAACAAGGATGTCTTGCTACAATTGTACAGGGCCTTGGTGAGACTGCACCTTGAGTATGGTGTGCAGTTTTGGTCGCCTTACCTGAGGAAGGACGTTCTTGCCATTGAAGGAGTACAGCGAAGATTCACCAGGCTGATACCTGGGATGGCAGGAATGATGTATGAGGAGAGATTTGGTCGATTGGGCTTATACTCACTGGAGTTTAGAAGATTGAGAGGGGATCTCATCGAATCTTATAAAATTCTGTCAGGCCTGAACAGACTAGATGCAGGAAGGATGTTTATGATGGCCGGGGAGTCCAGAACCAGGGGTCATAGTCTAAGGCTAAGGGGTAAGCCATTTAGGACTGAAATGAGGAGGAATTTCTTCACCCAGAGAGTGGTGAACCTGTGGAATTCTCTGCCACAGAGGGCGGTGGTGGCCAGTTCATTAAATATAATCAAAAAAGAGTTGGATATATTTCTTAAGGCTAAAGGGATCAAGGGATATGGGGAGAAGGCAGGGACAGGGTACTGAATTGGGATGATCAGCCATGATCCCATTGAATGGCAGAGCAGGCTCGAAGGGCCGAATGGTCTACTCCTGCTCCTATCTTCTATGTTTCAATGTTTCTACTGTCGCTGTGCTCGGTGTATAAAGAGGCTTCGTCCGGCCACATTGTATCTTGCTTCCCAAGGATGGACAGTAATGCATTGCCTTCGCTGCAGTGGGGTCCCCCAAGGGTGGATATTAGCACCATCGCTTTTCTTGTTATATATAAATGACCTGGACTTAGGTAACGGGAGCAAATTTCAAAGTTTGCAGATGGGTTGGTAACGTCATAAATATTGAGCAGGACAGTATTCGGGATCCTTGATTGAATAAATAGGGCAATAGGGTAGAAAAGCAAGGAATCTATGCTCAAATTTCATAATACACTATTCAGGCACAAGCTGGAGTATTGTGGCAAATTCTGGGCACCACAGTGAGGAAGGATGTTAAGGCCTCAGAGAGTGTGCAGTAGAGATTTACTAGAATGGCACAAGGGATGAAAGACTTCTGTTATGTGTAGAGACGAGGAAACATTAATATTTTAAGATCTGTAATGCACTGCCTGAAAGGGAAGTGGAAACAGATTCAATTTTAGCTTTCAAAAGGTAATTGGATATATACTTGAAAAATATACTGGGCTATGGTGAAATCGCAGGAGAGTGGGATTAATTGGTTCACACTTTCAAAGAGCCGGCACAGGCACGATGGGCCGAATGCCCTCTTCTGTGCTGTAATATTCTATCATCCTATTGGTGAGAGATGCAAATCTCTGCACAACTCTGCTTCAGTGGGATCTTGTTCCCCAGAGATGGGGTGTAATGCACTGTCTGAGGCCACTTTCGCTGCTTTTTGCCCACAGCGGGTGATTGAAGAGAGCTGATTTTTGCGGCCTCGCTCATTCGGGGTTCTGGAAAACAGCAACAAAATGAAGGATTTGATGGCATGTCTGAAATGCAGCTTCGAACAGTTGTTATTAACGGAGGCCGCCCTGCAGGATCTTATAATGGTCTCTGAAATATCAACTGAAACAAGTCAGAATGTAAGTATCATTTTGCTTTCCCAAAATAAATGCTGTGACTTTCATTGTGGAAACATAGAGAGAGCCTGGTCTGGCTCACTGTGGAAATATCCATGTCACAGCGAACCAGCATACCTGCAACCAGTGCAGCCTCCCATCCTGCCTTTCCTGGCATTGTCTGTTAAGATGAATTCTGATTTCCGTGAAGCCAATCTCAGGCTTTTATATATTTTTGCTATGCCTGTTATCCGATCGCAGGGTAAATGGTGGGACTGTCAGCCCTGCCCAGCTGGCAATGATTCCAGCACATTTCCTTTCAGTCAAAACACACGGTGAAACCTGAAACTGTGAGACAATAAGGTAAAGGTGATCCGATCATTCGTGGAACCATTTATTTTTGAACTCACGGCCGACCATGTTAACTGATTGTGCCAAAGAGGCACAACCCTTTCCATACTGAATCACGAATTCACTGCGCTACAGCATCAAGTTACAGCGACCAATAAGGATCGAACATGTATTATGAATTACTTTCGGTCTGATGCAGATAAGCGGAGCATTGGAGACTGTATTTTGTACATTCCGAATACCAATGCAATGTCAGGTCAGCCCACAGTCCCATTCCCGTTCCCAGCCCTCTTTCACTGTTCGATTACTTCCATCATATATCCAAGTTTGCTGATGACACTAAGTTAGGCGGCACGGTAAGTAGTATAGGTGGGAGCAGAAATTTGCAAAGGAACATTGATAGATGAAGTGAATTGGCAAAACTGTGGCTAAAGGAGTTCAATGTGGGGAGAGATCATCCACTTTCGAACTAAGAAAGCTGGAATAGAGTAATTTCAAAATGGTGAGAAGTTAGGAACTGTGGAGGAGCAGAGAGATTTAAAAGTCCACGTACAGTAATTACTTCAAACTACCGGACATGTGGAAAAAATATAAGGTTCATGGATTATTAGCCTTGATCTCAAAATGGCGGGAATACAAAGGGGTGGAAGTGCTGATGGAGGTCTGCAGGAAAGACAGGGAAATCGGGCAGCGGGAGGAGTAGCCTTGGTAATCCAGGATGAAATCAGTTCAATGTTAAGAGAGGATATAAGGCGAGGTAAACAGCCAGTGGAGAATTTATGGGTAGATTTAAGAAATAGGAAAGGATTTAAGACTGAGTGATTAAGAAAGTGAGATTGTTGTATAGGCTCCCGGGTCGCAGGTCTGAAGTGCTAGATTGTATAAATGCAGTGATTAGACAAGCGTGTCGTAAAGGCAGAGTGGTATTAATGGGGGATATTAAATTTCAAATAGATTGGGATAAGCAGACACGCACCTATCAGAAAGGTAGTGAACTATTGAGTGTGTCCTGGATGGTTTTCTACAACAATATGTCCTAAAAGCAACAAGGGGGCATGCCATATTAGATTTAGTAATGAGTAACGAGCCAGATTTATTCATCAAAATTAGCGTGCGTGAAATGTATTTAATAGTAATCAGAACATGATCGTGTTCAATGTAATGTTTGAAAGGGAGAAATGCAAAACAGCTACAGAGATTCTAGATTTCGGTAAGGCCGACTTCAACAAGACAGAGCCTGTCCATAGTAAACTGGGCAAGTCTGTTGATAGGTAAAACTACAGAAGATCAGTGGGAGGTGTTCTAAAATAATTTAATATGAAACAGAATCACTTGTTACATCTGAGGTGCAAGAACTCTACTGGCCTAAAAACAGGCATGGACAGCGAAAGAGAAGCATATAGAAGATAGAAGATAGCAGCAGGAGTAGGCCATTCGGCCCCTCGAGCCTGCTCCTCCATTCAATGCGATCATGGCTGATCATTCAAATTCAGTACCCTGTCCCTGCTTTCTCCCCATATCCCTTGATCCCTTTAGCCTTAAGAAATATATCCAACTCCTTCCCGAATATATTTAATGAATTGGCCTCAACTGCCTTCTGTTGTAAAGAACTCCACAGGTTCACCACTCTCTGGGTGAAGAAATTCCTCCTCATTTCTGTCCTAAATTGCTTACCCCATATCCTTAGAGTGTGACCCCTGGTTCTGGACTCCCCCACCATCGGGAACATCCTTCCTGCATCTAGTCTGTCCAGTCCTGTCAGAATGATTTAAGTTTCAATGAGAGCCGCTATCATTCTTCTAAACTCCAGCGAGTATAATCCCAATCGACACAATCTCTCCTCATACGTCATTCCTGCCATCCAAGGTATCAGCCTGGTGAATCTTCGCTGAACTCCTTCCATGGCAAGAACATCCTTCCTCAGATAAGGCGACCAAAACTGCACACAATACTCAAGATGTGGTCTCACCAAGGCCTCGTACAACTGCAGCAAGACATCCTTGTTCCTGTACTCAAACCCTCTCTTAACGAAGGCCAACAAACCATTTGCCTTCTTAACCGCATGCTGCACCTGCGTTCTTACCTTCAGCGACTGGTGCACAAGGACACCAGGTCTCGTTGCACTTCCCCTTCTCCTAATCTTTTGTCATTCAGATAATAATCTGCCTTCCTGTTTTTGCCACCAAAGTGGATAACCTCACATTTACCCACGTTATATTGCATCTGCCATGCTTCTGCCATTCACCCAATATGTTCAAATCATCCTGGAGTTTATCGGCATCCTCCTCACAGCACACACGCCCACCCAGCTTTGTGTCATCTGCAAACTTGGAGATATTACATCTAGTTCCCTTGTCTAGATCAGTAATATATATTTTGAATAGCTGGAGTCCAAGGACCGATCCCTGTGGTACCCTCCACTAGTCACTGCCTGCCACTCAGAAAAAGACCCGTTTATTCCAACTCTTTGCTTTCTGTCTGCCAACCAGTTCTCTATCCAAGTCTTAAACTTGCACCCAATCCCATGTGCCTTAACTTTACATGCTAATCTCTTAAGCAGGACCTTATCGAAAGCCTTCTGAAAGTCCAAATACACCACATCCACTGGTCCTCCCTTATTTATATTACCAGGTACTTCCTCAAAAAATTCCAGTAGATTAGTCAAGCACGATTTAACTTTTGTAAATCCATGTTGACTTTGTCCGATCCTGTCACTGTTTTCCAAGTGCTCTGCTATTACATCTTTTATAATGGACTCTGGCATTTTCCCCACTACCGATGTTAGGTTTACCGGTCTGTAATTCCCCGTTTTCTCTCTACCATCTATTTTGAATAGAGGGGTAACTTTAGCTACCCTCCAATCCATGGGTACTGTTCCAGATTCCATCGAACGTTGCAAGATGATCAGCAATGCATCTAATACTTCTAGGGCCACTTCCTTATGTACCCGAGGATGTAGATTATCAGGCCCTGGGGATTTATCGGCCTTCAATCCCGTGAACTTCCCAACACCATTTCCCTACAAATACTGATTTCTTTCAGTTCCTCCCTTTCATCAGACCCTATGTTCCCCGACATCTCTGGGGTGTTATTTGTGTCCTCCTTTGTGAAGGCAGAACCAAAATATGTATTTAATTGGTCTGCCCTTTCTTTGTTCCCCATTTTAAATTCCCCTAATATTGACTGGAAGGGACCTACGCTTGACTTCACCAATCTTTTTCTCTTCACATATCTATAAAAGCTTTTACAGTCAGTTTTTATGTTTCCTGCAAGCTTACTCTCATACTCTATTTTTACCCTCTTAATTAATCCCTTTGTCCTCCTTTGTTGGATCCTAAAATGCTCCCAATCCTGAGGTTTATTGCATTTTCTGGCCCATTTATATGTCCTCTCCTTGGATCTTATGCTGTCCCTAATTCCCCAATCAATCCTACACAACTCGCACCTCATAGCATCGTACTTTCCTTTATTTAAATTCATACCCAAGCCTCTGAATAAACTACTTCACTCTCCACCTTAATGATGAATTCTATCATATTATGATCGCTCCTCCCCAAGGGGCCTCGCACAACAAGATTGCTAATTAATCCATTCTCATTACATTATACCCAATCTAAGATGGCCTGATCTCTGGTTGGTTCCTCGACATATTGGTCCAGGAAACCATCCCGTAAACACTCCAGGAATTCCTCCTCCAAAGGATTGTTACTAATTTGGTTAGGCAAATCTATATGTAGATTAAAGTCACCCATGATGACTACGTGCCCTTATTGCACGCTTCTCTAATTTCCCTTTTATTTCCATCTCCAACCTTCGCATTACTGTTTGGAGGTCTATATACCACTCCCACGAACGTATTCTGCCCCTTGATATTTCTCAGTTCTACCCATACAGTTTCCACATCATCCGAGCTAATATCCTTCCTTACAATTGTGTTAATCCCTTCTTTAACCAGCAATGCTACCCCACCTCCCTTTCCTTTTTGCCTATCTTTCCTGAATATTGTATACCTCTGGATGTTGAGTTCCCAATCTTGGCCACCCTGGAGCCATGTTTCGGTAATCCCAATCAAATCATATTCTGTTACCTCTATTTGTGCAGTTAATTCATCCACCTTATTACGAATGCACCTCGCATTAAGACACAAAGCCTTCAGGCTTAGTTTTTAACACTCTTAGACCTATTAGAATTATTATTCTAAGAGGTAAGAGTCTGCATTAAAATAAAAGTGAAAGCAAACACAAATGCCAAAAATTGCAGAGATCCAGGTGAATGGGAAAGTTTCAGATAACAACAAAAGGTCACAAAGCAGATAGTAAGAGCTACAAAGGGGGAGTCTGAACATAAAAAGACTGGTGAACTGGGCAGACACATGGCAGATGAAAGTTACCGCAGAGAAGTGCAAAGAATGAGGGGAGGCAATGTAAACTAAATGGTACAACTTTAATGGGGCCGATTATTTCCTTTCATCGGCCCCCTCTGGAGATCACTGGCCCCGAAACCGCCCAAAATGCTCTCCCTTGCAATTTATTAACCAGCTCTAAATGGTACAATTTGAAAGAGGGTGCAGGAAAAGTGACACATGGTGTGAGCGCACACAAATCTTTGAAGGTGGCAGGACAAGTTCAGAAAGCTGTGTAAAGGGATTTGGGATCCTTTCTTTCATTAATAGATGAATAGGGTATAATAGCAAGGACAATATGCTAAACATTTGTAAAGCAAGGGTGCGGCCTCAGCTGGAGAATTGCGTTCAATTCTCGGCACCACACTTTCGGAAAGAATTCAAGGCCTTGGAGATAGTGCAGAATAGAGTTACTGGAATGGTACCAGGGATGGGGGACCTCATTTATGTGAAGAGACCGGAGAAGCTGGGGTTTTTCTCCTTAGAGCAGAGCATGTCAAGAGGAGAGTTGATAGAAATGTTCAAAATTATGAATGGTTTTGATAGAGATAAAAAGGAGAAAACTTAAAAATGTCAAATTAAATATAACAAAATTGCCACCGCGCCGTATATCAGAATTTCACTTGAGCTTCATTGGTACCGAACCCCGAATCAGTTCAATGAGCTTGAAACAGAACAGGCACTTGTACACAGAAATAAAATTAGATAGTAGAGCCGGCAAATAACAGCCTCATTTACATGAATCATTTAATAAAACTTTTCAGAGAATCAGAGAATCATACATCACAGAAGGAGCCCATTTGCCCCGTCCTGCTCTTGAAAGAGCAATCCAATTATTCCCAGCCCTTTCCCCATACCCCTGCAACATTTTCCAATTCAAGTATTTATCTAATTCCCTTTTGCAAGTTACTATTGAATCTGCTTCCACCACCATTTCAGGCAGAACATTACAGATGATAATAACTCACAATGTTAAGAAAATCTCGTCATCTCCCCTCTGGTTCTTTTGCCAATTACATTCAAACTGTGTCCTCTGTTGTCCTCTGAGTGTTGCCAGGAATGGAGAATTTTGGCCCTGAGGGAAGATTGGATAGGCTGGAGTTGTTTTCTTTGGAACAGAGGAGGCGGAGGGGAGAGTTAATTCAGGTGTATAAAATGATGAGAGGCCGAGCTAGAGTGGATAGGAAGCACCTATTTCAGTTAGCTGAGAGGTCAATAACAAGGAGGTATAGATTTAAAGTAATTGGTAGAAGGATTAGAGGAGAGTTGAGGAGAAATTTTTTCATCCAATGGCTGGCGGGTGTTTGTAACTCACTGCCTGAAATGGTGGTAGAGGCAGAAACACTCACCATATTTGAAAAGTACTTGGATATGCACTTGATGTGCCGTAAACTGCAAGGCTATGGACCAACAGCTGGAAAGTGGGATTAGGCTGGATAGCTCTTTCGACCCGAGCCGTTGGCCCTCCTTCTGTGCCGTACATTTCTAAGGTTCTATGATTCTAACAGGTAATGAGTTCTCCGAGGTGTCCTGGGCATATCTGTGTCCAACTGCCAACATCACTAGTGGGATCTTGCTGTGTAGAAATTGGCTGCCGTGTTTTCCTACATTATAAGCAGTGACTACGCTTCAAAAAGTACTTCATTTTCTGTAAAGCAATTTAACAAAATCGCCATTCATGGGATGTGGGTGTCGCTGGAAATACCATCATTTATTGCACAACCCTAATTGCCCTTGAGAAGGTGGTGCTGAGTGCTTTTTTGAACCACTGCAGTCCGTGAGATGAAGGTACCACAGTGCTGTTAGGGAAAGAGTTCCCGGATTTTGAACCAGCGACAATGAAGAAACATCGATATATTTCCAGGTCAGGATGGTGCATGCCTTGGAGTTGGTGGTGTTCCTATGCGCTAACTGCTTTTGTCCTTCTATGAGATACAGGTCGTGGTTTTGGGAGGTGCTGTGGAAGAAGCTTTGGCACTTGTGTAGCGCGATTGTTACTTTCCACGTATCAGCCCAAGCCTGAACGTTGTCCAGGTCTTGCTGCATGCAGGCCAGGATTGCTTCATTATCTGATGAGATGAGAGTGAAACTGAACACTGTGCAATCATCGCTGACCATCCCCACTTCTGACCTTATGATAGATGGAAGGTCATTGATGGAGCAGGTGAAGATTAACTCCTGCAGTGATGTCCCGATGCTGACATGATTGACCTCCAACAACCACAAGCATCTTCCTTTATGCTAGGTATGTCTCCAGCAGTGGCATTTCCACGCCCCGCCCCCCGCGTCCCCGCACAGATTCCATTGACTTCAATACTACTCGGGCTCCTTGATGCAACACTTGGTCTAATGCAGTTTTGATGCTAAGAGCAATCACTCTCAGCTCGCCTTTAGAATTCAGCTCCTTTCTCCATGTTAGGATCAAGGATGTAAAGAGATCTGGAACCTAGTGGTCCTGTCGGGACACAAACTGAGCATTGGTGAGCAATTGGGATGTCCCAAGGTCGTGAAAAGTGCTATAGGAGTGCGAGTTCTCTTTTTACTATTTAGAAACGACTAACACTTGCGTGATGTTTATTTGTAGGAACAGATGGTCATTGAGCGGGGTGTTCTTGTGCACCAGCCGCTGAAGGTAAGCATGCAGGTGCAGCAGGCGGTTAAGAAGGCAAATGGTATGTTGGCCTTCGTAGCCATAGGTTCGAGTACAAGAACAAGGATGTCTTGGTGCAGTGGTACAGGGCCTTGGTGAGACCGCACCTTGACTATTGTGTGCAGTTTTGGTCACCTTACCTGAGGAAGGACGTTCTTGCCATGGAGGGAGTGCAGCGAAGATTCACCAGGCTGATACCTGGGATGGCCGGAATGACGTACGAGGAGAGATTGTGTCAATTGGGCTTATACTCACTGGAGTTTAGAAGATTGAGAGAGGATCTCATCGAAACCTATAACATTCTGTCAGGTCTGGACAGACTAGATGCAGAAAGGATGTTTCTGATGGCCGGGGAGTCCAGAACCAGGGGTCATAGTCTAAGGATAATGGGTAAGCCATTTAGGACTGAAATGAGCATGAATTTCTTCACCCAGAGAGTGGTGAACCTGTGGTATTCTCTGCCACAGAGGGCGGCGGAGGCCAGTTCATTAAATATATTCAAGAAAGAGTTGGATATATTTCTGGAGGCTAAAGGGATCAAGGGATATGGGGAGAAGGCAGGGACAGGGTACTGAATTTGAATGATCAGCCATGATCTCATTGAATGGCGGGGCAGGCTCGAAGGGTCGAATGGCCGACTCCTGCTCCTATCTTCTATGTTTATATGTTTCTATGTTAACCCTACCTTCCTCTCCCCACAGAACCTGCCAGGGTGTACCAACATGGCCCGTTTATAAATGTTGATATTAAATAAATGGTTCCTTCTATACTCATTAATGACTTAGAAAACACAATAGAGAGCCAAATATCTACGTTTGCCAATGTTGCAAAGGTTGGTGGTACGGTAAGTCGTGTAGGGAGCAGCATATAATTACAAAAATATATAGAAAGATTAAGTGAATAGGCAAAACAGTGGCTGATGGATTTCAACGCAGGTAAGTAGGTCGTCATTCATTTTAGACCAAAAACGTAGATCCGAGTATTAATTACATGGTGCACAGCTCGGAACAGTGGAGCTCCAAAGTGATTTCGGCTCCATGTTCACAGACCACTAAAATGTAGCAGTAAGGTACAGAAATAATCAAAACATCTCATAGCATGTTAGGCTTTATAACGCGGGGCTAAAATATAAAGGAGAGGAAGTTATTCTACAGGTATACAGAGATCTGGTTAGACCACATCTGGAGTTCTGAGTACAGGTCTGGGCACCGTCCGATAAAAGGATAGATTGACATTGGAGGAAGTGCTGTGCACATTCACCAGAACGTTACCAGCGCTCCAATGGTTAACATATGAGGAGAGATCACATAAACTGGGCTTGTATTTCCTGGAATATAGAAGGTTGTGGCATTTGATTGAGGTTTTTAACGTTTTGAAACGCACTGGTAAGGTAGATAGAGAGAAACCTTTTTTTGCCATTGGTGGGGGAGGCTAGGACAAGGGGACATAATCGTAAAATCAGAGGCAGGCCATTCGGGAAACAAGTTAGGAAGCATTTCTTTACACGAAGGTTGGTAGCAGTGTGGAACTCTCTCCCACAAAATAGGAGTATATGTCATCTCTGCTAGACCTGCGTTAAAATGATGTGGAGTCAATGCAGATGGATGTAGATAAGATGCAGTTCAGTCATGAAGTAAGTGAATGGCGAATAGGCTCGAGGGGCTGAATGGACTCTTCCTGTTCCTATGTTCAAAACAGCAATGTAAATGAAGAAACGTTGTTTGAAGGGTTTTAAATGGCTTCTTACCAAAATAGGCCTTGGTTTTACTTTCAATCGCCATTGGCTGAATATCTACCTGAAGTGGAGATCGAACCCACGCTGATAAACGTCCATTAGAGGCTAAGCCCAACGCCTTAGCTACGCGGTGTCTTTGGTTGAGAGGCAAGTAATGGGCGAGAAATCCTCGTTCTTTTCGGCATACTCTCATGGGATCCGAAGCCCCGGTTTAAAGTCTTACGAGAAAGATGGCACAACCGACAGTGCAGCACTCTCTCAGTACTGCAATGGAGTGTCAGCCTGGATTATGTGCTCAAGCCTCTGGATCATTCTGTGTCTGTTTAAACCGGCAGAGCTCACTGTCCCGGATCTTTCCCTTTTTTTGAAAAGTAGAGCGATTTCAGCTTGGATGACCGAGTTGTTCAGTTTAACTAAATGTGGCGGGGTTCGTCCGGGATTTGAACGAGGGACAGCTCGTATTTTAAGCCGTGAAAATCCCAAAACGACAAACATCCCCCTAGTCCAACGAGCTGCCGATGCGACTCATCTATTTGCATTGAGTTTCACTGCGCTGGCCCGAACCCAGCTCGCAGAGGACTTGTTTATTCAGCTGCAATATGTTTATCCTTTACTCAATCCACTTCATTTTTCGAGCAGCTTCCTTGAATCTGATCACAATTCTCCCCATAAAAAGAAGCTTAGTAACATCAGCAGCAGTGTGGCCAATAGATAAGGCGTCTGACTTCGATTGCGAATTCTTCAGCTATCAGATTATTGCGGGTTCGAGTTCTACCATGGTCATTTAATTATCTGGGCGGCACTTTTTCTATTCTGAGTCTGGCTTCAAACCGACCATTTTTGAAAGTCCCTCACCTGAAGTAACAGAAGGACCTTTGCTTACATTAAACAAATTGTACATTTTCAGCATTGTAGATATGTGCGCACGGACAGGATAAGCAGTGAAGTTGACTTGCTTTCAGGGTAGTTCTACTTAGATGCAAAAAGCAGGAAATGGTATGGCTGAGAGCGGTGCATCGGTGAGACGGGGTGGCCGTAGAGGTTAAGGCAATGGACTGCTAAAACAGTAATGACGAGAATGGGATTCAAACGCCATGCGTGCAGCGCAAAATGGCTTAGCAGTCCATCGCCTTACCCTCTCGGCCACCTCGTTGCAGAAATGCACCGCGTTCAGCCTTTCCCTTTCCTGCGTTTTGCATCTAAACAGAAATACACTGAAAGCACTTGCCGTCCAAGAATAAACCGAGCATCGTACATTTTCTGCATTGCAGATCTGTGTGCACGGCAGGATAAGTGGCAAAGTGGACTTTCTTTCAGGGTATTGCTGCTTAGATGCAAAAAGTAGGAAATGGAATGGCTGAGAGTGATGCATCGGCGAGACGAGGTGGCCGAGAGGTTAAGGTGATGGGTGGCTAATCCATTGTGTGCTACACGCGTGTGTTCCAATCCCACTCTCGTCGTAACTGGGGTCCATGTTTGATGCTGATACACTTTCCCAGCATTTCACAGAATCTTGCTTAAAATAGGCTTTCAGGGACAAATCTATCAACACTGCACTGGTGCTTCTGGTGTGTGCCCTTGCAGTGCTCACATCTTGTTAAAATTAAAAGGGACCACTGGAATTCTTCAACTTTTTGAATGAAGGTGGAGCAAAGATCGAGCATTGGAGATTGGGAACCCTCTCTTCCTTCCTCTGAGATTGGCACCGAATGAAAGACTAGCGGCAACAGGGACAAATGATTAGGGAGCAGAAACATAAATTTCTCCTTTAGGAGGCAAGGTAATTTCAAAAATATTTATCAAACTTTATGTCGAGATTTTCTGCTTTAGTGTCTTTGGTTGAGAGATAAATAATGGGTGAGAAGTCCTTGCTCTTTTCGGCATTCTCTCATGGGATCCGAAGCCCCGGTTTAAAGTCTTACTTGAAAGACAGCACCACCGACAGTGCAGCACTGCCTCAGTACTGCACTGGAGTGTCAGTCTGGATTATGTGCTCAAGTCTCTGGAGTGGGGCTTGAGTTTGCTACCGCTGAGCCACGGCTGACACCCAAACTCAGTTCATTTGGCTGGAGTGAAATGACGGAGATAAAGGAAAAAATGTTAATGGAGTAAACTTTCAACTTGGCACCGTAGAATAAACCGGGCATCATAATCGGCCGCCCTTTATAGAAACCGCCTGATTTATGTTTCCAGCGATTTCATACGGAATGATAATCAGGTGCATGGGTGAGACGAGGTGGCCGAGAGGTTAAGGCGATGGACTGCTAATCCATTGTGTGCTGCACCCGTGGGTTTGAATTCCAACTTCATCTTTACTGTGTTACATGTTTGTTGCTGATGCACTTTCCAAGCATTTCACTAAATCTTACTTGAAATGCAATTTCGTGAAAACTGCACTGGTGTTGCTGGTCTGTGCCCCTGCATTGCTCATATCTTGTTAAAATTAAAACATTCCACTGGAATTCCTCAACCACCTTGAATGAAAGTGGAGCAGAGATCGCGAATCGGAGATTTAGAACCCTTTCTTCCTTCCTCTGAGATTGGCACCGAATGAAAGACTAGTGGCAACAGAGGCAAATGATTAGGGAGCAGAAACATAAATTTCTCCTTTGGGGGCAATTTCATTTCAAAAATATTTATCAATCTTAATGACGAGATTTTCTGTTTTAGTGTCTTTGGTTGAGAGATAAATAAAGCGCGAGAAATCCTCGTTCTTTTCAGCATTCTCTCATGTGATATGAAGCCCCAGTTTAACGGGTTAATAGAAAGACGTCACCGCCGACCGTGCAGCACTACCTCAGTACTGCAATGGTGTATCAGCCTGGATTATGTGCTCAAGTCTCTGGAGTGGGGCTTGAGTTTGCTGCCGCTGAGCCACGGCTGACACCTAAACTCAGTTCATTTGGCTGGAGTAAAATGACGGAGATAATGGGAAAAATGATAATGGAGTAAATTTTCAACTTGGTGTCCAAGATTAAACCGGGCATCGTTATAGAAACAGCCCGATTTATGTTGCCAGCGATTTCACAAGCATTGAAAATCAGGCCTGTCTATAATGGGCGGGGTCGCGGTCAGTTGTGATTCATTCTGGGTCTGTTTAAACCGGGAGTGCTCACAGTCCCGGATCATTCTGTGTCTGTTTAAAATGGCAGAGCTCACAATCCCGGATCATGCCGTTTTTTTAGAAGTAGAGCGATTTCAGCTTTGATGACCGAGTTGTTGAGTTTAACAAAATGTGTCAAGTCTCTTCCGGGATCTCTCGCATTTTAAATCGTAAAATACCCAAAGCGAGTATCATACCCCTAGACCAACGAGTCACTGATGTCAACTTTCCATTTGCATTGAGTTTCACTGCGCTGGTGCGAATTCATCTCGCAGAGGACCTGTTTATTCAGTTGAAATATTTTTATCTTTTCTTCAATCCACTTCTTTTTTCGAGCAGTTTCCTTGAACCTGCTCATAATTTGCCCCGTAAAAAGAGATTCAGCAGCATCAGCAGACGCATAGACTAATGGATAAGACGTCTGAATTCGGTTGAAAATTCTTTAGTTATCAGAAGATTGCAGGTTTGAGTCCTACCATGTTCGTTTAATTATCTGGGTGACACTTTTTCTATTGTGAATCTGGCTTCAAACCAACCATTTTTGAGAGTCCCTCACCTGAAGGAACGGAAGGCCTTTTGCTTACATTAAGCTGATTATACATTTTCAGCATTGCAGATCTGTGTGCACGGGCAGGATAAGCGGTGAAGTTGAATTTCTTTCAGGATATTTCTACTTAGATGCAAAAAGCAGGAAATGGAACGTCTGAGAGCAGTGCATCGGTGAGACGAGGTGGCCGAGAGGTTAAGGTGATGGACTGCTTGATTATGGTACCGCTGAGCCACGGCTGACACCTAAACTCAGTTCAGTTGGCTGGAGTAAAATGACGGAGATGTAGGCGGGCTTCTTTTAACTGCTTTAAGGTAATTTACCTGGTCTTGCAGCCTTTGCCTGCACTCTGACAATTTCCAACCTTTTACTTGGTTTACGGTAATTCACCTGGTCAGGCAGACTGCTGCTACACTGTAAACCAAATTCTAATAAACCTATTTTCAAACAGCGTTTCGAATCGCTACCCCACCTTCCAGTTCCGACTGAAGGACTTAGAATTAATGATATTAAAACGGACACATGGTCTGAATGAGAGAAAATCAAGCTTTATTAACCAGAAGAAATTATAATCAAATATAAAACTATACCACACGAACACAGTAAATTACAGTAAATTTGCTTAAATGAAGGAAGGCAGACGGCAAAAACGAGGGTTAAGTGGCTACAATGTTGATTACACAATCTTAGCAATATCCCCTTAATTACCACCCCTAACTCCTTACTAGGTTGCCTTGCTGAGGAGTCAGAAACCTGCTTACCTGGGGTCCAGCGAAGTAAGAGCTAAGAGCGAGATAGCTTCTAAGGAGTTATCTTTATACCTGGAAAAGTCTGTCTGCAAAATTTGCACCCAAAGTTCCAATACACAAGAGAAACGCTGTGATTGGTTGATTCAAAGTGGTTGGAATGGGTTAATGTGTCTGCACTGTGGGGCCGAAATGTTCCCGCCCACATCCGGTGCTCAACTGGGCCAAAAGAAAAGGGAATCCAACTGCCCTATTGTCCAGAATGGTGGGTGCTTCAAAAACACATTCAATTCCTAAACTGTTGCATATGAAAATCCGTTCCATGGCTTCAGTATCTCATTGTCTGTGAGTGCTTTGAATGGCTGAATTGCTGTGTAAACAGAAGCAGTTTCAATCGATTTTCCTGCGGTTACTCTCAAGTGGGCTAATCTTTATGTCAATAAACAACATCGATTGCTTAGAAGGGAACCTCCCTTTGATTGGCAGGTCTTTGACTGCCACTGTAGATTCTCCCACACAGACATACTCCTAGCTGCTTCTTTGTCCTTTTGCCATGCTTTCTCTGCCAAGTTTTTACTGATGGCCATTTTAAAACCTCTTTGAAATATACAGTTCGAAACTCAGAGGTAGCATTTTATTAAAAATGTGATGTCTTAGACCCTGATGTTGCCCAAGTGCTGCTCTGTCCAAGGCAGCTTTTCACGATTCTGGGTATGTTTAAAAAAACACTGTCCTACCCAGAGGCAATTCAAACTTATAATTCTTCATCCACGATGTGGAACAGTATTTTCAATCTTCAGGGAACAATAGGGGAATTTTGCAAACCACTACATTCCCTACTTTTGATACTCCCAACTTGATTGAACTATCAACTCGAAGGAGTGAGCAAAATTTCCAGACCCCCTCACAAACAACAATCCACTATATTTACCTAATAGCTATCTGCCACTGATCCCCCGAACCGTCTATTCCCCTAAATTTCGAGAAAAAACCGTGGTATGGTAGGCATCTTACAGATACATCAGGTTACAATAAGGGGATTCATACCCCTACAAGCTTGAAAAATTACAATGCAATCAAAATTTACAATCACCTTTTACATTATAACTTATTGCACAATGTTGCAATCTTAGTTACACAATGTAATCAAAATGATCCCAAGCACGGCGAGGGTCTTACGCCTCTGCTCAACTTGGAGTTGTTACAAAATGATCCCAAGCATGGAGAGGATCCTACGCTTCTGCTCAACTTGGGGCTGTAACACAAAATACAAAAAATCTTGAACAACATGCTTAAACAAACCCTGACCATCATGTGCCAATGATGGGTCACAAAATTTGAGTGGGTATTGCTCCTGCCACCCGGGCAGTAAATGTACCTTCCACCCCGCTTTGATTGTCTTAAACTTTGAAAGAGACAGAATGGATTTACAGACCAGCCTGCTCCTCCAGCCCTGAGCCGTTCCCTTGTCCCTTTGTGGAGGTGGGGTACCCCTCATGTTTAAGGTACCTTGGCACAAATCGAGACCGGGGAGTATGGGATCGCGACTCCCAGTCCCTCCCCCTCCCGTCTACCCTTGGCTGGCTGCAGAAAATGATGGCTGCCTGTGTGGCAGCTCTCGCTGGCCCTATGCTCAAACTTGGATCCCAGATCTGGCCACCCATTCATCTTCCCCAGCCACACTTACCCGTGGGCCCCCGGGTGAGCTGCTCCCTCCCCCGACCGCACCTACACGACTCTTGGGCCTCCCCCTCCCTTTGACAATCTTTCCCGGGCCATCACCACCCACCCCCGGGGGCCGCGTCCCTTTGTGGCAAGGCGCCCGAGCTTCCCCAGCATGACTCCTCAACAGCGAGGTCTCCCGCAACTGAACTTTGGCCAGGATAGTGCTGGGTTGGGGGCCATGCCCCACCCAGCTGGGGCCATCTCTTCCGCGTAGGAGGAGTAGGCAAGTTCCTCTGGACCCTGTCCGGTTTCTCCTGAAGGTCGCTGCGGGGTTTCCCTCTAGATTTGTCCAGTGGCGAGGTGATCCCCAACATTCTGAATCCATATCTTCATTCAATGCCTAGCTCGGGCTGGGCGTACGGGGCTGCTTCTTGGTCCAATCTCCTGCAAAACTTAAAAGGACATGCAGCCAGGTCTCACTGACCTGCTGCCTTAGGTGGAGACATGGTCGGGTACCTCGACCTCGGACCAAAATACAAACATTTGTCACAGTTATAAACTTAAACTTTATACGAACTTAAAATTACCAGTTAATTCTAAACTTACAATTTACACCTTAAAAGCAAGCTATATACACACACATAGCTATAATACAAATGCCGCCCGTCTCCGGAAGGCCAGGCTAATCTCTGGCACTGTTGCAGATTGCTGCTGGCTGCAGCGAAGCTGGACTGCCTCCTGTCTCTGGTCCCTCGCAGCTTATGGCTGCTGGTATGGGACCTCTCTTCTTTGGCTTCTCCCTGGTTTGGGAGACCGCCTTACTCCACTGTAAAGTGGGTGACCATCTTGTCTCGGGCTTGCGGACTCGCTGAGACCTTCTGAGGGGCGTCTCTGTGGGGAAAACTTTGGCTGGCGGACCCTGAGCCAGGGTCGCAGCCCTAGCTGGCTGGGAACCTTCTCCCCCTGGTGCCAACAGCCTGCACTGTATAAGATACCTGGCAGCCAGCCGGTACTCCGGGTTTGCCTCCTTTTGCCTGCCCACTCCTGTGTTGGGGGCAGGTATTCCCTCACCAACCGCTGCTGGTGGCTGCAAATCCTCCTCTCCAGCTCCAAAACCTGGTGCCAGCTCCCCCCCTGTGTCCCCTGTAAGAGGAATTACTATCCCTGCCTCCCCAGTGTCCCACATCATGGGGGGAACCATTCTAGAGGCTGGCTGGGAAGCTGGTCCCTTTAAACAGGCGACTGCGCCTGCGTGGATCTCCTCGCCTGAGTCCCGCGGCAGAGGCTATGAAGCCTGTGTCTACAAACAAGCAGGTTCGCCTGCTTGAAAAAATTGAGGAAGAGCTGCTGTGGTCCCGCAGGCAACTGTGCCTGGTGAACAATCTTTTCGGAGTCCCTCGGCAGAGGCTGTGAAGCCTCTGTATTCAAGCAGGTGAGTACACCTGCACAAACCTCCTCCTCCGAGTCCCACGGCAGAGGCTGTGAAGCCTCTGTATTCAAACAAGCAGGTGCACCTGTGTGAAAAAGCTGAGGAAGAGCCGCTGTGGTACCGCCGGCAACTGCGCTTGCATAAACTATCTCCTCAGAGTCCCGCAGCAGAGGCTGTGAAGCCTGTGGCTTCAAACAGGTGAATGCGCCTGCGCGGGATAACTTAGAATGAGCCGCTGGGGTCCCGCAGGCAACTACACCTGCGTGTTCGGTTACTTTAAAAAGGGTTGGAAGAACCACTGAATCTTCCAAGCAGGCCTGTGCGCCTGTGCGTAAAAACATAGCAGCAGGGATTCTTAAATGGCCGACTGCACCTGCGCATTCGGCCTCAAACTAAGCAAGAGCCGCTGGGGGTTCCAGGTCCGCGATTATACCTGCGTGAACCCGATGTTGTGGCACCTCTTCCCTTGGCCATGCAGCTGCGCCTGCACGGCCCTCCTGTTGGCAAAACTCTCCCCTCAGGTGCGCGACCGCGCCTGCGCGGGAAAACTGAGGAGGATCCGCTGGGGGTACGGGCTGGGGAACCGCGCTTGTGTGAACCTGATCTTGGCAAAACTCTCCCCTCAGGCGCATGACTGCGCCTGCATGAACCTGCTGTTCAGAAGACTGGGGAATTCCTGTCTCCTGACCAGCGACTGCGCATGCGCGGGCAGTCTTCAAGCGATCTTATGTGAATTGATGGGCAGCAGCCTGCTGATTTCCAATCCTAGGCTGCTGTTTCTCCATTTCTAAGCCACATAACCTTTACAAATTTAATGTTTGGTTTGAATTTAAGCTTTTGCCAAAATTAAGTCCCACTGGGGCGGGAAGTGTCCCAATTTGTGGGCTGGACAACTTTTCCCTTAGAACAAGCCACAGTGCCTCTCTTTATAGGCTGTGAACTTGAATTTGCATGGACAGCAAACTAATGTTCCCTTACCTGGGTGGCTTTAAATGGGGCATTTTGGACCTGCCTTTGGTCTGGGGCCAAAACTATCCCCTTTGTGCCTCCCTTGTCCCGGCTTTCTGCTACTGGACCTGCTCTACAGGGGTCCCAGGACTCTCCTTCCCTGTTCCCTGGCTTGAACAGCTTACTCTGCCCAGGAATGGCTCCTCCCCTCACACAAGCCACAGCACTTGCCATGAACTCGAACCTACTGTGGGCTGAGGATTACTATTCTCAGGCTCACTCCCAGCTGACTGGTTGGGGTTGATTTTAAACCCCTTTCTTTCCAGTCATTGTGGGGAGGCAGAGGTGGGCGAGGGGGCTGCAGCACCACTGATGGCTGCTTCCTTTCCCTGATTGGCCCTCATGAGAGATTGTAACGTCTCCAGGGCAGATTCGGTTGTATCTGTCTCTGCCTTCTGAGTTGGGGCTGCGTGGTTCCTGGCTGTATCATCTCTCCCAGGCTTTTTACAATCCCTGCACCAGTGGCCCTCCTCCCCGCACTTGTAACAAGTGACCTTGTTCTGGGAGGGATGGTTCCCCTCCTGGCGCCAATCTTTCTGATATGGAGCCCCAGGTTTATCTAACTCCCTACCCAGCACCGTTCTGGGTGCTGCCTGTGGGATGGTTCTACTTGGGCTGCCAGTAAAATCCGGCTCACCTGCCTTCGGGCTGATCAGGCAAATCATTTCCCTTGCTCCCTTTAAAGCCACGTTAAGGCTTTCTATCTCTGCCCTACAGGGGCCATGATCTGCTTCACTAAACCTTTGGGTGCAGGCCAGCTTATAAGCTGTCTTTACTTCCCTAATCATTTCCTGCTCCTCTGTAACCTTTGACATAAGGCGGACATTGTCTTCCCGCGGTCACATCTCTCTATCTCTGGCCTCAGTGACCTACTGCACAAGGCGCTCTATCTCTGCCTGGCATTTTTCAAACTGGGACTCCCAATTCTCGGCCTCTTTAACCTGGCCACCTATACTATAATAGGCTATTTTACACACTGCCACTACTTTCCGCAGGACAGCTCACAGGCTGAAATCAAGAAAAGCAATAACTGATGCTTTCTCCAGATCCAGACCACTTATCAAATCAAAAATTGCCTCCAGTCCTGCCGCGGTCGCCATTTTGTAGGGGGGCATCTTGTAACTGATTTTAGGTAATTTATCTGGTCTTGCAGCCTTTGCCTGCACTCTGACCAATTCCAATCTTTTACCTGGTTTACGGTAATTCACCTGGTCAGGCAGCATGCTGCTACACTGTAAACCAAATTCCAATAAACCAATTTTCAAACAGCGGTTTCGAATCACTACCCCACCTTCCAGTTCTGACTGAAGGACTTATAATTAATGATATTAAAATGGACAAATGGTCTGGATGAGAGAAAATCAAGCTTTATTAACGGGAAGAAACTATAATCAGATATAAAACTATACCACACAAACACAGTAAATTACAGTAAAATTGCTTAAATGAAGGAAGGCAGATGGCAAAAACGAGGGGTAAGTGGCTACAATGTTGATTAAACAATCTTAGCAATATCCCCTTAATTACCACCCCTAACTCCTTACTAGGTTGCCTTGCTGAGGAGTCAGAAACCTGCTCACCTTGGGTCCAGTGAACTAAGAGCTAAGAGCGAGATAGCTTCTCAGGAGTTATCTTTATACCTGGAAAAGTCTGTCTGCAAAATTTGCACCCAAAGTTCCAATACATAAGAGAAACGCTGTGATTGGTTGATTCAAAGTGGTTGGAATGGGTTAATGTGTCTGCACTGTGGGGCCGAAATGTTCCCGCCCACATCCGGTGCTCAACTGGGATAAAACAAAAGGGAATCCAACTGACCTATTGTCCAGAATGATGGGTGCTTCAAAAACCCACTCAATTCCTAAACTGTTGCATGTGAAAATCCGTTCCATGGCTTCAGTATCTCATTGTCTGTGAGTGCTTTGAATGGCTGAATTGCTGTGTAAACAGAAGCAGTTTCAATCGATTGTCCTGCGGTTAGTCTCAAGTGTGCTAATCTTTATGTCAATAAACAACATCGATTGCTTAGAAGGGAACCTCCCTTTGATTGGCAGATCTTGACTGCCACTGTAGATCCTCCCACACAGACATACTCCAAGCTGCTTCTTTGTCCTTTTGCCATGCTTTCTCTGCCAAGTTTTTACTGATGGCCATTTTAAAACCTCTTTGAAATATACAGTTCGAAACTCAGAGGTAGCATTTTATTAAAAATGTAATGTCTTAGATCCCGCTGTTGCCCAAGTGCTGCTCTGTCCAACGCAGCTTTTCACGATTCAGGGTATGTTTAAAAAAAAACTGTCCTACCCAGAGGCAATTCAAACTTATAATTCTTCATCCACGAGGTGGAACAGTATTTTCAATCTTCAGGGAAAAATAGGGGAATTTTGCAAATCCCTACAGAGATAAAGGGAAAAATGATAATGGAGGAAACTTTCAACTTGGCATCCAAGAATAAAGCGGGCATCATTATTGAAACAGCCTGATTTATGTGGCCATCGATTTCATAAGCATTGAAAATCAGGCCTGTATAGAATGGGTGGGGTCGTCGTCAGTTGCGATTCATTCTGGGTCTGTTTAAACCGCGAGTGCTCACAGTCCCGGATCATTCAGTGTCTGTTTAAAATGGCAGAGCTCACAATCCCGGATCATGCCGTTTTTTTAGAAGTAGAGCGATTTCCACTTTGATAACCGAGTTGTTGAGTTTAACAAAATGTGCCAGGGCTCGTCGGGGATTTGAACCCGGGACCCATCGCATTTTAATCGTGAAAAGCCCAAAGCGCGAATCATACTCCTACACCAATGGCCGCCGATGTCGGCCTCCTATTTGCACTGAGTTTCACTGCGCTGGTGCGAATCCAGCTCACAGATGACCTGTTTATTCAGTTGAAATATTATTATCTTTTCCTCAATCCACTTCTTTTATCGAGCAGTTTCCTTGAACCTGCTCACAATTCGCACCATAAAAATAGATTCAGGGGCATCAGTGGACGCATAGACTAATGGATACGGCGTCTGACTTCGGTTGCATATTCTTTAGTTATCAGAAGATTGAAGGTTCAAGCCCTACCACGGTCGTTTAATTATCTGGGCGACACTTTTTATACTCTGAATCTGGCGTGAAACCGACCATTTTTGACAGTCCCTCACCTGAAGTAACGGAAGGCCTGTTGCTTACATTAAGCTGATTGTGCATTTTCAGCATTGCGATCTGTGTGCACGGGCAGGATAAGCGGTGAGGTTGAATTTCTTTCAGGGTAGTTCTACTTAGATGCATAAAGCAAGAAATGCAATGTCTGAGAGCACTGCATTGGCGAGACGAGGTGGCCGAAAGATTACTAAGTGATAGATTGCTAATCCACTATGCTCTGCACGCCTGGGTTCGAATCCCATCCTCGACCTTACTGTATTACACTTTTGATGCTGATGCACTTTCCAAGCATTTCGCTGAATCTTACTTGAAATGCAATTTCGTGAAAATTGCAATGGTGTTGCTGGTCTGTGCCCCTGCATTGCTCATATCTTGTTAAAATTAAAATATTCAAAGAAATTCCTCAACCCACCTTGAATGAAAGTGGACATGAAATCGCAAATTGGAGACTGAGAACCCTCACTTCCTTCTTCCTTCCTCTGAGATTGGCACCGAATGAAAGACTAGCAGCAACAGAGGCAATTGATTAGGGAGCAGAAACATAAATTTCTCGTTTGGGGGCAATTTAATTTCAACTTAATGACGAGACTTTCTGTTTTAGGGTCTTTGGTTGAGAGATAAATAATGCGCGAGAAATTCTCGTTCTCTTCAGCATTCTCTCATGGGGTCTGAAGCCCCAGTTTAACATCTTACTAGAAAGCCGGCACTGCCGACAGTGCAGCACTACCTCAGAACAGTCCTGGAGTGTCAGCCTGGATTATGCACTCAAGTCTCTGGAGTGGGGCTTGAGTTTGCTACCGCTGAGCCACGGTTGACACCTAAACTCGGTTCATTTGGCTGGAGTAAAATGACGGAGATAAAGGGAAAAATGATAATGGAGTAAACTTTCAACTTGGCGTCCAAGATTAAACCGGGCATCGTTATAGAAACAGCCCGATTTATGTTGCCATAGATTTCATAAGCTTTGAAAATCAGGCCTGCCTATAATGGGCGGGGTCGTGGTCAGTTGCGAATAATTCTGGGTATGTTTAAACCGGGAGTGCTCACAGTCCCGGATCATTCTGTGTCTGTTTGAAATGGCAGAGCTCACAATCTCGGATCATGCCGTTTTTTTAGAAGCAGACCGATTTCAGCTTTGATGACCGAGTTGTTCAGCTAAACAAAATGCTTCAGGGCTCGTCCGGGATTAGAACCCGCGCCCTCTCGCATTTTAATCGTGAAATGCCCAAAGCGAGAATCATACCCCTACACCAACGAGCCGCCGATGTCATTGTCCCATTTGCATTGAGTTTCACTGCGCTGGTGCGAATCCAGCTCACAGAGGACCTGTTTATTCAGTTGAAATATTTTTATCTTTTCCTCAATCCACTTCTTTTCTCGAGCAGTTTCCTTGAACCTGCTCACAATTCGCCCTATAAAAATAGATTCAGGGGCATCAGCGGCCGCATAGACTAATGGATAAGGCATCTGACTTCGGTTGCAAATTTTCAGTTATCAGAAGATTGAAGGTTGAAGTCCTACCACGGTAGTTTAATTATCTGGGCGACACTTTTTATACTCTGAATCTGGCGTGAAACCAACCATTTTTGACAGTCCCTCACCTGAAGTAACGGAAGGCCTGTTGCTTACATTAAGTTGATTGTGCATTTTCAACATTGTACACCTGTGTGCACGGGCAGGATAAGCGGTGAGGTTGAATTTCTTTCAGGGTAGTTCGACTTAGATGCAAAAAGCAAGAAATGGAATATCTGAGAGCAGTGTATCGGTGAGACGAGGTGGCCGAGAGATTAAGGTGTTGAACTACTAATCCATTTGTGCTCTGCACACGTGGGTTCGAATCCCATCCTCGTCGTTACTCTATTACACGTTTGATGCTGATGCCCTGTCCAAGCATTTCACTGAATCTTACTTGAAATGCAATTTTGTGAAAATTGCACTGGTGTTGCTGGTCTGTGCCCCTGCATTGCTCACATCTTGTTAAAATTAAAATATTCCAAGAAATTCCTCAACCCACCTTGAATGAAGGTGGAGATGAAATCGCTAATCGGAGACTGAGACCCCTCTCTTCCTTCTTCCTTCCTCTGAGATTGGCACCGAATGAAAGACTAGCAGCAACAGAGGCAAATGATTAGGGAGCAGAAACTTAAATTTCTCGTTTGGGGGCAATTAATTTCAACTTAATGACGAGATTTTCTGTTTTAGGGTCTTTTGTTGAGAGATAAATAATGCGCGAGAAATTCTCGTTCTTTTCAGCATTCTCTCATGGGATCTGAAACCCCAGTTTAGCATCTTACTAGAAAAGTGGCACTGCCGACAGTGCAGAACTACCTCAGTAGTGCCCTGGAGTGTCAGCCTGGATTATGCACTCAAGTCTCTGGAGTGAGGCTTGAGTATGCTACTGCTGAACCACGGCTGAAACCTAAACTCAGTTCATTTGGCTGGAGTAAAATGACGGAGATAAAGGGATAAATGATAATGGAGTAAACTTTCAACTTGGCGTCCAAGATTAAACCGGGCATCGTTATAGAAACAGCCCGATTTATGTTGCCATAGATTTCATAAGCTTTGAAAATCAGGCCTGCCTATAATGGGCGGGGTCGTGGTCAGTTGCGAATCATTCTGGGTCTGTTTAAACCGCGAGTGCTCACAGCCCCGGATCATTCTGTGTCTGTTTGAAATGGCAGAGCTCACAATCTCGGATCATTCCGTTTTTTAGAAGCAGAGCGATTTCAGCTTTGATGACCGAGTTGTTGAGTTTAACAAAATGTGTCAAAGCTCGTCCAGTATTTGAAGCCGGGACCTCTCGCATTTTAATCGCGAAATGCCCAAAGCGAGAATCACACCTCTAGACCAACGAGCCGCCGATGTCATTTCCCATTTGCATTGAGTTTCACTGCGCTGGTGCGAATCCAGCTCACAGAGGACCTGTTTATTCAGTTGAAATATTTTTATCGTTTCCTCAATCCACTTCTTTTTTCGAGCAGTTTCCTTGAACCTGCTCACAATTCGCCCCATAAAAATAGATTCAGAAGCATCAGCGGCCGCATAGACTAATGGATAAGGCGTCTGACTTCGGTTGCAAATTTTCAGTTAATAGAAGATTGAAGGTTTAAGTCCTACAAAGGTCTTTTAATTATCTGGGCGACACTTTTTATATTCTGAATCTGGCGTGAAACCGGCCATTTTTGACAGCCCCTCATCTGAAGTAACGGAAGGCCTGTTGCTGACATTAAGCTGATTGTACATTTTCAACATTGCAGATCTGTGTGCACGGGCAGGATAAGCGGTGAAGTTGAATTTCTTTCAGGGTAGTTCTAATTAGATGCAAAAATCAAGAAATGGAATGTCTGAGAACAGTGCATTGGTGAGACGAGGTGGCCGAGAGGTTAAGGCGATGGACTGCTAATCTATTGTGCTCTGCACGCGTGGGTTCGAATTCCATCTTCGTCCTTACTGTATTACACGTTTGATGCAGATGCATTTCACTGAATATTACTTGAAATGCATTTTCGTGGAAATTGCACTGGTGTTGCTGGTCTGTGCCCCAGCATTGCTCATATCTTGTTAAAATTAAAATATTCCATTGAATGAAGGTGGAGATGAAGTCGCTAATCGGAGACTGAGAACCCTCTCTTCCTTCTTCCTTTCTCTGAGATTGGCACCGAATGAAAGACTAGCAGCAACAGAGGCAAATGATTAGGGAGCAGAAACTTAAATTTCTCGTTTGGGGGCAATTTAATTTCAACTTAATGATGAGATTTTCTGTTTTTGGGTCTTTGGTTGAGAGATAAATAATGCGTGAGAAATTCTCGTTCTTTTCAGCATTCTCTCATGGGATCTGAAGCCCCAGTTTAACATCTTACTAGAAAGACGGCACTGCCGACAGTGCAGAACTACCTCAGTACTGCCCTGGATTGTCAGCCTGGATTATGCACTCAAGTCTCTGGAGTGAGGCTTGAGTTTGCTACCGCTGAGCCACGGCTGAAACCTAAACTCAGTTCATTTGGCTGGAGTAAAATGACGGAGATAAAGGGAAAAATGATAATGGAGTAAACTTTCAACTTGGCGTCCAAGATTAAACCGGGCATCGTTATAGAAACAGCCCGATTTATGTTGCCATACATTTCATAAGCTTTGAAAATCAGGCCTGTCGAAAATGGGCGGGGTCGTGGTCAGTTATGAATCATTCTGGGTCTGTTTAAACCGGGAGTGCTCACAGCCCCGGATCATTCTGTGTCTGTTTGAAATGGCAGAGCTCACAATCTCGGATCATGCCGTTTTTTTAGAAGCAGAGCGATTTCAGCTTTGATGACCGAGTTGTTGAGTTTAACAAAATGTGTCAGGGCTCGGCCGGGATTTGAACCCGGGACCTCTCGCATTTTAATCGTGAAACGCCCAAAGCGAGAATCATACCCCTAGACCAACGAGCGGCCGATGTCATCTTCCCATTTGCATTGAGTTTCACTGCGCTGGTGCGAATCCAGCTCACAGAGGACCTGTTTATTCAGTTGAAATGTTTTTATCTTTTCCTCAATCCACTTCTTTTTTCGAGCAGTTTCCTTGAACCTGCTCACAATTCGCCCCATAAAAATAGATTCAGGGGCATCAGCGGACGAATAGACTAATGGATAAGGCGTCTGATTCCGGTTGCAAATTTTCAGCTATCAGAAGATTGAAGGTTGAAGTCCTACCACGGTAGTTTTATTATCTGGGCGACACTTTTTATATTCTGAATCTGGCGTGAAACCGACCATTTTTGAAAGTCCCTCACCTGAAGTAACGGAAGGCCTGTTGCTTACATTAAGCTGATTGTGCATTTTCAGCATTGCGATCTGTGTGCACGGGCAGGATAAGCGGTGAGGTTGAATTTCTTTCAGGGTAGTTCTACTTAGATGCAAAAAGTAAGAAATGGAATGTCTGAGAGCAGTATATTGGTGAGACGAGGTGGCCGAGAGAATAAGGCCGATGGACTGCTTAATCCATTTGTGCTCTTTACACGTCGGTTCGAATCCCATCCTCGTCGTTACTGTATTACACGTTTGATGCTGATGCCCTTTCCAAGCATTTCACTGAATCTTACTTGAAATGCAATTTCATGAAAATATTCCAAGAAATTCCTCAACTCACCTTGAATGAAGGTGGAGATGAAATCGCTAATCGGAGACTGAGAACCCTCTCTTCCTTCTTCTTTCCTCTGAGATTGGCACCGAATGAAAGACTAGCGGCAACAGAGCCAAATGATTAAGGAGCAGAAACTTAAATTTCTCGTTTGGGGGCAATTAATTTCAACATAATGACGAGATTTTCTGTTTTAGCGTCTTTGGTTGAGAGATAAATAACGCGCGAGAAATTCTCGTTCTTTTCAGCATTCTCTCATGGGGTCTAGAAGCCCCAGTTTAACATCTTACTAGAAAGACGGCACTGCTGACAGTGCAGCACGACCTCAGTACAGCCCTGGAGTGTCAGCCTGGATTATGCACTCAAGTCTCTGGAATGGGGCTTGAGTTTGCTACCGCTGAGCCACGGTTGACACCTAAACTCGATTCATTTGGCTGGAGTATAATGACGGAGATAAAGGGAAAAATGATAATGGAGTAAACTTTCAACTTGGCGTCCAAGATTAAACCGGGCATCGTTATAGAAACAGCCCGATTTATGTTGCCATAGATTTCATAAGCTTTGAAAATCAGGCCTGCCTATAATGGGCGGGGTCGTGGTCAGTTGCGAATCATTCTGGGTATGTTTAAACCGGGAGTGCTCACAGTCCCGGATCATTCTGTGTCTGTTTGAAATGGCAGAGCTCACAATCCCGGATCATGCCGTTTTTTTCGAAGCAGACCGATTTCAGCTTTGATGACCGAGTTGTTGGGCTAAACAAAATGCTTCGGGGCTCGTCTGGGATTTGAACCCGGGATCTCTCGCATTTTAATCGTGAAATGCCCAAAGCGAGAATCATACCCCTAGACCAACGAGCCGCCGATGTCATTTGCCCATTTGCATTGAGTTTCACTGCGCTGGTGCGAATCCAGCTCACAGAGGACCTGTTTATTCAGTTGAAATATTTTGATCTTTTCCTCAATCCACTTCTTTTCTCGAGCAGTTTCCTTGAACCTGCTCACAATTCGCCCCATAAAAATAGATTCAGGGGCATCAGCGAACGCATAGACTAATGGATAAGGCGTCTGACTTCGGTTGCAAATTTTCAGTTATCAAAAGATTGAAGGTTGAAGTCCTACCACGGTAGTTTAATTATCTGGGCGACACTTTTTATGCTCTGAATCTGGCGTGAAACCGACCATTTTTAACAGTCCCTCACCTGAAGTAACGGAAGGCCTGTTGCTTACTTTAAGCTGATTGTGCATTTTCAACATTGTAGATCTGTGTGCACGGGCAGGATAAGCGGTGAGGTTGAATTTCTTTCAGGGTACTTCTACTTAGATGCAAAAAGCAAGAAATGGAATGTCTGAGAGCCCGGCATTAGCGAGAAGAGGTGGCCGAGAGGTTACTACGTGATGTGACTGCTAATCCATTGCGCTTTGCACGCGTGGGTTCGAATCCCATCCTTCGTCCTTACTGTATTACACGTTTGATGCTGATGCCCTTTCCAAGCATTTCACTGAATTTTACTTGAAATGCAATTTTGTGTAAATTGCACTGGTGTTGCTGGTCTGTGCCCCAGCATTGCTCATATCTTGTTAAAATTAAAATATTCCAAGAAATTCCTCAACCCACCTTGAAAGAAGGTGGAGATGAAATCGCTAATCGGAGACTGAGAACCCTCTCTTCCTTCTTCCTTCCTCTGAGATTGGCACCGAATGAAATACTAACAGCAACAGAGGCAAATGATTAGGCAGCAGAAACTTAAATTTCTCGTTTGGGGGCAATTAATTTCAACTTAATGAGGAGATTTTCTGTTTTAGAGTCTTTGGTTGAGAGATAAATAACGCGCGAGAAATTCTCGTTCTTTTCAGCATTCTCTCATGGGGTCTGAAGCCCCAGTTTAACATCTTACTAGAAAGACGGCACTGCTGACAGTGCAGAACTACCTCAGTACTGCCCTGGAGTGTCAGCCTGGATTATGCACTCAAGTCTCTGGAGTGAGGCTTGAGTATGCTACCGCTGAGCCACGGCTGAAACCTAAACTCAGTTCATTTGGCTGGAGTAAAATGACGGAGATAAAGGGAAAAATGATAATGGAGCAAACATTCAACTTGGCGTCCAAGATTAAACCGGGCATCGTTATAGAAACAGCCCGATTTATGTTGCCATAGATTTCATAAGCTTTGAAAGTCAGCCCTGCCTATAATGGGCGGGGTCGTGGTCAGTTGCGAATCATTCTGGGTATGTTTAAACCGGGAGTGCTCACAGTCCCGGATCATTCTGTGTCTGTTTGAAATGGCAGAGCTCACAATCTCGGATCATGCCGTCTTTTTAGAAGCAGAGCGATTTCAGCTTTGATGGCCGAGTTGTTGAGTTTAACAAAATGCGTCAGGGCTCGTCCGGGATTTAAACCCGGGACCTCTCGCATTTAAATCGTGAAATGCCCAAAGCGAGAATCATACACCTAGACCAACGAGCCGCCAATGTCATTTGCCCATTTGCATTGAGTTTCACTGCGCTGGTGCGAATCCAGCTCACAGAGGACCTGTTTATTCAGTTGAAATATTTTTATCTTTTCCTCAATCCACTTCTTTTTTCGAGCAGTTTCCTTGAACCTGCTCACAATTCGCCCCATAAAAATAAATTGAGGGGCATCAGCGGACGCATAGACTAATGCATAAGGCGTCTGACTTCGGTTGCAAATTTTCAGCTATCAGAAGATTGAAGGTTGAATTCCTACCACGGTAGTTTAATTATCTGGGCGACACTTTTTATACTCTGAATCTGGCGTGAAACCGACCATTTTGACATTCCCACACCTGAAGTAACGGAAGGCCTGTTGCTTACATTAAGCTGATTGTGCATTTTCAACATTGTAGATCTGTGTGCACGGGCAGGATAAGCGGTGAGGTTGAATTTCTTTCAGGGTAGATCTACTTAGATGCAAAAAGCAAGAAATGGAATGTCTGAGAGCAGTGCATAGGCGAGACGAGGTGGCCGAGAGATTAAGGCGATGGACTGCTAATCTATTGTGCTCTGCACACGTGAGTTTGAATCCCATCCTCTCGTTACTGTATTACACGTTTGATGCTGATGCACTTTCCAAGCATTTCACTGAATCTTACTTGAAATGCAATTTCGTGAAAATTGCACTGGTGTTGCCGGTCTGTGCCCCTGCATTGCTCATATCTTGTTAAAATTAAAATATCCCAAGAAATTCCTCAACCCACCTTGAATGAAGGTGGAGATGAAATCGCTAATTGTGAGACTGGGAGCCCTCTCTTCCTTCTTCCTTCCTCTGAGATTGGCACCGAATGAAAGACTAGCAGCAACAGAGGCAAATGATTAGGGAGCAGAAACTTAAATTTCTCGTTTGGGTGCAATTTAATTTCAACTTAATGACGAGGTTTTCTGTTTTAGGGTCTTTGGTTGAGAGATAAATAATGCGCGAGAAATTCTCGTTCTTTTCAGCATTCTCTCATGGGATCTGAAGCCCCAGTTTAACATCTTACTAGAAAGACGGCACTGCCGACAGTGCAGAACTACCTCAGTACTGCACTGGAGTGTCAGCCTGGAATTATGCACTCAAGTCTCTGGAGTGAGGCTTGAGTATGCTACCGCTGAGCCACGGCTGAAACCTAAACTCAGTTCATTTGGCTGGAGTAAAATGACGGAGATAAAGGGAAAAATGATAATGGAGTAAACTTTCAACTTGGCGGCCAAGATTAAACCGGGCATCGTTGTCGAAACAGCCCGATTTATGTTGCCATAGATTTCATAAGGTTTGAAAATCAGTCCTGCCTATAATGGGCGGGGTCGTGGTCAGTTGCGAATCATTCTGGGTATGTTTAAACCGGGAGTGCTCACAGTCCCGGATCATTCTATGTCTGTTTGAAATGGCAGAGCTCACAATCTCGGATCATTCCTTTTTTTAGAAGCAGAGCGATTTCAGCTTTGATGACCGAGTTGTTGAGTTTAACAAAATGTGTCAAAGCTCGTCCAGGATTTGAACCCGGGACCTCTCGCATTTTAATCGCAAAATGCCCAAAGCGAGAATCACACCGCTAGACCAACGAGCCGCCGATATCATCTTTCCATTTGCATTGAGTTTCAGTGCGCTGGTGCGAATCCAGCTCACAGAGGGCCTGTTTATTCAGTTGAAATATTTTTATCTTTTCCTCAATCCACTTCGTTTTTCGAGCAGTTTCCTTGAACCTGCTCACAATTCGCCCCATAATAATAGATTCAGGGGCATCAGCGGACGCGTAGACTAATGGATAAGGCGTCTGACTTCGGTTGCAAATTTTCAGTTATCAGAAGATTGAAGGTTGAAGTCCTACCACGCTAGTTTAATTATCTGGGCGACACTTTTTATACTCTGAATCTGGCGTGAAACCGACCATTTTTGACAGTCCCTCACCTGAAGTAACGGAAGGCCTGTTGCTCACATTAAGCTGATTGTGCATTTTCAACATTGTAGATCTGTGTGCACGGGCAGGATAAGCGGTGAGGTTGAATTTCTTTCAGGGTAGTTCGACTTAGATTCAAAAAGCAAGAAATTGAATGTCTGAGTGCAGTGCATCGGCGAGACGACGTGGCCGAGAGATTAAGGCGATGGACTGCTAATCCATTGTGCTCTGCACACGTGGGTTTGAATCCCATCCTCGTCGTTACTGTATTACACGTTCGATGCTGATGCACTTTCCAAGCATTTCACTGAATCTTTCTTGAAATGCAATTTCGTGAAAATTGCACTGGTGTTGCTGGTCTGTGCCCCTGCATTGGTTGAGGGAGGGGCAAGACTGGCAGCTCAATATTCCGGGGTACAGAATCTTCAGGCGAGACAGAGGGGGAGGTAAAAGAGGAGGGGGTGTTGCAATATTAATTAAGGAGTCAATTACTGCAGTAAGGAGGGATGATATATTAGCAGGTTCCTCTAATGAGGCCATATGGGTGGAGCTTAAAAACAAAAAGGGGGCAAGCACTTTGTTGGGAGTGTACTATAGGCCTCCAAACAGTCAGGGGGAGATAGAGGAACAGATATGTAGGCAAATCTCAGAGAAATGTGCAAATAATAGGGTAATAATAATGGGGGATTTCAACTTCCCCAATATTAACTGGGATAGTCAAATTGTGAAAGGCTCAGAGGGTGTAGAATTCTTAAAGTGCATCCAGGAGAGCTTTTTGAGCCAGCATGTAGAAAGTCCTACAAGAGAGGGGGCAGTACTGGACCTAATTCTAGGGAATGTGGCCTGCCAAGTGTAAAAAGTGCTAGTAGGTGAGCACTTTGGTGACAGTGACCATAATATGGTGAGATATAAGGTGGTCATGGAAAAGGACAGGGATGGGCCGGAAATAAATGTTCTAAATTGGGGGAAGGCCGATTTTAATAGGATAAGGCAGGATCTGGCCAAAAGGGACTGGGATCAGCTCCTTGGATGAAAATCCGCATCGGAGCAATGGGAGGCTTTCAGAAGGGAGATTGAGATCATACAATGGCAACATCTTCCCGTAAAAGTCAAGGGTGGTTCCAAAAACCACAGGGAACCTTGGATGTCAGGGGATATACGAGAATGGATTAGGAAAAAAAGGAGGGCTTTTGGCAGATACAAAAGGCTAAAGACGGAGGAAGCCCTAGAGGAGTAAAAAAAGTGCAGGGGGATATTTAAAAAGAAATTAGGAGATCAAGGAGGGGCCATGAAATAACACTGGCGAGCAAAATAAAGGAAAATCCTAAGATATTTTATAAGTATATTAAGGGTAAGAGGATAACTAGGGAAAAAATAGGGCTCATTAGGGACAAAAGTGGCAATCTGTGTGTGGAGCCGGAAGATGTAGGAGGGGTTCTAAATGAATTTTTTGCATCTGTTTTCACTATGGAGGAGGACGATGTAGACATAGAAATAGGGCGGGGGGACTGTGATATGCTCGAACATATTAACATCGAGAGGGAGGAGGTATTGGCGCTTTTAGCAGGCCTAAAAATGGATAAATCCCCAGGCCCGGATGAAATGTATCCCAGGCTGCTGTGTGAGGCAAAGGAAGAGATTGCAGGGGCTCTAACACATATATTCAGGACCTCTCTGGCCACAGGGGATGTGCCAGAGGACTGGAGAACCGCTAATGTCGTACCATTATTCAAGAAGGGAAGTAGGGAAAAACCGGGGAACTACAGGCCAGTGAGCCTAACATCAGTGGTAGGAAAATTATTGGAAAAAATTCTGAGGGACAAAATTAGTCTCCACTTGGAGAGACAAGGATTAATCAGGGATAGTCAACATGGCTTTGTCAAGGGAAGATCATGTCTGACTAATTTGATTGAATTTTTTGAGAGGATTACTTGGTGTGTGGATGAGGGTAACGCAGTGGATGTGGTATACATGGATTTCAGTAAGGCCTTCGATAAAGTCCCGCACAGGAGACTGGTCAAGAAGGTAAGAGCCCATGGAATCCAGGGTGCCTTGGCACATTGGATACAAAACTGGCTTAGTGGCAGAAGGCAGAGGGTGATGGTCGAAGGTTGTTTTTGTGACTGGAAGCCTGTGGCCAGTGGGGTGCCACAGGGATCGGTGCTGGGTCCCTTGCTGTTTGTGGTCTACATTAATGACTTGGATATGAATGTAAAAGGTATGGTCAGTAACTTCGCGGATGATACAAAAATTGGTAGGGTGGTAAATAGCGAGGAGGGTAGCCTCAGTCTGCAGGACGCTATAGATGGGTTGGTCAGATGGGCGGAACAGTGGCAAATGGAATTTAACCCGGAAAAGTGCGAGGTGATGCACTTTGGGGGGACTAACAAGGCAAGGGAATACGCAATGAATGGTAAGACCCTAGGCAAGACGGAGGTGCAGAGGGATCTGGGTGTGCAAGTACACAGATCCCTGAAGGCAGCGGAACAGGTGGATAAGGTGGTAAAAAAGGCATATGGGATACTTGCCTTCATTAGCCGAGGCATAGAATATAAGAGCAAGGAGGTTATGATGGAGCTGTATAAAACACTGGTTAGGCCACAGCTGGAATACTGTGTGCAGTTCTGGTCGCCACAGTTCAGGAAGGATGTGATCACTTTGGAGAGGGTGCAGAGGAGATTCACCAGGATGTTACCAGGGCTGGAGCGCTTCAGCTATGAAGAAAGACTGGGCAGATTAGGTTTGTTTTCCTTGGAGCAGAGGAGGCTGAGGGGGGACATGATTGAGGTGTACAAAATTATGAGGGGCATAGATAGGATGGATACTGAGGAGCTTTTTCCCTTAGTAGAAGGGTCAATAACTAGGGGGCATAGATTCAAGGTAAAGGGCGGGAGGTTTAGAGGGGATTTGAGAAAGAACTTTTTCACCCAGAGGGTGGTTGGAGTCTGGAACTCACTGCCTGAAAGGGTTGTGGAGGCAGGAACCCTCACAACATTGAAGAAGCATTTGGATGAGCACTTGAAATGCCATAACATACAAGGCTACGGACCAAATGCTGGAATATGGGATTAGATTAGACAGGGCTTGATGGCCGGCACGGACACGATGGGCCGAAGGGCCTCTATCCGTGCTGTATAACTCTATGACTCTATGACTCTATTCCAAGAAATTCCTCAACCCACCTTGAATGAAGGTGGAGATGAAATCGCTAATCAGAGACTGAGCACCTTCTCTTCCTTCTTCCTTCCTCTGAGATTGGCACCGAATGAAAGACTAGCAACAACAGAGGCAAATGGTTACGGAGCAGCAACTTAAATTTCTCGTTTGGGGGCAATTTAATTTCAAGTTAATGACGAGATTTTCTGTTTATGGGTCTTTGGTTGAGAGATGAATAATGCGCGAGAAATTCTCGTTCTTTTCAGCATTCTCTCATGGGATCTGAAGCCCCAGTTCAACATCTTACTAGAAAGACGGCACTGCCGATAGTGCAGAACTACCTCAGTACTGCCCTGGAGTGTCAGCCTGGATTATGCACTCATGTCTCTGGAGTGGGGCTTGAGTTTGCCACCGCTGAGCCACGGTTGACACCTAAACTCGGTTCATTTGGCTGGAGTGAAATGACGGAGATAAAGGGAAAAATGATAATGGAGTAAACTTTCAACTTGGCGTCCAAGATTAAACCGGGCATCGTTATAGAAACAGCCCGATTTATGTTGCCATAGATTTCATAAGCTTTGAAAATCAGGCCTGTCTATAATGGGCGGCGTCGATGGTCAGTTGCGCATCATTCTGGGTCTGTTTAAACCGGGAGTGCTCACAGTCCCGCATCATTCTGTGTCTGTTTGAAATGTCACAGCTCACAATCTCGGATCATGCCGTTTTTTTAAAAGCCCAGCGATTTCAGCTTTGATGACCGAGGTGTTGAGTTTAACTAAATGCGGTGGGGCGCGTCCGGTATTTGAACCCGGCACTTCTACGTATTTTAATCGTGAAATTTTCTCAGCGAGAATCATACCCCTAGACCAACGAGCTGCCGATGTTTTGTTTCAAGTTGCATTGCGATTCCCTGCGCTGGTGCAAACCCAACTCGCAGAAGTCCTGTTCATTCAGTTAAAATGTTTAACTTTTCCTCAATCCGCTTCTTTTTGCTAGCAGTTTCCTTGAATCTGCTCACAATTCTTCCCATAAAAAGAGCCGCAGCAGTATCAACGACCGCGTGGTCTAATGGATAAGGCGTCTGACTTCGGTTGCGAGTTTTTCAGCTATTAGAAGATTGCAGGTTCGAGTCCTGCCGCGGTCGTTTAATTAACTAGGCGACGCTTTTTCTCTTCCGAATCTGGCTTCAAACCGACCATTTTTGACAGTCCCTCAACTGAAGCAGTGGAAGGCCTTTTGCTTACATTAAGCTGATTGTACATTTTCAACATTGTAGATCTGTGTGCACGGGCAGGATAAGCGGTGAAGTGGACTTTCTTTCAGGGTATCTCTGCTTAGATGCAAAAAGCAGGAAATGCAATGGCTGAGAGCAGCATACGGTTGAGACGAGGTGGCCGAGAGGTTAAGGCGATGGACTGTTAATCTATTGCCGATCTGTACGCGAGGGTTCAGATCCCATCCTCGTCGTTATTACGTTTGATACTGGTACACTTTCCGAGCATTTAACTGAATCTTGCCTAAAATAAGCTTTCAAATGCAATTTCGTCAGAATCGCCCTGGTGCTCCTGGTTTGTGCCCCATGCATTACTCATATCTTGTTAAAATTAAAAGAGACCACTGCAATTCTTCAGCTTCTTGAATGAAGGTGGAATCAGTGATCGTGATTCGGAGATTGTCGAAATCCTTCTTTCTTCTGCTGAGATTGTCACCGATTGAAAGAGTAGCGGGACCAGAGGCAAATGATTAGGGAGCAGAAACATAAATTTCTCCTTTAGGAGGCAATGTAATTTCAGAAATATTTATCAACCTTAATGACGAGATTTTCTGCTTTAGTGTCTTTGGTTGAGATATAAATTATGGGCGAGACATCCTCGTTCTTTTCGGCATACTCTCATGGGATCGGATGGCCCGGTTTAACGTCTTACTAAAAAGACGGAGGCACCAACAGTGCAGCACTACCTCAGTACTGCACTGGGGTGTCTGCCTGGATTATGTGCTCAAGTCTCTGGAGTGGTGCTTGACTTTGCTGCTGCTGAGCCACGGCTGACACCTACACTCAGTTCATTTGGCTGGAGAGAAATGACGGAGATAAAAGGAAAAATTATAATGGAGTAAACCTTCAATTTGTCGTCCAACAGAAATGCGGGCATCGTAATCGACAGCCTGTTATAGAAACAGTCCGATTTATGTTGCCATCGATTTCATAAGCATTAAAAATCAGGCCTGTCTATAATGGAATGGGTCGTGGTCAGTTGTTAATCACTCTGGGTCTGTTTAAACCGGGAGTGCTCACAGTCCCGGATCATTCTGTGTCTGTTTAAAATGGCAGAGCTCACAGTCCCGGATCATTCCATTTTTTTAAAAGTAGAGCGATTTCAGCTTTCATGACCGAGGTGTTGAGTTTAAGTAAATGCGGCGGGGCTCATCCAGGGTTTGTATCCGGGACTTCTCGCATTTTAAACTACAGAGTTACTCTAAGCAAGAGTCATACCCGCTAGGCCAACGAGCCGCCGATAGCCTGTTTCAAGTTGCAATGTGATTCCCTGCGCTGGTGCAAACCCAGCTCGCAGAAGTCCTGTCGGGACTCAAGCTGAGCATTGGTGAGCAACTGGGACGTCCGAAGGTCGTGAAAGGTGCTATAGGAGTGCAAGTTCTCTTTTTTACTGTTTAAAAACTACTAACATATGCATGATGTTTATTTGTAGGAACAGATGGTCATCGACCTGAAACCTTGACTCTGCCTTCCTCTCCCCACAGATCCTGCCAGGGTGTCCCAGCATGGCCCGTTTATAAATGTTGATATTAAATAAATGATTCCTTCTGCAGAGGGGAAAGAGTTAAAGTGACATCGCTGGCAGTTTCACTGAATGGTGTAATAAAGACAATAATCTAATAAGTCTTTGCAGTAGTAAGCTTTTTCTAAATTGCTGAACTGGCAGTTGAGATAACCTAAGCGGTTGTGTTAGAACTGCATACTGTGTCACTTACAGACAATTGCAAATAGTCAGATGTGGAAACCATAAGAGGCCTAGAGGATATAAGTTCTATTCTGGCAGGAAAGTAAAACAATGAGTTGGAAGTAAAGAGGCCTAGGGAGGCAGGAAAGGAGGACAATGAGTCAGAAGTACAATGATGATGAGACCCTATCTGGCATAAGCAAAGATCATAGGTGCAACAACAGCATGGGGGATAATTGACATAAAGGTTTACGATAATAAAAGTGGTGCTTTAATGTTATGCAGCATAGGCAACAAATCAGTGAACATGCATAAGGCCAAGGTCCAATCAGGTGGTAGGAATGAATTCTGAACGAGCTGGACATATGTGTTTTAATGTATAAAAATGTAGTGTTTGCTGTACCAATTTGGTGAAGTCTGGCTAAGACAGAGCAGATTGTCTCCCCACCAGTGTACTAAAGAAGACTTGATTATCGATCCGAAAACCTTGTGTCAAGTGTTTGTTGAAAATACTCCACATCAATTGGCATCACGAACAGGATCCTCACGGACAGGAAGCATGGGCGAGTGAAGCTGAGCCTTAAACGTGAGTACTTTTAAAAACCAAATACAGTTAGGGCAAGGCAACACCGTCTCATGTCCACCGCCTCCTTTTGAATCAAACAACTAAAAGGTATGAATCGATAAGTCAAGCAGCTTTGGGGTGCAGGTGAAATGCACGGAAGTGTAGGCGTGGTATGTGTTGCAAGTAGTGCGTTAACTTTGGAGAAAAAGCCTAAAGCATAATTCTGACAACTCCAGTTCCAAGCAATGCTGAAAGTTTAAGCATACCTCTGACAACTCCAGTTGCCAATAATGCTCAGCATACATCTGACAACACATTACCCAAACAAAATTGTTGCCAGTATGGACTCACTCTGTGAGAGTAAATAAGGGAGGTACCTCTGAGAACTGCGGCTGCAAGTAACATCTCAGTAAAGCAAGGATGGTACCTCTGACAACTGCGGTTGCAAGTACTGCCTCACTCTGCGAGAGTAAATTACGGGACATACTGCTGACAACAATTAACCATGGAAAGTGAAAAACTCGAGTGGGGACCGGTGGGGTCTCTGACACGCTATTTAGCGGACAAAAATAAAAGATTAATTGATAAAATTGTTAATAACGATTGGCAAACGAAGGACCCACCGGCCAAACAAAGAGAATGGTAGGCTAAAGAAACAAAATTAAAGGAAGAAAAGGCCATCATTTTAGTGGCTCGCGCATATTATGAGTTGAGTAGCCATGCTCAAATTTGGACCAAAAACGGGCGCGAAAATTGTACCGAAGTACCAGTAATGGCAACAGATCCTGCAGCGCCATCAGAGGTGAAAAGAGTATTCAAGGACAGGATAGACTGGGATGCGCTAAGCCAAAAAGGGGCTGAACATGACCTCGACTATAATGATGGGGAAATCGCGCCCCCATATGACGACATAAAAACGGCACCTATTAAGGTGGAATTTATTCCGGGCACCCCGGCGGTGCCTACACTGTTGGGGCATCCACAGGCACCATTACCATCCCAGCAGTACCAGTTCAGATAAAAAACACTTACGTACCTTTCTCCCCAGGAGATAAATTAAAGTTGCTTCAAATACTGCCGGAACTAAAGCCCCGACAGAGTAATGCCATATTCTGACAGAAACTAAGAGAAATGAGAATAGGTCAGAACTTCCAAAACCGGGATGCTGATGGAGTAGTGAGGGCAAAAATTAGTGAAGATATGTGGGGTCAATTACCTCAACAATATAGGGACGGAACATGGTGCCAAAATGAACCCCGACAAAGCAGCAACGAGATGTGGATTATACAGCATTTAGGACTGCTGTTACGCACGTTTTAGGATTTGTACAAGTAAAGTAGGGACAAGTCATGGGAATTAGTCAGGGGAAAGGGGAGTCCGCCCATGACTATGGAGAACGGAAGTGGACTAGTTTTGTAGCCCACTCAGGTATAATAGCAGCGCAACAAGACAATTTGGCATTTTTTAAAATGTACAAGGAAGGGCTGTGTGGTGCACATCAGGCCATACTGAAAACTGGATTGGTCACCATGCAGACCTTTGATGAACTGAACAGATGGGCGACCGAGGTAGACAACCAGCAGAAAGTTAAAGTGGCTGCCTTGGAGGAACAGATAGCTGCAGTAAAGGAGATGGCAGAGCTAAGCGATCTCACAGCCATCGGATCAAATCAAAGCTCTGCAGTCCTGCCACATCCAGTCGTGAGTGGTGGTGGACAATTAAACAGTTAACAGGAGGAGGAGGCTCCAAACATATCCCGATCCTCAATGATGGTGGAGCCCAGCACGTGAGTGCAAAAGACAAGGCTGAAGCATTTGCAACTATCTTCAGCCAGAAGTGCCGAGTGGATGATCCATTTTGGCCTCCTCCTGAGGTCCCCAGCATCACAGATGCCAGTCTTCAGCCCATTCAATTCACTCCACGTGATGTCAAGAAACGGCTGAAGGCACTGATAACTGCAAAGGCTATGGGCCCTGACAACATTCCGGCAATAGTACTGAAGACTTGTGCTCCAGAACAAGCTGCGCCTCTGGCCAAGCTGTTCCAGTACAGCTACAACACTGGCATCTACCCGGCAATGTGGAAATTGCCCAAGTATGTACTGTCTACAAAAAGCAAGACAAATCCGACCCAGCCAATTACCGTCCCATCAGTCTACTCTCAATCATCAGCAAAGTGATGGAAGGTGTCCTTGACAGTGCCATGAAGCGGCACTTACTCAGCAATAACCTGCTAACTGACACCCAGTTTGGGATCCGCCAGGGCCACTCAGCTCCTTACCTCATTACAGCCTTGGTCCAAACATGGACAAAAGATCTGAACTCAAGAGGTGAGGTGAGAGTGACTGCCCTTGACATCAAGGCAGCATTTGTTCGAGTGTGGCATCAAGGAGCCCCAGCAAAACTGAAGTCAATGGGAATCAAGGGGAAAACTCCCCATTGGTTGGAATCTTACGTTGCACAAAGGAAGTTGGCTGTGGTTGTTGGAGGTCATTCATCTCAATCACATGACATCACTGCAGGAGTTCCTTAGGGCAGTGTCCTAGGCCCAACCATCTTCAGCTGTTTCATCAATGACCTTCACTCCATCATAAGGTCAGAAGTGGTGATGTTCGCTGATGATTGCACACTGTTCAGCACCATTCGAGACTCGTCAGAAACTGACGCAGTCCGTGTCCATATGCAGCAAGACCTGGACAACATTCAGACTTGGGCTGACAAGTGGCAAGTTACATTCGCACCACACAAGTGCCAGGCAATGACCATCTCCAACAAGCGAGAATCTAACCATCTCCCCTTGACATTCAATGGAATTACCATCGCTGAATCCCCCACTATCAACATTCTGGGGGTTACCATTGATCAGAAACTGAACTGGAACAGCCATATAAATACTGTGGCTACAAGAGCAGGCCAGAGGCTGAGAATTCTGCAGCGAGTGTCTCACCTCCTGACACCCCAAAGCCTTTCCACCAAATACAAGGCACAAGTCAGGAGTGTGATGGAATACTCTCCACTTGCCTGGATGAGTGCAGCTCCAACAACACTCAAGAAGCTCGACACCATTCAAGATAAAGCAGCCCGCTTGATGGCACTCCATCCACCACCTTCAACATTCACTCCCTCCACCACCGGCACACTGTGGCTGCAGTGTGTACCATCTACAAGTTATACTGCAGCAACTCGCCAAAGCTCCTTCAACAGCACCTTCCAAACCCGCGAACTCTACCACTTAGAAGGACAAGGGCAGCAGACGCATGAGAGATAAATAATGGGCGACAAATCCTCGTTCTTTTCGGCATACTCTCATGGGATCGGAGGGCCCGGTTTAACGTCTTACTAGAAAGACGGAGGCACCAACAGTGCAGCACTACCTCAGTACCGCACTGGATTGTCAGCCTGGATTATGTGCTCAAGTCTCTGGAGTGGTGCTTGACTTTGCTGCCGCTGAGCCACGGCTGACACCTACACTCAGTTCATTTGGCTGGAGAGAAATGACGGAGGTAAAGGGAAAAATTAAAATGGAGTAAACCTTCAGTTTGTCGTCCAACAGAAAAGCGGGCATCGTAATCGGCCGCCTGTTATAGAAACAGTCCGATTAATGTTGCCATCGATTTCATAAGCATTGAAAATCAGGCCTGTCTATAATGGAATGGGTCGTGGTCAGTTGTTAATCACTCTGGGTCTGTTTAAACCGGGTAGTGCTCACAGTCCCGGATCATTTTTGCCCTCACTACTCCATCAGCATCCCGGTTTTGGAAGTGTCTGTTTAAAATGGCAGAGCTCACAGTCCGGTATCATTCTGTTTTTTTTAAGGTAGAGCGATTTCAGCTTTCATGACCGAGGTGTTGACTTTAACTAAATGCAGCGGGGCTCGTTCGGGATTGGAACCTGGGACCTCTCACATTTTAAACCACAGAACTAATCTAAGCAAGATTCATACCCCTCGACCAACGAGCCGCCGATGGTCTGCTTCAAGTTGCATTGCGATTCCGTGCGCTGGTGCAAACCCAGCTCACAGAAGTTCTGTTCATTCTGTTAAAATGTTTATCTTCTCCTCAATCCGCTTCTTTTTGCGAACAGTTTCCTAGAATCTGCTCACAATTCTCCCCATAAAAAGAGGCTTAGTAACATCAGCGGCCGCGTGGCCGATAGCTAAGGCGTCTGACTTCGGTTGCGAGTTTTTCAGTTATCAGAAGATTGCAGGTTTGAGTCCTGTCGCGGTCGTTTAATTAACTGGTCTGTGCCCCGTGCATTACTCAGATCTTGTTAAAATTAAAAGAGACCACTGCAATTCTTCAACTTCTTGAATGAAGGTGGAGCAGTGATCGCGATTCGGAGATTGTCGAACTCCTCCTTTCTTCTGCTGAGATTGTCATAGAATGAAAGAGTAGCGGGACCAGAGGCAAATGATTAGGGAGCAGAAACATAAATTTCTCCTTTAGGAGTCAATATAATTTGAAAAATATTTATCAACCTTAATGACGAGATTTTCTGTTTTAATGTCTTTGGTTGAGAGATAAATAATGGGCGAGAAATCCCCGTTCTTTCCGGCATACTCTCATGGGATCGGAGGGCCCGGTTTAACGTCTTACTAGAAATTCGGAGGCACCAACAGTGCAGCAGTACCTCATTACTGCACTGGAGTGTCAGCCTGGATTATGTGCTCAAATCTCTGGAGTGGTGCTTGACTTTGCTGCCGCTGAGCCACGGCTGACACCTACACTCAATTCATTTGGCTGGAGAGAAATGACGGAGATAAAGGGAAAAATTAAAATGGAGTAAACCTTCAATTTGTCGTCCAACAGAAAAGCGGGCATCGTAATCGGCCGCCTGTTATAGAAACAGTCCGATTTATGTTGCCATCGATTTCATAAGCATTGAAAATCAGGCCTGTCTATAATGGAATGGGTCGTGGTCAGTTGTTAATCACTCTGGGTCTGTTTAAACTGGGTAGTGCGCACAGTCCCGGATCATTCTGTGTCTGTTTAAAATGGCAGCGCTCACAGTCCCGGATCATTCCGTTTTTTTTAAAGTAAAGCGATTTCAGCTTCCATGACCGAGTTGTTGAGTTTAACTAAATGCGGCGGGGTTCGTCCGGGATTTGAACCCGCGACCTCTCGCATATTTAAGCCACAGAAATTCCTTAAGCGAGAATCATACCCCTGCACTAATGAGCTGCCGATGCTCTGCTTCAAGTTGCATTGCGATTCCCTGCGCTGGTGCAAACCCAGCTCACAGAAGTCCTGTTCATTCAGTTAAAATGTTTATCTTTTCCTCAATCCGCTTCTTTTTGCTAGCAGTTTCCTTGAATCTGCTCACAATTCTCCCCATAAAAAAAAGTTCAGTAGTATCAGCAGCCACGTGACCTAATGGATAAAGTGTCTGACTTCGCTTGCGATTTTTTCTGTTATCAGAAGATTGCAGGTTCGAGTCCTGCCGCGGTCGTTTAATTAACTGGGCGACGCTTTTTATGTATATGCCTCGGCTGACTCCTCCCACGAGTCCAGGTATAAAGGTGACTGCTCCACAGTCCCTCTGTATTCTGGACCGGTCGACCACTCGAGGCACACCTTCATTCTCTTGTTAATAAAAGCCTGTTAGTTACTTGCTTAATCTCAGTCTTTTCAGTTATTGATAGCGCATCACCCTGCTCGAATACACAGTCCGACCAATGTTTTTCATTCCAAGTATGTATCAGTAATTTGAGCCGTGCCATGAGCTAAGTGCAGCATGCTTGGGAGGAAAATGCGACTTTGGACTTGAGACTCTGTAGGATTTTTCTATTAACTCTCTTCACTCTTTAGGGTAATCAGAACTAAGATCAACCAAGGCTTTAAGCTTTTCTATCAAATTGGATTTATTAACATTTAAATACACAAGCTTTGAACTTCCCCAGGCAGAACGGTGAAATGCTATCTGCAGTGCCTTTAACCAATTGGCCATGCTGAATTCAGAAATATCTGATGCTGCACTGATTGTTACATAACCATTTCGTTGGTTTGGTGATATTAAATTTGCAGCAAATTCTTAAAATTGAAAAGAGTCGCAGCGATCATTGCAATAAACTAAACCCTCCGATATTAAGAGTATGAAATATCCTGCAGGATAATGAAAATAAACAGCAGGAATATTGTGTTCTGCTCCCACGTGATACAGATCAGCCTCAGCCTCTGCTCCCTCCCTGAAACTTTGCTACAATTGTACAGGGTCTTGGTGAGACCACACCTGGTGAACTGTGCAGTATTTTGCTTTGTCTTTTATTCTTTCATTAACAGAAACACGAATGCGACTGGGGAATTGAAACACAAGGTAAGGTGAGCATTGATTTTCAGGGGTAGCATTCTTGCCTGCCACGCAGCGACCCGGGTTTGGTTCCCTGTCAATGCAAAGCTAATTACTAAAGTATTCTCAGGTTCGATTGCGGTCGCTCTACACAATTCGATTAAGATGCCCAACAGAGAAAATAACAGAGTTTATTTCACATTAAGTTCATGCCAAAGCTCGTTCGGTCTCATTACTCACAATGACGGATTTCTTTCCAAACGATGCTTTTTTATTATTATTTATATTTATATTTTCATTGCTGTTTTTGCAACCGTGCAAACTACCGCCACATCTCCAACCTCCCTTTCCTCTTCAAAACCATTTACATGCTGTCGGCTCCCAATTCCGTGTCCATCTATACCGGAACTCCATGCTTTAATCCCCTAATCAAGTTTCCACCCCACCACAGTACCGAAATTGATTTTAACAAAGTCACAAGTGACATCCTATGTGACTGTGACAAAAGATAAACTATCCCTCTTCACCCTTCTCGAACTCGCTATAGCATTTGACATAGTTCACCACACCATGCTTCTCCAGCACCTCCACGCCGCCGTCCAGCTGGATGGGACTGCACACGCCTGGTTCCATTCTTATCTATTCAGTCTTAGCCATAGAATCATCTACAATGGCTTATCCTCCAGCTCCCGCACTAATATCTCTAGTGAGCCCAAGGATCTATGCTTGGTCCCCTTCTATTCCTCATCAACAAGCTTTCCCTTGGCAACATCATCCAAAAGCACAGCGTCAGTTTCCACATATATGCTGATACCCAGTTCTACCTCATCACTGCCGCTCTCCACCGCCCACCCACCCCCACCAGTGCCTCTGTTTTGTCATTCTGCTTCTACATAATCCAGTACTGGTTGAGTGGATATTTCTTCTAATGGTATACGCGGAAGACCAAAGCCATTGATTCCGGACCCCGCCACAAACTCCATTCCCTCGCCATCAACTTTATCCCTCTCTCACTCGTCACTGTCTGAGGTTGAAGCAGACTATTCACAAACTTGGTGACATATTTGACCCCGAGAGGAATTTCTGACAACATATGCGCTCCATCACCATGACTGCCTGTTTCCACATCCGGTACATCGCCCGACTCCATCCCTGCCTCGGCTCATCTGCTGCTAAAAAGCTCATCCATGCCTTTGTTAACTCTAGACTTGACAATTACAGTGCACATCTGGCCGGTCTCCCACGTTATATCCTCCATAAATCTGAGATCATCCTGGCTGCCCGAGTCCTAACTCGCACCAAGTCTCGTTCATCCACCACCCCTGTGTACAGAACAGGAAGCTGGGTAGCTATGGAAACCCGGAGGGAACAAGAACTTTTTCATTTCGTGTCCAACTTTTGACAAAGCAGAATCGCTGTATGGCAGCTTTCTACCAAATATGATTATGGAGCCTGAAATTACAGGCAGCTCGAGTCATAGTAATGAAGCATTAAATGCGTGCATAATTGTTAATACATCAATGTTGCAGCACGCACGAGGCGAGATGTGTTGTGTTGCACCATAAACTGACGGCTTTTCACTATAATATTGCGCTCGTTTGGGATTTGAACCTAAGATCTCTCGCATATCAGTCAGATGAAACGCCTTAGCGAGAATCACAACACTAGAGCAACAAACCACTGGCCACATTGCCGTTCAGCCAGTGTATGATTTCATGGCCAGCCACATCCATTCAGGCAGCCTTTGACACCACTTCTGTCCATCCAATCCAAATTCAAATTGCAGCAAAGCTCGTTGACATAAAGTGTAGGTCGTTGAGGTGCCTTTATTCCAGAATATTTGCAAACACCCTTGCGCTTGATATTCACCCGGATTGATTTGGGAACATGCTTTCTGAATTTTCAACGGCAGTTCTAGGTCAAAAGCCGGGAGCAAAATGAGGACTCACCTGGGATTTGAATCCAGGACTTCTCTCAAGGTTCCAACCAATAAACCCGAAGTGAGAATCATACCCCTAGAACAACGCGCCAGCTGGTGGAAGCAAGTGCACTCAAGAGGTATCCATTGTAGTGTATGTACCTTTAAGAGGAACTATGTTTTTGAAGCCCCTGTATACTGTAGTACCAGTAGTGACCACTCGGATATATAAGCCTGTGTAGCGTCTTGTGTTGTTAGTTCACCTCCAGACTTTGTTCAGTAAACACTTGTTAAATCAATTCCTGCATTCCGTGCCTCCATTAACACACGGATCTAACAGTGGCGACGAGTTAGAAACGAACTTACCTGCAATTCGGCAGCACCTCAAGGGGATCGATTCCTCAGACGAAGATCGAAGCCAGAAGCAAGAAAAAAAATTAAAATATAAATAACTCGAAGAAACTCGAAAAAGAGGGCCACGCTTGGTCTCCAGTCTGTGGTTTCGCCAGCTAAACGGGCTGGTGGCAGGTAGTGCACTGATCCTTCCTGGGCTGCGGCGGGCTAAAGCTCGATCGGGTGGCTCTGCAATGGGGCCGGGCAGCGAGTCGGGAAGCAGAAGCAAAGAGAGAGAGAGGGTGGAGCACTCAGGGCGCAGCCAGTGCTGCAAAGCAGGTCAGCGTTCGGACCGAGCAGAGGGAGGGGAAAGTCTCAGAGGGTCCGCTCCATGACGGGAACGGTTCTCCAAGTAACGGAGAAACTATTGAAGCGATATATAAAAAAAAAAATAGGCATAGCGCGAAAAGCTGCAGGTCGCAACGGGAACAGCGGAGAAAAGCGTTGGCAGCAGCGGCAGAGGCAGGAAAGCGCGTGAGGTGCCATCTTAACTCGGCGGGGAAGAAAGAAAAGTGCGGGAAGCGCCAATTTAGATTTTCAAGATGCCGAAGACTGGCAATATTACTGCTTTCGATAGTGATATAGAAGATTGGACCACATATGTGGAAAGAGAGGAGGTATATTGCAAGGCGGATGATAAAAAGGCATCGGTACTTCTAAATCTGATGGGCGCAAGGACATACGGGCTGTTATGAAACTTGATCACTCCAGCCAAACCGATGGACAAGAATTTTAAAGAGATTGTTGATACCTTACAGGAGCATTTAAACCCAACACCGCTGCTGATAGCGGAACGATTCAAATTCTTCAGGAGGAATCAGCACAAGAATGAAAGTAACGCTGATTACCTCACCGAATTACGAAAGCTGTCAAAGCACTGCCAATTCGGGGCAGGACTGGCAGGTTCTCTTCGAGACAAATTCGTCTGCGGTCTCCTAAGCGAAGGGACACAGAAAAGATTACTTTCTGAGAAAGATTTGACACTGGACAAGGCTTTCAGTGTGGCTGTATCATACAAAGCAGCAGCAAGAGGAGCTGCAGAGATACAGCAAAAGCCACAGGACTTCGGCACCCATGAAATCACACGGGGATTCGAGAGATATTATTGCTGCGGCAGATCCACCCATGACCAGAAGGACTGCTGGTTCAAGGGCAAAGCATGCAGGTAATGCGGAAAGATGGGACACATTGCATGTGTATGCAGATCTGGAAAGAAATCCGCTGACAGTAAAAAGGTCAATAAGGAAAAGTACAGAAAGGTACAAATGATGACGGACAGTAGCTCCGAAGACCAGAAGAGCGATAGCAACTCCGGAAACAAGAGACTAAGCTGTCTCAAATTACATAATGTAATTGCCAAAGAAGATTACCAGACCATTTGGGTTAACCTCACGATAGCGGGGTCCCCAGTCAAAATAGAGCTAGATACAGGATCAGCTCTGACCGTCATGAGTCGATGGGATTACGAGCGGCTATTTCCGCATATACCTTTGAAAGACACATCCATTGTCTTGAAGACATAAACGGGGCAGAAAGTATACCCCAGAGGGAAAATAAGGGTGCCTGTTGTATACAACGGCAAGGAAATACAGAAGTTGTATTTATACATTCTGCAAGATGGTGGTCCACTGTTGTTGGGACGTGAATGGATCAGAAAGATACGTTTAGACTGGCACTCCATTCAGGCACTGATGGTGACCAGTAAGAAAAAAAACGATGATGACGTCATACCTGGACGATTAAAAGAAATCTTGGCTAACGCCAAAGAAGTGTTTCAAAGGAACTAGGAACCCTGAAAGGCGCCACCGCCTCAATAAAAGTGGAAGATGCAGCAATTCCCAAGTTTTTTAAGGCAAGGCCGGTGCCATACGCAATTCGTCCAGCCGTCGAGGCAGAACTGGAGAATTTGGAAAAAGCAGGCGTGTTATCCAAGGTAGGTTGGAGCGAGTGGGCAACACCCATCGTCCCAGTCATGAAGAAAACTTTGAATAATGATAAATCTGAAGAACAGAGAAAAATTCGCATCTGTGGGGACTTCAAGGTGACTGTAAACCCGGTTCTTCACACGGTACAGTATCCTCTTACATAAAAACACAGAAGATAGGAGCAGGAGTAGGCCATTTGGCCCTTCGAGCCTGCTCCACCATTCAACGAGATCATGGCTGATCATCAAAACCCAAGCACCCGGTCCCTACACCGACAGCCATCCCACCCAACCCCTATCCCCATAACCCCATGTATTTAATCCCCCCTAACACTAAGGGCCAATTTTTTATCATGGCCAATCAACCTAACCCGCACATCATTGGACTGTGGGAGGAAACTGTAGCACCCGGAGGAAACCCACGCAAACACGGGGAGAATGTGTAAACTCCACACAGACAGTGACCCGAGGCTGGATTTGAACCTGGGTCCCTGGCGCTGTAAGGCAACAGTGCTAACCACTATGCCACCTGCTCCCTTCTTCCGCGAGTAGAAGATGTTTTCACCTCACTATCCGGAGGGAAACGTTTCACCAAAATTGACTTAGCACAGGCATATCTACAGATGGAGGTTGAGGAGGCCTCTAAAAAGTATCTCACGATAAACACACAAAGGCCTGAACCAGCACAATCGACTGGTTTTCGGAGTGGCATCAGCTCCGTTTATCTGGCAAAGAGCTATGGAGCAAGTCCTGCAAGGTATTCCGGGGACTCAATGCTACCTAGACGACATCCTTGTAACAGGAGAAAACGACAACGAGCCCCTTGCCAACTTGGAGCAGGTGCTAGGAGGAGGAACTACTTCACTCAGAGGGTGGTAGGTCCATGGAATATGCTGCCCCAAAAAGAGAAACTACATCATTACATAAATTTAAAACAGAAATAGACAGTTTCCTAGAAGTAAAGGGAATTAAGGGTTACGGGGTGCGGGCAGGAATTTGGACATGAGTCTAGGTTCGGATCAGTAATGGCCCTGTGTGTAGCGGAGCGGGCCCAGGGGCCATGTAGACTGATCCTGCTCCTATTTCCTGTGACTAATTCTGTTAGATTCTGGAGATGGTTCTGTGATAGTAGATTGGCGGTTAGGATCAGATCAGCCATGATCTTATTGAATGGCAGAGCAGGCTCGAGGGGCCGATTGGCCTACTCCTGCTCCTATTTCTTATGTTCTTATGTTCTTATGTTCTCACGAGGCTGAGAGAACGGGGCCTACGAGCAAATCGCCCCAAATGCGAATTTTTCCAGAAACAAATATCATGTTGTGGCCATGTCATTAATGAAGAAGGTTGCATAAGTCACCTGAAAAAATTGAAGCGGTCGTAAAGGCCCCAGCACCTGAAAATGTCTCACAATTAAGGTCGTTCCTAGGATTAGTAAATTACTGTCCTAAATTTTTACCAAACTTGTCGATGGTTCTGCACCCGCTTAACGCACTGCTACAAACGGGAGTAGTTTGGAAATGGAGCGAAGACTGTAAACGTGCCTTCCATAAATGCAAAGGCTTGATCACGTCCAGGGAAGTGTTGGCTCATTACAACCGATCACTGCCAATCAGACTGGCGTGCGATGCATCCCCTTACGGTGTGGAAGCGGTATTATCGCATAGATTCCCTGATGGCTCGGAGCGGCCGATAGCTTTTACATCACGCTCATTGAACTCAGCTGAGCGTAGCTATGCCCAGAGCGACAGGGAGGCACTCAGCCTGGTGTGGGGGGTGAAGAAATTCAACCATTACCTACACGGACAAAAACTTACCTTGTTGACTGACCATCAACACCTCATCTCCATATTCAACCCTAAAAAGGGCGTTCCCATTATGACAGCGCAAATGCTACAGAGGTGGTCCCTTTTCCTAGGGGCACACCAATATTACATAGAGTACAAAGGAACAAAACAGCATGGGAATGCTGACGGATTATCGCGCCTACCGTTGCCAACGGTGGAAGAGGCGCCTGCAGTGGACCCAGTCGAGATATTCCACTTGACCATAGTGGAATGTCTGCCGGTGACAAATTCTACCATTGAAAAGGAAACGCAAATTGACCCGACCCTCTCACGAGTCTACGATTTAATGGTGAAGGGATGGCCAGCACACGGTGAACCACTGTTGCCAGCATTCTCACAAAGAAGAGAACAGCTGTCAGTGTGCCGAGGAACCTTCATGTGTGGATCCAGAGTGGTGATTCCACCCAAACTCAAGGATAGAGGAGCTTCACGAGGGGCATCTGGGTGGAGTGAAAATGAAGAACTTAGCCAGAGCATTTGTGTGGTGGCCAGGTATCGATGGAGACATCGAAGAAATGACCAAGAGCTGTCTAGGATGCCAGAAGGTCCAAAACGCTCCACCACAAGCCCCTCTACATCCATGGGAGTGGCCCTCATCTCCATGGCAAAGGATACATATCGACTTTGCTGGTCCATTTATGGACTCAATGGTCTTAATTGCGGTCGATGAACACTCCAAGTGGCCGGAGGTAATAAAGATGTCCTCCACCACCACGGAAAAAACCATCACAGTATTAAGGACGATATTCGCCAGGAATGGGCTGCCTGAACAGATCTGTTCTGATAATGGACCGCGATTTGTATCCGAAGAATTCAGGAAGTTCTTAAAAAACAATGGGGTTAAGCACTAAAAGTCCGCCCCATACCATCCCGCCACCAATGGATTGGCTGAAAGGTTTGTCCATACCTTCAAGAAGGCCATAAAGGCCATGGGTAATGAAGACATAAATATACAACATAAGGTAGATAACTTCTTGTTCGCGTACAGGAATGCAACACATGTGGTTACAACCAAGCCCCCGCCATGATGTTTTTCAATAGAAGACTAAGATGCCGGCTGGATTTGGTCAAGCCAAACGTCAGAAGGGACATAGAGAACCGGCAATTTCAAAGCATGAATGAAAGGCCAACTAGAACCTTCCAGATAGGTCAGCCAGTTTTGGCCTGGGACTACCGTACCGAGAAATGGCAGCCTGGAACTATTTGCACAAGACTAGGACCGCTGATGTATCCCGTGGACATTGGAGAAAGCATAATAAGGCGCCATGCTGACCAGATCATAGAGTCATCCGAAAAAGGACAACCTACACCACAACTCTATATGCCTACTGATGAAGCAGAGATACCCATAGTATCTACCTCCGATCCGGTGATACTGGAACCAGATGAACCCGACACTGGCATTGAAGCCGAATCGACCTTGCCAAAAGAACCTACTAAACCACCGAGGCATTATCCGGACCAAGTCAGGAAGCCTCCAGAGAGACTGAATTTGTAATTGATTAACTTCAGCAAATGTGTATATTATTGATCTTGTAAAATGTTATTTAATGATTACTTAAAATGTTATGTACTATTTATCTAAAAGGGGAGGAATTGTAGTGTATGTACCTTTAAGAGGAACTATGTTTTTGAAGCCCCTGTATACTGTAGTACCAGTAGTGACCACTTGGGTACATAAGCCTGTGTAGCGTCTTGTGTTGCTAGTTCACCTCCAGACTTTGTTCAGTAAACACTTGTTAAATCAACTCCTGCATTCCGTGTCTCCATTAACACACGGATCTAACATCCATAATCAAACCATATGTTGGCTATTCTTGATAACCAGAGCACTTGAGGCCGAAATAGCTCTGATTTTGCCTTCTCTACCTGTCTTCTAAAGTGCCACACTGCTCCACTCAGTCAGTTAATGAACTGTTAGGACAGTAATGTATCGGCAGGAGCCCATCCTTGGGCAGCAGCAGAGTTTCTGCATTAGTTTGGTGCGATGCCTCAGATTTGGACAATGAATCAGCAAAGGCAGTGAGAAGACATGGAGACATCAAGTGATGCAACAATCGCCCCGGAAGTGACATTCGATTCTGTGACGGAGACAAGTTTTGCTTCTGGAGGGGGTTTGCTATCAGTTCATAGCACCACCCGTCTCCTGCACCGCCCTCTGTGTTTTCTGTCACATTCGCACATTCAGCGCCGGCCAGGGCTGAGTCACCCCTGTCTCACCCGGGGGCACTGAGGGTTCCATCGCCCCTGATTACCAACTCAACCAGTCTGTAAATTAAACCTGAAAAACTCCCTCGCAAAGGGCAGGAGCGCATGGGGGTGGGGGAGGCCGATGTAGCAGAGCCTGGCCTCCAAGACCTTGCACCAAGACCTTGTTCTGTCAAGCCCGTGTGGTAGCTGGAGTGAAACGGCCACCGCACGTTAGAAGAATTCACGCACACGCATCTTCCAACGTTTAAAATGAAGTTCGGTACGTGGAACATCAGGATCCTCATGGCCAACCCCAACAGCGACAACCCAGAATGCTGTACAGCTATCGTTGACGAGGAACTCAGCCACTTAGACATAGACGTCGCTGCCCTAAGCGAGACCCAGCAGGCAGGGGAAGGCCAGCTCAAGGAGCAACGCGTTGGTTAAACCTTCTTCTGGAAAGGCAAATCTGAAGAAGAATCCCGCCTCCATGGGGTAGGCTTCACCTTAAAAAATGAGCTAGATGAACATCTCAGAGACTCCCCTGGTGTAATAAACGAACGCCTGATGACTCTACGGCTCACCTTTGCCCAGAACCAGTGCGCTGCGGTCATCAGTGCGTACGTCCCAACACAGGAAGTCACAGACGAGGCCAAAGAGGAATTCTACTCCTGTCCCGAGTCCCAACGGGCGACAAGCTGATCCTCCTTGGTGACTATAATGCCAGAGTTGAAAAGGACACAGACCTCTGTGGAGGTGCGATCGGCAGGTAGGGAATAGGAAAAGCCAATTCCTCAGGTAGCCTCCTCCTGATGAATGCTTAGAACGTAACCAACACCTTGTTCCATCAGAGAGTCAAGTCCAAGGCTTCATGGAAACATGCTCGCTCCAAGCACTGCCATCTGCTGGACTATGTCATCATCCGAGCGAGGGACCACAAGGAGGTCCACATCACCTGCGCCATGACAGGAGCTGAAGATTGCTCGACAGTCCACTGCCTAATCCACTCTGTCATCTCCATCAACATAGCCACAGAACAGCGGCGGCAACAGAAGCAATGCCACAGGAAAATCAACGCTGGAGCACTCAAAGACCCTGCTAAGAAAGCCCTATTCAGCCTGCAACTCACAATCAACCTGCCGACCACCATAATAAGCACCTGTAAAGAGACGCTCGGTCATTCGACCAGGAAAACCAAGACTGGTTCGACGAGAATAACCAGGAGATCCAGGAGCTAATAACCCACAAGCGCAAGGCATGCCTGATCTGAAAACAGGAACAGAGCTTGAAAGCAAGAAAGCAACTCTCCAGCCGCCTGAAGGCCGAGGTGCAACATAAAACTAGCGACAAAAAGAACAGATGGTGGGTGGAGAAATCACAGGAGAACCAGCAGCTAACCGACAACCACGATGTGCGTGGATTGTTTAGTGCAGTCAAGACCACCAACGGCCATAGCACTCAAGCTCCTACCCCACTGTGGGCCAAGAATGGAGAGGTACTCATCAAGAACAGAGAGGCAGTGAAATCCCGCTGGAATGAGCACTTCAAAGATCTCCTTAACTGAGAATATGTCTTCGATGCAAGTGTACTCAACTCTATCCCGCAGCATGCTACCCGCCACCACCTCATCACAACCCCAGGCTGGCAAGAGCTTGAAAAGGCCATCCGACAACTGAAGAACAAAAAAGGCTCAGGAGCAGATGGAATCCCTGATGAGGCACTAAAACATGGCGGAGAAGCACTACTGCCGTGAATTCATGAACTAATTTCTCTTACCTGGAAGGAGGAGTGCATGCCAGGGGATCTCAGAGATGCCGCAATTATGACCATCTTCAAGAAAGGTGACAAGTCCGATTGCGCTAATTACAGAGGAGTTTCCCTGCTGTCTGCCCCAGGGAAAGTCATCACAAGAATCCTCCTCAATTGCCTTCTCCCCAGTGGCTGAAGAGCTCTTCCCAGAGTCGCAATGCGGATTCTGCCCACTAAAGACCACAATGGACATGACCTTCACCGTGCCTCAATTACAAGAGAAATGCAGGGAACAGCACCAACTGCTGTACATGGCCTTCTTTGACCTACAAACACCTTTGACACTGTCAACCATGAGGGATTATGGAGTGTCCTCCTCAAATTCGGCTGCCCTAAAAAGTTTGTCACCATCCTCCACCTGCTTCACGACAATATGCAAGCCATGATCCTGACGTATGGTTCCACAACAGACCCAATTCAAGTATGGACCGGGGTTAAGCAAGGCTGTGGCATCGCACCAACGTTCTTCTCGATCTTCCTTGCTGCAATGCTCCAACTCACCCGCAGTAAGCTCCCCGCTTGAGTGAAGCTAATTTACAGAACAAACGGGAAATTGTGAAATCTCCATCGCCTCCAGTCCAGATGCAAGGTCGTCCCATTCTCTGTCGTCTAATTACATTATCCAGACGATGCTTGCCTCTGCATACAGTTGGAGGTCGAACGCCAAACCTTCATCAACACCTTCACCAAAGCGTACTAGAGCATGGGCCTTACACAAAACATCCATAAGACGAAGGTCCTCTACCAACCTGCCCCGCCACACAGTACTGCACCCTGATTATCAAAATCCAGGACAAGGCCTTGGACAACTTGGACCACTTTCCTTACCTCGGGAGCCTACTGTCAACAAGGGCAGACATCGATGACGAAGTCCAACACAGTTACCAGTGCAGCCTTTGGTCGCCTGAGGAAGAGAGTGTTTGAAGACCAGTACCTCAAATCCGGCACCAAGCTCATGGTCTACAGTGCAGTAGTGATTCCTGCCCTCCTGTATGCCTCCCAGACATGGACCATGTACAGCAGCCAAATCAAAGCACTGGAGTTGTAGCACCAACGCTGCCTCTGCAAGATCCTGCAAATCCATTGGCAGGATAGGCGCACCACCATCAGTGTTCTCGCTCAGGCCAGCATCCCCAGCATCGAAGCTTTGACCACGCTCGATCAGCTCTGATGGACGATTTAGTCCGTATGCCCGGTACGAGACTCGCAAAACAAATGCTCGACTCACAACTGCGACACAGCAAGAGAACCCCAGGAAATGCTTTAAGGGCAACCTCAAAGCCTCCTTGAAAAACTGCAACATCGCCACTGACAACCTGGCCCAAACCACACAAAGTGGTGGAGAAGCATCCGGGAAGGCGCTGAACACCTCGAGACACTTCGCCGGGAGCAAATGGAAGCCAAGCACAAGGAGTGCATGTTAACCTAAGCGTCCCACCCACCCGCCCCTTCAACCACCGTCTGCCCCACCTGTGACAGAGTCTGTAGGTCCCGCATTGGACTCATCAATCACCTGAGAATTAAATTTTAACGTGGAAGCAAGCCATCCTCGGGTTCCCAGGCACTGCCTAAGAAGAGTGCCCCGCTTTATGTTGCCATCGATTCTTAAGCTATGAAAATCATGCAATGTCTATAACGAGCGTTGGATCGATATAATCATAGAATCTTAGAAATTATGCCCTGTATACCCAAGTCCAGGTCATTACTTATATATAATAGAGCAGTACATGTGGCCTCAGACAGCGCATTACAGCCCATCCCTGGGAAACGATATACCCCGGCCCAGCCAAACCTTCCTACACACCGAGCACAAGCACAGCAAAAACACACACAGCAACATTTGCCGAGGAACCGCAGTGAGTAAAATGTTCTTTTATCTGTGATAGTTGTAAATACATTTTGGTGACTCTGCGTTAGTAACAAATGTAGTTGTGAGTTGTTGTGTTGAATATAAATACATTTTGTTCATTTGTGTTAGTGTTTATGTATTTGAATGCTGCAGTTTTATTTACAATTGTACTGCGGCGCATCTGTATTCATTATTAATGTAATTTTTGTGTATATATTTGTACTTATGTTGCTTGTAAATAAATCGTAAATAAATGTAAATACAATTATAACACAGCAATACATGCAGCAATGCTCTCCGGCTGTGCAGCACCTGCCGCTTGTAGCTGCGATGGCCGGAAGGGTTAATGCGTTGGGCTTGAAATCCACTCGGGTTTTCCTGCTTGCTGCGATACTGTTTAAAGTTCCGTACAATGCTCGAATAAATAAGAGCTGGAGCTGCCGGCCTACATTCACGCCAATCGCCAGGGCTGATCGAACCCGCAAAAGGGGCAGAAAAGGGGAAAGAAAGACTGAAAGAACATGCAGTCTGGCAGAGCTGGACATTCAGCAGATTGACTTTTCTGCCGAGCAGACGATGCACCTCCTTCTTGAAAATGGTTCATCATTCCAGCTCAGAGGGGATTAAGCATCATGAAAGTTGGAATGTAGTGGGGCCACTTGTATAACAGGAAGTGTAGGGGGCAGTTTCCCTTCCTTGAAGAACATTCATGATTCAGTTGCAGAATTTGTTTGCACTGCTCGCCACTCGGCCCAAGGTTGAGCCGAGCCGATCACGTGGAGTTGAAACAATTCCTCCAGTCAGTTAATTCAGTGGCATTTAAAGAGAAATAAGAAATTCGCGTCATTAGATGCATTTGGCCTAAACTGATGCCTTTTGCACATCTCGGGGAGGTCAGACACGCTCTGTCTGTCTGTTACTGCTTGTGAGCATTAACGGGAACAGGCCGCCAGTTAAACGTCTATCAGCAAACCGAAGAAAGACAAATAAACAGAAAGACTGGAGCCCCAGTGCAAAGTGCAATGGATGTCCTTCAAAATAATTGGCCCAGACATTTTGTGTGGATTAATTTTGTAAAGTTTAGATTTTGCATGTTACGAATATAATAACAAACTGTAAAACAGCAACAACTTGAATATACATAGCGCCTTTCATAGAATCACAGAATGGAATGGTTACAGCACGGAAGAAGGCCATCCAGCCCATCGAGGCCGTGCCGGCTGTCGGCAAGAACACTTGAGCTAGTCCCTGGCACCCGCCCATTCCCGCAGCCTTGCATTTTTTTTCCTTCAGATACTTATTCAACTCCCTTCTGAAAGCCAAGATTGAACTGCCTTCACCACCTTTTCAGGCAGTGAATTCCAGATGCTAACCACTCGCTGCATAAAAAATTGATTGTGCTTAATTCGCCTTTGGTTTGTTGCCAATCATATTCAATCTGTGTCCTCTGGTTCTCGACACTTCTGCCAATGGGAACAGTTTATCTCTACTCTATCCAGACCCCCCATGATTTTGAAAACCTCTATTAAATCTCCTCTCAATCTTCTCTGCCCTAAGGAAAACAACCTGAGCTTCTCCGGTCTATCCACGCAACTGAAGTCCCTCATCCCTGGAATCATTCTCCTTCATCTTTTTCTGCACCCTCTCTAAGGCCTTCACATCCTTCCTAAATTTTGGTTCCCAGAATTGGACACAATACTCCAGTTGGAGTCGAGCCAGTGTTTTCCACAGGATCATCATAATTTCCATGCTTTTCTACTCTATAGGCCTATTCATGAAGCCCAGGACCCTGTAAGCTTATTTGTTAACTGCTTTCTCAACCTGCTCTGCCACCTTCAACGATTTGTGCACATATACCTCCAGGTCTCTCTCTTCATGCACCCACTTTATGATTGTACCATTTAGTTTACATTTCCTCTCCTCATTCTTTCGACCAATATGTATCACTTTGCACTTTTCTGCATTAAATTTCATCTCCCATGTGTCCGCGCATTCCTGCAGGCTGTCTATGACCTCATGAAATCTGTCACTATCCTCCTCACTGTTCACTATACTTCCAAGTTTTGCATCAGCTGCAAGCTTTGAAATTGTGCCCTGAACTCCCAGGCCAAAGTCATTAATATATATCAGCAAAAGCAGTGGTCCCAGAACCGAGCCCGGGATCAACACTGTAAACCTTCCTCAAGTCCGAAAAGCAACAGTTCAGCACAACTCTCTGTTTCCTGTACTTAGCCAATTTCGTATCCATACTACAACTGTCCCTTTTATTCCATGGGCTTTAACATTGCTGGCAAGCCTATTGTGTGTCACATTGTGGAAAACCTTTTCGAACTCCATGTACACCACGTCAATTGCATTGCACTCATCAACCCTCTCTGTTACCGCATCAGAAATCTCTATCTAGTGGGTGAGAGAGTTATTCTAAAATCAGTGAATGCAGCACATCCCTTCAACATTGTTCAGATATAAACTTTAAAAAATACTCTCTAACAGTAAAACTGACAGTGCAATCAAAAGTAACAGAAAAGGCGCACTTAATTCGGAAAATAATTATTGCCCCAAAACTGGATATTCACTCATTCAAACACTGCCCTGATATAAACTCAGAACCGCACACTGTGAAAGCTCAGTGATCCCACCACTAGGTCCACAGTTTGCAAGTGACACCGAATCCAGAGAAGGTAGATCGGTGTGGACCACCACCCGGGCTCTCGGAATGCAAGAGGCAGAAGCAGCAGCAGCCACGATCCCCGCCCTCTAATCCGCCACTACCGGTGGAGAGCTGCCGGTCCCGGCTTGAGGCATGCGTGGGAGCTGCTGAAAACTGTGGCTACAAGAGCAAGTCAGATGCTGGGTATTCTGCGGGGATTGTCTCATCTCCTGACTCCCCAAGGCATATCCACCATCTACAAGGCACAGGTCAAGTGTGTGATGGAATACTCTCCAATTGCTTGGATGAGTGCAGCTCCAACAACACTCAAGAAGCTCGACACCATACAGGACAAAGCAGCCCGCTTGATTGGCATCCCATTCACCACCTTAAACATTCACTCCCTTCACCAGTGGTGTACCGCGGATGCAGTGTGTACCATCTACAAGATGCACTGCAGCAACTCGCCAAGGCTTCTTCAACAGCACCTGCGAAACCCACGAACTCTACCACCTAGAAGAACAAGGGCAGCAGGTGCATGGGAACACCATCACCTCCATATACCCCTCCAAGTCACACACCAGCCTGAGTTGGAATTATATCATCGTACTGTCATCGTCGCTGGGTCAAAATCCTGGAAGTCCCTCTCTAACAGCATTGTGGGAGTACCTTCATCACACGGACAGCAGCGGTTCAAGGCGGCGGCTCACCATCGCCTCTTCAAGGACAATTAGGGATTGCCAGCGAGGCCCAAATTCCAGGAAGGAATAAAAAGAACAGTTTTTTCGCGCATGATGTTGCTTAATAAAGGGATTGTTGATGAAGTGCCTGTCTCAGTAGATGCTGCTTGACCTGATCAACGTTCGCTCCATCATATATTTTATATTTTGAACTTTTCAGCGAGCATTTCTTCGGGCAACAACAAAATCAACACAATTTTATGGCAGGTGTGAGCTTCAATCCAACACCCGCGAATAATTTGAAGCTTAAATCCAGTGCCTTAGACTGCTCGGCCACACTAACACACCCCTGCTATTTCATTTCTGATACTGGTGACTGATAATTGAAAGCCGGCATTGAGTCAAGGGCTTTGCATTGAGAAAGAAGGAAATAAAAGAGCTTTCTGAGCTGTGTTTATGGAGCGAGGTGGTTGAGAGGTTAAGGCGATGGGTCGCTAATCATCTGTGCTCTACACGCATTGTTTTGAATTCTACCGTTATTGTATTTAAGACTAGATCTTTTTCAACACATCCAAGACTCCTGTATCTGAGTCCTTTCCTTGCCCAATCCACAGTGGGAAGTTTTGTTTTGCTGCCTCACTCTATTTGCACAAATCAGCAAAGTCCTCATTTCAGCCAAAACTGTTTCTTGCACGGAGGAGTTGAAATTGTAAGATATAAGTTACGTGAAGTGTAATTGAAAGTGGACAGTGACGTCCTGGTAAAAGGAAAATTTCTCTCCAGATGCTGCCTGATCTATTGAATATTTCCAACATTTTCTGTTTTAATATTGTGCTTTCACAGTAGCAGTTTACCCGACAACACAAAACTTGCCTCAAGGCCGCAGCTTCAGGCAAAACGTTTCTGCGCTCTTCTCACATACAAGATCTACTAAACTTTCCCCACACATGATGTAAAGGCAGCCGTTTCTGTCCACATTATCCTGCGCCGCAACATTCCAAACACAATTTGCTCCTGGCATCAGGGAGTCTCAGAATTTTTCAGTGGGGATTGCCAGATCAATGGGGTGCTCAGAGGCTGTGAGGGAATTGAAGGGTTTCTGAGATAGTATCCCGTGGGTATGTGGGCTCTAAATGGATACCAGAGAGAGTAACGTACACTCAGAAGGTATTGTAGAGGGAAAGGGAACTCAGGAGGTATCAGTGAGGTTAATGAGCACTCGGGAGGTATGAGAGCGAGTAAGGGACGCTCGGAATGTATCGAAGAGGGTACGGGACGCTGAGGAGCTATCAGTGAGAGTAACCAATGGTCTGGAGATATCAGAGTGGGAAATGAACACTCAGGTTTTATCAGAAAGATTGACGAACGCTTAGGTGGTAGCACCGAGTCTGGTGGAACAAGAGTTTTTATCGTCTAAACTTCACATTGTCTAAATATCCACATGGTCAATGAAAGCAAAGTTGAATCCCAATGTAACAGCTGGTCTGCCGTGTCCTAAGTCGGGACAATGGGAAGATAGAATGGGGTCGGACTGGACATTTGCAGCGCTCAGGTATACATTTATAACTGACACAGATCCCCCACCCAATACATTAAATAATAATACAGACACATCTAACTATATTAGATACTAACAGAGACGCAAAATCAGTTACATTCAACACATTAGCAACTCGCAAATACATGTGTATCTAACATTGGCACACCCAAATATATTTAAAAGGAGCACAGGTAATTGATTGCTTAAAAAATGTCTTTAATTGAGTGTCTTTAAGTCCTGAAGTAAATATGCTAGTTTACATTAACCTTCTTCCAAAGCCACTGGAGATTGCTGTGGAATGATTTGGGTCCTATCTGATAATTTATGATGTGGAACTGCAAGTTTGAAGCACAGTGGATTGATTCCACTGGCCCTGTTCTGCTGACTGCCAACACAATACATACTTACAACCAATGAAACAAACCTGCCTTGGATGGAAGTGGGCTTCGTTTTCTGGAAGGAATAAATCAACTGGGCCGAAAAATTACCTCCAAAAAATCTAGATAAAATCGTTCTGTATAAGTAAAGGACAAATTGTCAGAAGTGGAATTCGAACACTCGCCTCTAGAGGAAATTACAACCTAAACAGAGCGCCTTAGACCATTCGATCATTCTGACCTCCTGATTCAAAACCTAATGACCCTGCAGTTACACACTGAGGTAAACAAAACGCGAACTGTTGCTGGAAGGCCCTGGGATTTCACTGTCAATGTGTTCTGTGTATGAGGAGGCCTCGCTGGGCCATGTGGTATCTTGCTTCACTGGCAGTAATGCGCTGCTTTCGCTGCAGTGGGTCCCCCAGCGACGGGTATTAGGATTATTTCTTTTCTTGTTATATATAAATGACCTGGAGTTGGGTATAGCGAGTCAAATTTCAAAGTTTGCGGATGTGTTGGCAACGTAATAAGTGGTGAGTATGTTATTGGCAGATTTCAGGAGGACATAGACAGACCGGCGAAATGGTCATGGCAGATGAAATTTGACAAATTAATTAAGTTTGGTAGGAAGTATCAGGAGAGTCAAAATAAACCACGTGTTTCATTTAAAGTGGGTGCAGGAACAGAGCGACCTGGGGGTGTACGTTCACATGTATTTGCAGGTGGTGGGACAAGTTGAGAAGGCTGTAAGGAGGGCATTCGCGGTCCATGACTTTATAAATCGAGGATTTGAGGAAAAAGCAAGGAATTTATGTTCAAACTTCATAAAATACTAATTAGGCACAAGCTGGAGTATTGTGGCCAATTCTGGGCTCCACAGTGAGGAATCATGTCAAGCCCTCAGAGAGTGTGCAGTGGAGATTTACTGGAATGGTACAAGTGATGAAAGACTTCAGTTAGGTGCAGAGCTGATTCAATACTAACATTTAAAAGGTAATTAGATAAACACTTGGAAATAAAAAAAATATGCTGCACTATGGGGAACCCGCAGGGGAGTGGGATTAATTGGTTCACTCTTACAAAGGCTCGATGGGCCGAATGCCCCCTACTGTGCTGTAATATTCTATGATTCTATGTTATCGATCTCCATGGTGTCACCTATAGGCGAGAGATGCAAAGCTCTGCAGAACTCTGCTTCAGTGGTATCTTGTTCCCCAGAAATGGGCTGTAATGCGCTGTCTGAGGCCACATTCGCTGCTATTTGCCAGCAGCGGGTTATTGAAGAGAGCTGCTTTCGCGGCCTCACTCATTCCAGGCTCTAGAAAACAGCAACAAAACGATAGATTTGTTGCCGTGTCTGAAATGTAGCTTAAAACAGTTGTTATTAACCGAGGCAGCCCTGCAGGATCTTATAATGATCTCTCACAAATCAACTGAAGCCAGTGAGGATGAGAATATCATTTTGCTTTTCTGAAATAAACGGTGTGACTTTCATTGTGGAAACATGGAGAGAGTCTGGTGTGGCTCACTGCGGAAATATCCATGTCACAGTGAACCAGCTCTCCTGCAACCAGTGCAGCCTCCCATCCGTCCTTTCGGGGCCTAGTCTGCTAAGATGAATTCTGATTTCCGTGAAGCCAGTCTCAGGCTTTTATATATTTTTGATGTGCTTGCTATCCGACCGCAGGGTAAATGTTGGGAATATCAGCCGGGCCCAGCTGGCAATGTTTGCAGCACATTTGTGTTCATTCGTTGAAACCTGAAACAGTGAGACAATAAGGTAAAGATTACTCGATCGTTAATGGAACCATCAATTATTTGAGCTGACAGCTGACCTTGTCAACCGATTGTGTCACAGAGACCCAACCCTTTCCAAACTGAAACACCGAGCTACAACCTCAGATTACAGCGACCAGTATGGATCGATGATGTATTACAAATTACTTTCAGTCTGATGCAGATAAGTGGAGCATTGGAGACTGCATTTTATACATTCCGAATTCCAATGCCCTGTCAGCTCAGCCCGCTGATCTATTCCCATTCCCAGCCCTTTTTCAAATTTCGATGACGTCCATCCTATAACCAAGTTTGCTGATGGCATTAAGTTAGGCGGCAAAGTAAGTAGTGTAGGTGGGAGCAGAAAGTTCCAAAGAAACATTGATAGATTAAATGAGTGGGCACAACTGTGGCCGATGGAGTTCAAAGTGGAGAACCGTGAGATCATCCACTTTAGACCTGAGAAATATAGATCAGAGTATATTCAAAAAGGTGAGAAGTTAGGAACTCTGGAGGAGCAGAAAGTGTTAAAAGTCTACGTACATTAATTACTTCAAACTGCTGGACAGGTACAAAAGAAGATGAAAGGTTCATGGAATTGTAGCCTTCATCTCAAGTTGGCAGTAATACAGAGTGGTGGAAGGTCTGCTGGACGTCTACAGGAAAGATAGGGAAATGGTACAGGGGGAGTAGTAGTCTTCGTGACTAAGCGTGAAATCACTTCAATCATAAGAGAGACTATAATGAGAGACAAGCAGGCAATGGAGACTTTATGGTTAGAATTAAGAGCTAGGAAAAACTTAAGACTGCAGTGGGAGTTGAGTAGAGGCCCTCTGATCGCAGCTGTGAAGTGCTAGATTTTATAAAGAACATAAGAACATAAGAAATAGGAGCAGGAGTAGGCCAATCGGCCCCTCGAGCCTGCTCCACCATTCAATAAGATCATGGCTGATCTGATCCTAACCTCAAATCTTCTATCACTCTGCATCCACCCGAACCCATGTGAGGCGAAAAACCAGATAAAGACCCAATGGCCAATTTGGGAGAAAAAAATCTGGGAAATTCCTCTCCGACCCATCTAGGCGATCGAAATTCTTCCAGGAGATCACTCTGTCCCTATATTTTCTACAGTACTTACCTTCTGTAAAGGCGATCTCCACCCCAGCCAGGAACAGGAATAAAACCATCTCCTGAAATTTAACACAGAATTAGAACACAGTTGGTGCAGAACAAGGCTACACGGCCCCTGGGCCCACTCCACTACCCACAGGGCCATGACCATTCCGAACCAAAACTCATGTCCAATTTCCTGCCCGCTCCCCGTAACCCTTAATTCCCTTTACTTCTAGGAAACTATCTATTTCTGTTTTAAATTTATTTAATGATGTAGCTTCCACAGCTTTCTGGGGCAGCAAATTCCACAAACCTACCACCCTCTGAGTGAAGAAGTTTCTCCTCATCTCAGATTTGAATGAGCAGCCCATTATTTTAAGATTATGCCCCCTAGTTCTAGTAAAAGCAGAAATTAGACAAGCCTGTAGGAAAAGCAGAGTGGTTTTAATGGAGGATGTAAATTTTCATATAGATAGGGATAAGCAGACTAGAACCTATCAGAAAGTTAATTTATTGAGTGCATCCGGAATAGTTTTCGACAACAATATGCCTTAGAAACAACACAAGGGCAGGCCATATTTGATTTAGGAATGAGTAATGAGTCAGATTTATTCAACAGACTAAAGGTGCATGAACATTTATTTAATAGTGATCATAACATGATCGAGTTCAACGTAGTGTTTGAAAGGGAGAAACGCGACACAACTGCTAAGATTCTAGATTTGGGTGGGGCCGACTTCAACGGGATGAGGCAGAGACTGTCCACATTAAACTGGGCAAATCTGTTAATAGGTAAAATGACAGAAGATCAGTGGGAGGTGTTCAAAATAAATTTAACATGGTACGGAATCAGTTTATACCCCTGAGGGGCAAGAACTCTACTGGACAAAAAAACAGGCATGGACGACTAAAGAGGTAAGAGACAGACAGCGTTAAAATAAAATAAAAAGCACACAAAAATGCTAAACATAGCACAGATCCTGGCGAATGGGAAAGATACAAAGAACAGAGAGTAAGAGCAGATAGTAATAGCTACAAAGAGGGAGTATGAACAGAAAGAGACTGGTGAAATGGGCAGACACATGGCAGATGAAAGTTAACGCAGAGAAGTGCAAAGTGATATATTTTGGTCGGAAGAATGAGGAGAGGCAATGTAAACTAAATGGTACTAATTTAATGGGGTCGATTATTTCCTTTTATCGGCTCCCTCTGGAGATCACTGGCCCCGAAACTGCTCACAATGCTCTCCACTGCAATTTATTAACCAGCTCTAAATGGTTCAATTTTAAAGAGGGTGCAGGAACAGGGAGACATTGGGTGTGTGCACACAAACCTTTGAAGGTGGGAGGACAAGGTGAGAAGGATGTTAAAAATGATTAGGGTTCCTTTCTTTTATTAATAGACGAATAGAGCATAAAAGCAAGGAAATTATGCTAAACATTTATAAAGCACTAGTGTATTGCGTTCAATTCTGGGCACCACATATTAGGAAAGTAGTCAATGCCTTGGAGAGAGTGCAGACTAGAGTTACTGGAATGGTAGCAGGGATGGGGGACCTCATTTATGGGAAGAGACTGGAGAAGCTGGGATTTTTCTTCTTAGAGCAGTGAATGTCAAGAGGAGAGTTGATAGAAATATTCAAAATTATGAATGGTTTTGATAGAGATAAAAAAAGGAGAAACCTTAAAAATGTAAAAGAAAATATGATAAAATCCACCCAGGCGCAGTTGGGGGTTGAACCCATGATATTCGGCTTATGTGACAGATGGCCTTACCACCTGGCCACCACGCCGTACATCAGCCTTTGCTGTGAGGTTGAGGGAAGGCAGAACAGACACTTGTATACAGGAATAAAATGAGATGGTGGAGCCAGCAAATAACCGCCTCATTTAGATGAATCTTTTCATAAAGCCTTTCAGAGAATCACAGAATCCTACATCACAGAAGGAGGCCATTTGCCCCGTCGTGCTCTTGGAAGAGCAATCCAATTATTCCCAGTTCGTTCCCCATACCCCTGCAAAATTTTCCAATTCAAGTATTTATCCAATTCCCTTTTGAAAGTTACTATTGAATCTGCTTCCTCCACCATTTCAGGCAGAGCATTAAGATGATAATAACTTGTAATGTAAAAAAGAAAATCTCCTCATCTCCCCTCTGGATCTTTTCCAATTCGATGTCGTCTGTTGTCGTCTGGGTGTTGCCAGGAGTGGAGGATTTTGACTCTGAGGAAAGATTGGAGAGGCTGGAGTTGCTTTCTTTGGAACAGAGGAGGCGGAGGGGAGGCTTAATTGAAGTGTATAAAATTATGAGCGGCCGAACTATAGTGGATAGGAAGCATCCATTTTAGTTAGCAGAGAGGCCAATAACAAGGAGGAATAGATTTAAAGTAATTGGTAGAAGAATTAGAGGGAAGTTGAGGAGAACTTTTATCACCCAAAGGGTGGTGGGGTCTGTAACTCACTACCTGAAATGGTGGTAGAGGCAGAAACCCTCATCATATTTGAGAAGTACTTGGATATGTACTTGATGTGCCGTAAACTGCAAGGCTATGGACCAATAGCTTGAAAGTGGGATTAGGCTGGATAGCTCTTTCGACCAGAGCCGATGACCCTCCTTCTGTGCTGCAAATTTCAAAGATTCTATGATTCTAACAGGTACTGATTTTCCTAGGTGCCCTGGGCATAGCTGTGTCCGACAGCCAACATCAATTCAATTTCAATTTTATTTGTCACGTAACCAAATACAACAAGTGAAATCCAGTAAGTGAAATGCTTTTTCCTTAACAAACCGAGCGCACCAAGCAGCAAGGACACTTTGCTACCTGGTACACACGGAGCCCGCAAGGACGGCAGCCATCTTCATCGGCGCCATAAAACAGCGCCCAAACAGGGACAGGAACAACATCACAGTGGGATCTTTCTGTGTAGAAATCGGCCGCCGTATTTTCTTATATTATAAGCAGTGACTACGCTTCAAAAAGTACTTCATTTTCTGTAAAGCAATTTAAACAAAAATCACCATTCATGGGATGTGGATGTCGCTAACAATATCAGCATTTATTGCACAATCCCACTTGCCCTTGAGAGGGTGGTGATGAGCCCCTTTTAGAACCACTGCAGTCCGTGAGGTGAAGGGACCCAGAGTGCTGTTAGGGAAGGATGTCCCGGATTTTGACCCAGCGACAATGAAGGAATGACGATATATTTACAAGTCAGGATGGTGCATGCCTTGGAGGGGAACTTACAGGTGGTGGTGTTCCCATGCGCAAACTGCTCTTGACCTTCTAGGAGGTACAGGTCGCGGTTTTGGGAGGTGCTGTGGAAGAAGCTTTGGCACTTGTGCAGCGCGATATTTACTTTCCACATATCAGCCCAAGCCGGAATGTTGTGCAGGTCTTTCTGCATGCAGGCCAGGATTGCTTCATTATCTGATGAGATGAGAATGGAACTGAACACTTTGCGATCATCGCTGAACATCCCCACGTCTGACCTTATGATAGAGGGAAGGTCATTGATGAAGCAGGTGAAGATTAACTCCTGCAGTGATGTCCTGGTGCTGACATGATTGACCTCCAACAACCACAAGCATCTTCCTTTATGCTAGGTATGTCTCTAACAGTGGACTTTCCCCCGTGTCCACCCACAGGTTCCATTGACTTCAATTGTACTCGGGCTCCTTGATGCAACACTTGGTCTAATGCTGTTTTGCTGCGAAGAACAATCACTCTCACCTCGCCTTTAGAATCCAGCTCCTTTGTCCATGTTAGGATCAAGGCTGTAATGAGGTCTGGAAACTAATGGTCCTGTCGGGACTCAAACTGAGCATTGGTGAGCATTAGGACGTCCCAAGGTCGTGAAAGTTGCTATAGGAGTGCAAGTTCTCTTTTTTACTGTTTAAAAACGACTAACATATGCATGATGTTTATTTGTAGGAACAGATGATCATCGAGCTGAAACCTTAACCCTACCTTCCTCTCCCCACAGATCGTGCCAGGGTGTCCCAGCATGGCTCATTTATAAATGTTGATATTAAATAAGTGGTTCCTTCTGCAGTGGGGGAAGAGTTAAACTGACACCGCTGGCAGTTTTACTGAATGGTGTAATAAAGAAAAAATCTAATAGGTATTTGCAGTAGTAAGCTTTTTCTAAAGTGCTGAACTGGCAGTTGAGACAACCTAAGCAGTAGTGTTAGAACTGCATACTGTGTCAATTAGTGAAATTGGAAATAGTCGGATGTGGAAAACATAAGAGGCCTAGAGGATGTAAGTTCTGTTCTGGCAGGAAAGTAAAATAATGAGTTGGAAGTAAAGAGACCTACAGAGGCAGGAATGGAGGACAATGAGTCAGAAGTACAATGTTGATGAGACCCTATCTGGCATAAAGAAAGGTCATAGGTGCAACAATAGCTTGGGGGATAACGGACATATAGGTTTGCGATAATAAAAGTGGTACATTAATATAACGCAGCATAGGCAACCAATCAGTGAAGATGCATACGGGCCAAGATCCAATCAGGTGGCAGGAATGAATTCTGACCGAGCTGGACATATATGTTTTAATGTATAAAAATGTACTGTTTGCTGCACCAATTTGGTGAAGTCTGGCTATGACAGAGCAGATTGTCTCCCCACCAGTGTAATAAAGATGATTGATTATCGATCCGAAAACCTTGTGTCGAGTGTTGGTTTGAAATACTCCACAGCAATTGGCATCACGAACAGGATCCCACATGGATGGGTGGCATGGGAGAGTGAAGCTGAGCAAAAATGTAAGTTATTTTGAAAAACCACGTACAGTTAGGGCAAGGCAACACCGTCTCGTGTCCACCGCCCCTTTGGAATCAAAGAACTAAAAGGTTTGAATCAATAAGTCAAGCGGTCTTGGGGTTCAGGTGAAATACGCAGAACTATAGGCGTGGTATGTGTTGCAAGTAGTGCGTTAACTTTGGAGTAAAAGTCTAAAGCGTACCTCTGACAGCTCGAGTTACAAGCAATGCAGAAAGTTTAAGCATACCTCTGACAACTCCAGTTGCAAGTAGTGTTAAGCATACACCTGACAACAAGTTACCCGAACAAAATTGTTGCAAGTATGGACTCACCCTGCGAGAGTAAATAAGGGAGCTACCTCTGACAACTGCGGTTGCAAGTACCGTCTCACACTGTGAGAGTAAAGCAAGGATGGTACCTCTGACAACTGCGGTTGCGAGAGTAAAGGATGGGACATACCGCTGACAACAATTAACCATGGAAAGTGAAAAACTCGAGGGGGCTTGGTGGGGTCGCTGATACACTGTTTAATGGACAAAAATAAAAGATGCAATGACAAAATTGTTAATAACGATTGGCAACCGAACGACCCACCGGCCAAACAAAGAGAATGGTGGGCTAAAGAAACAAAATTAAAGGAAGAAGGGCCATCATTTTAGTGGCTCATGCATATTATGAGTTGTGCAGCTGTGCTCGAGTTTGGACCAAAAACGGGTGCCAAAATTGTACCCAAGTACCCATAATGGCAACAGCTCCTGTAGCGCCATCTGAGGTGAAAAGAGTAGAGGAGGACAGGATAGACTGGGATGCGCTGAGCCGAAAAGTTGCTGAACATGACCCCGACTATAATGATGGGGAAATCTCGCCCCCATATGACGACATAAAAGTGGCACCTATTAAGGTGGAATTTATTCCGGTCACCCCGGCGGTGCCTATACTTTTAGGGGCACCCCCAGGCACCGTAGCGATCCCAGCAGTACCAGTTCAGGTATAAATCACTTATGTATCTTTCTCCACAGGAGATAAATTAAAGTTGCTTCAAATTCTGCCGGAACTAAAGCTCCGACAGAGTATTGCCATATTTTGGCAGAAACTAAGAGAAATGAGAATATGTCACAACTTCCACAACCGGGATGTTGATGGACTAGTGCGGGCAAAAATGAGCGAAGATATGTTGGGTCAATTACCGCAACAATATGGTGTCAAGATGTAGCCCCTGTAAACCAGCAATGAGATGTGGATTATACGGCTTTTAGGACCGCTGTTACACAAGTTTTAGGATTAGTACCAGTAAACTGGGGACTAGTCATGGGAATTAGTCAGGGGAAAGGGGTGTCAACCCACGATTATGGAGAACGGAAGTGGACTAGTTTTGTAGCCCACTCCAGTATAATAGCACCACAACGAGACAATTTGGCATTTTTGAAAATGTACAAGGGCTGAGTCGTGCCCATCAGGCCATAGTACAAATTGGATTGGTCACCATACAGACCTTTGATGAATTGATCAGATGGGCGACTGAGGTAGACAACCAGCAGAAAGTTAAGGTGGCTGCCTTGGAGGAACAGATAGCTGCAGTAAAGGAGATGGAAGACTGTATAAAATGCAATAGGCTTGGGCACAAGAGTTATCATTGCACATTAACTAGGAAAGACACAGGAAGGAGATGTAAAAACTGTAATAAATCTGGACACGAACAGCGAGACTCTTGGTCCAAGGGAGGGGGGAAGGAAGGTCAAGGCTCAAGACAACAAGAGGCAGCGTGTAGCGAGCAGATAACGGGCGAGGCCAATATGAATAAGATTCAATTGATCGAACTAATCAAAACCCTGTCACAGTCCCGCTAGGTGTCATCGGCCCTCGGTACAGGCACCGATCCCCGTCTGGAGCTAACAGCACTGTTATGGGGCCAGCAGTGCTATATGTTAGCTGACACAGGGGCATCAGTGTCTATAACCAATTTGGACCTCCCGCACACACAAACCTCAAAACCTCAATAATGATACAAGGAGTGGGCGGGAAGAGCAATCGCGCTTACAAAAACGGGACACAATTATTGGAACTAGGAGGAATTTTTCTCCCATTACAGTTATGGGCATGTGATAACCCAGAGGGAACAATCTTAGGCGTGGATAAAACAAGTGAACTGGACCATGTGACAGATGTATGAAATAAGACAGTACTACGAAAGCGCGTAATTGATGATAAATTTGAAGCCAGGATTATGGCCAGTTATATGGTAAAGATCGGTAGTAAAGGGATTGGGAACAATACGGAATATGGGGAGTCCTATGCCAGGTGGTGGAAGGAGTATGGGTCACCTCTAAATAGGACTGTGGACTAACTACAATTAACCCTATCATGATACCCGGACCGGAGCACAAGGCGCATAGACAATACCCGATAAAACCAGCAGCCAAAGAGGCCGTATTCAGGATAATAACCGAGTTACTGAAACAGGGAGTGTTAAAAGAAACCACAGCAACCACAAACTCACCAATTTGGCCGGTAGGTAAACCAGACAGATCAGAACTAGTGACTCTCACGGAAGCATTGAAATTGGCAAAAGGAAAACGAGTAAATATATACACAGACAGTAGATATGCGTTTGGGGTAGTGAATGATTATATGACAGCGTGGAATATGAGAGGATATGTAACCTCCGGAGGAGGAGAAATACAGCATGAGGAAGTAGTGAGAGACCTAGTAGAAGCGGTAAAAGGAGCAGAAGAGGTAGCAGTGAATAAAATAAAGGCACAGCGCAAGGTAGTGAGCGAGCAACAAAAAGGAAATATGCTGGCTGATCAGGCAGCAAGAACAGCAGCGGACACAGAGATCCCTATACCAATAGCTGCAGGTAGAATAACAGCAGAGGAAGTGAACATTAAAAGAATCCAAGAGGAGACCGAAATGGAGGAGCAGGAGCAGTGGATCAAGAGAGGCGCAGCCAAAGGTAGAGATGGAATATGGAAAAAGGATCACAGGGGAACTTGTTGAAAATGTACCATGAGCCAGACCATGGGGGGCGGAATGGCATGATAGGTAGGCTAAGTACAGATTGGTGGTGGAGTGGAGTGGGAAAAGATGTGGCAAGATACTGCAGACGCTGCATCATCTGTGGACAACACAACCCAGGTAGGCCCATAAAGGTTAGAATAGCTCACCAGCCACGACACAAAGGCCACTGGGAAAGCCTCCAATTAAACTTTACTGGAACCCTACCGAACAGTAGAGGGAAGAAATACTGTTTAGTGATCATAGACCAGTTTAAAAGGTGGGTGGAAGCATTCCCTACTGTAGTGCTCAGACTGTGGCCCGAATATTTGCATACGACGTGATACCGAGGTGGGGATCCTGTTACAAATAGGTTCAGATCAAGGTACCCACTTTACGGGAAAGGTAATGAAAGAAACTTGTAAGTTACTGGGAGTAAGACAGAAGTTGCATGTCCCCTACCATCTGCAAAGCTCAGGCATGGTAGAGCGAATGGACAGAACCCTGAAAAAAGCCTTAAGCAAGGCCATAGCTGAAACTGGACAGGGGTGGGTGGATGTCCTTCCATGTATCCTGATGAGGCTGAGCGTCAACTCAAACAGGATGACCGGACTGACACCACATGAACTCATGAGTGGACAAGCAATGTGTCTGCCGGAAGTATTAGCATCTGGTAGCGAGGGACTAGGACCATTAAATGATAAAATTAGGAAATACGTACAAACATTGGATAATCAATTGAAAGAGCTCTAACAAGAAGTTAAAGAACAACAAGACATCAGAGATAAAAATACACAAAAGTAGTGGTCCTCGGAGCCCCTACCCAAGGTGGGCGAGCAGGTAGTTATTAAAATATTGCCAGAGAGATCGGGATTCTCACCTAGATGGACCAGAACATTTGAGGTTATCATGACCAGCGATATGTGCGCATGTATACATATGAGGGGAAGGGATAGATGGAAACATTGGACACAACTAAACCGGTACAACAATAACCCATCTGATCTTAAGTCCCACAGAAACAATGGAATAAACACCGGAGATGAGCTACCTCTGGTGACAACCAGACCTCTGTTTAAATTACAGATAAACATGGATCCCGTAAGATGGATTGTCATAACTACCCTGATGACAGCATTTATAAGTACAAATAACGGGCTGGAAGAAATGGACTGCAGGTTAAGATCCCATAATGGCGACTTCATGGAGTCTTCATCATATCACACAGTTAGGAGTGTGAAAAACAAGGAAAATGATGTTACAGGTGTAACGGTACCTGGGTGAACTTGGATCAACAACCATGCGGACCCTGTAGAATGAATAAATGCCAGCAATATGGTAGAATGTAATAGACACTGGCAGGTGTTGGCTCAAGTAGGGGGAGGATATGTCCTGAGCTGCGTGGAAAATGATATAAGATGGACTATTGTACACGGCATTACAACACCTCAACCAACAACAACAAGGACCACACCACAAAGGTTAACCCTAGAAACAGCAACACCCCCAATCACAGCAATACCTGAAGAATGGAGGTGTCCGAAATGGACGCCTTGGCCTGAAAATGGACTGGTGATATTCACTGAGGGAGAACAATTGTATGATAGTGCGAGACACGAAATTGTACCGGTACTAATGAACTTAACCATGTTACAATGGCCAGGATATTCTGAAAGGTTTACTAAAACTAGAAAATTCTATGCATATATGATAAAGAATGTAATTAACCAAGCTGCTGATGTGACAGGGGCTACTGACGTTAGGGGACATGCTGCATTTCACCAAAGGATTAAGAGGCGCTTAGTAACCGATATACCCATGGGAATAAACACAGAAACCACACAGTGCAGATAGAGGCCATTTCGGCCCATCGAGCCTGCACCGACACATATCCCACCCGATCCCCACAACCCCTACACCAACACATATCCCACCCTATCCCCGCATATTTAATCCCCCTAACAACTAAGGGTCAATTTATCATAGCCAATACAACCTAATCCACACATCTTTGGACTGTGGGAGGAAACCGAAGCACCCGGAGTAAACCCACGCAAACACAGGGAGAATGTGCAAACTCCACACAGACAGTCGCCCGAGGCTGGATTCGAACCCGGGTCCACTGGCGGTGAGGCAACAGTACTAACCACTATGCCACCGTGCTACCCATACGGGGACATCATTCATTAATGCCCTAGATATACAAGGTGTCCAAAGTAGTGTGGAACGAATACAAAGGGTAATACAACAGATTTTAGAGAAGGAAACTGGTTTGGTTCGACAAGGATCAGAGTTGGGAGGACATACGATAAGGAAGTTACTCAAGGGAATCAAGGTTACAGAGGAACATGCTAGCATTATCAACAAACCAAACCATAGAGATGAGGAACAGGCAAAAGACGGGGTAGGAAGAGGCTTGTGTTAAGCCTATGGCCAATGGATCACTGGACAGTTAAACATAATCTGGCACAGATACAGCGAGGCGAGGTACCAGACTGGATTAACAGCCCACAGCTCTGTGGCCTGAGCCAGAATTCAGGCCCTCTGACTGCTTGTACCCTCAAAGGGATGACCAGAGTATATCCAGTGATACAAAAATGTAAAGCAGAAGTGACAGCAATGATAGGCATCGTACTCCTGATGCCAGTGGTGGGACTAGACATGGCTCCATACCCACAGCACCAGTTAACAAACATAGGCATAGTGAGGGGTGAGACATACCTCCAATACTATTCAATTGATACCTATGCCATCAGGAAGAATGATACTATGAGAGGAGTCTCCCTAAACGGATGCCACAGGAAAGGCACGCTTACGATGTGCCCACATCCAGTAGGAGAAGGCCCTATGGATGAGTGCGCCTATAATAAGACAGAGAGTGTGTGTTGGACTTATCACATGTTGATCACCATCACACCCGCTCGGGATATAAAGGTGAAGGGGAGTATTGTAGAGCCACCACAGAGGCTGAGTACCAATATAGTAACCTTGTATGTGCAATCACAATGCCTAACTTCTGATTTACGCCAAAGATCCCTGTCACAATTGGACACACCAGATTGGTGTATGTACATTCAAGGGAGGAGATAAAGCTAAATGTGCCAGATAGTCTAAAGAAAGCGTTGGTCAATTATGAAGTACCAGAAGGGACCGCAATACCCCACCTGCAAGAGGATCTGCAAGAATTGAAAGAGGATTTAAGTAAGATGGTGAAACAATACATAGTGCTGCAAAGGGACCTTGGGGAATTAGAAAGGGTCATAGAGATAGAGCTACAGGAGTTCCCGTGGTATGAGAAGCTGTGGGATTGGGGAATGAATGTCAACATACACCCATGGATCCGCATCATTTCCCATATATAATAGTGTTAGTACAGTTATTCATGGCTATATGATGGGGAATAGCAGCATGCACCGCTTGTAACAAGAAACGGACCAACAAAGAGCTAAAGCGAAGCGGAAAGTGCTGGAAAAAACAAGTTTGCTCTAGACATGATGGGTATGCAGGGCCTCCCGAGCCAGCGCCTGATCACCACATGGGGCAGGAGGCACAGCAATGCTTATACATGTTGTTTAACTTGGGTAGTGGCCAAGTACCAAAAGGGGGGATGGCAGTGGGGAATGAGTTAAACTGACATCGCTGGCAGCTTCACTGAATGGTGTAATAAAGAGAATAATCTAATAGGTCTTTGCAGTAGTAAGCTTTTTCTAAATTGCTGAACTGGCAGTTGAGATAACCTAAGCAGTAGTTGTAGAACTGCTTACTTAGTCACTAAGAGACAATTTCAAATAGTCGGAGGGGGAAACCATAAGAGGCCTAGAGGATGTAAGCTCTGTTCTGGCAGGAAAGTAAAACAATGAGTTGGAAGTAAAGAGGCCTAGAGAGGCAGGAAAGGAGGACAATGAGTCAGAAGTGCAATGTTGAAGAGACCCCATCTGGCATAAACAAAGGTCATAGGTGCAACAACAGCTTGGGGGATAATGGACATGTACTTTTCCGATAATAAAGGCGGTACTTTAATATAACGCAGTATAGGCAACCAATCAGTGAATATGTATACGGGTCAAGGACCAATCAGGTGGTAGGAATGAATTTTGAATGAGCTGGACATATATGTTGTAATGTATAAAAATGTAGGGCTTGCTGTACCAATTTGGAGAAGTCTGGCTAAGACAGAGCAGATTGTCTCCCCACTGGTGTAATAAAGACAACTTGATTATCGATGCAAAAACCTTGTGTCAAGTGTTGGTTTAAAATATTCCACAACAATTCTATAGTTATTAATGACTTAGAAAATTCCTATATCCACGTTTGCCGAGGATGCAAAGGCTGGTGGTATGGTAAGTCGTGTAGACAGCAGCATATAATTACAAAGATATATTTATAGATTAAGTGAATGGGCGAACCAGTGGCTGATGGATTTCAACGCAGGTAAGTATATCGTCATTCATTTTAGACCTAAAAAGTAGATCCGAGTATTAATTACATGGTGCAGAGCTCGGAACAGTGGAGTTCCAAAAGGGTTTCGGGTCCATGTACACAGATCACTGAAATGTAGCAGTAAGGTACAAAAATAATCAAAAAAATAGAATAGAAAGGAGATGAAGTTATTCTACAGCTATACAGAGACCTGGTTAGACCACATCTGGAGTTCTGTGTACAGTTCTGGGCACCGCCTGTTAGAAAGGATAGATTGACCTTAGAGGAAGTGCAGTGCACATTCACCAGAACGTTACCAGCGCTCCAATGGTTAAAATATGAGGAGAGATTACATAAACTGGGCTTGTACTTCCTGGAATATAGAAGGTTGTGGGGATTTGATTGAGGTTTTTAAGATTTTGAAACGAATTGATAAGCTAGATAGAGATAAACCTTTTTTCGCCGTTGGTGGGGGAGCCGAGGACAAGGGGACATAATCGTAAAATCAGAGGCAGGCCATTCGGGAAAGAAGTTAGGAAACATTTCTTCATGCGAAGGTTGGTAGCAGTGTGGAACTCTCTCCCACAAAATAGGAGTATATTCCAGCTCAACTAATAATGTAAATCTGAGATCGGTACGTTTTTGCTACACATGCGTTAAAATGATCTGGAGCCAAAGCAGCTGGATGGAGTTAAGACACAGCTCAGACAGGAATTCAATGAATGGCGAACAGGCTCAAGGGCCTCCTCCGGTTCCTATGTTCAGTACACCAATTGTAAATGAAGAAACGCTGTCTTGAAGGGTGAATTATAAATATGGCACCATCCTTTGCAGAGATCATAAGCGTTTTCTTACCAAAAATAGCTTTAGTTTTTACTTTCAACCTCGTTGCCTGAGCATCTACCAGGAGTGGGGTTCGAACCCAAGCAAACACACCGTCCATTGGATCTTAAGTCCAACGCCTTAACCACTCGGCCACCCTGGTGATAAAAACCCAGCCGCGCAGTGCTTGAAAATTCGACAAATCCCTTGCTGACTAAGTTTAGTTTTCAGCGCAGAGCAAACTATGCATCAGCATAATCCGAAAATGTGAGAGGATAAAGACAGCAGCTGGGCAAGTAATGCATTGAGCTGACCGTTCGTAACTAGACAAGAAACCCCTCGGCTTTTAGCCCACAGAGCATGTAACCCTCCCATCAGCACTGAAAACCTTTGAAGGAAGAATGTTAAAATGCAGGTCAAACACTCAGGATCAGCAAGCTCTAAACTGAGCCAGCGCTTAAAGGGTTATATTATAAAGTGCAGAGTAAAATGTTGTGGGGGAGCGATGGGGAGAGTGACCGAGAGAAAGTAATAGTTGGAGGGATAATCAGAGACCCAATTAGCAAAGCTTACAGAAAGTGACTGAGACTGAGTGAGACATACAGAGAGACTGACAGATGGTAAGAACAACAGAAACAGAGAGAAATAGAGCGAATCATAGAGCGAGAAAAAGAGAAACATCACATTAAAGGTGAGAAAGTCGCTGCCGGCTCGGACGGGAATTAAAGCCATGACCTGAGGTTTACCGGTGAAAACACAAGCTCACTGAGGGAGAGCATTGTCCCATCATAGAACCATAGAATGACGCACTTTCCCCACAGCCCTGCACATTGTTCGCCATCAAGTATTTATCCAATTCCCTGCTGAATGTGACTATTGGATCAGCGATCGGATCTGCTTCCACCAACAGTTCAGACAATGCATTCCAGGTCATAACTACCCTATGAGCAATAATACAATCTCATCGTCTGAGTAATAAAGCAATCTCATCTCACCTCGCGCTCTATTGCCAATTAAATTAATAATTTAAAGCTCAGGTCGATAGTTTTCTGTCAGACAAGATAGGGATTGATTTGGAGTCAAAGCAGGTGGGTGAAGTTAAGATCCAGGTCAGGCATGATCTCACTGAATGGCGGAACAGGCTCGAAGGGTTAAATGACCCACTCCTGTTTCTATTTTCTGTCAATCAGCGGATAGCCTGCTGTAAATGTAGGAACGCTGCCTGGAAATGTGAGATATAAATATTAAAACTTCCTTTGCAATGGTTACAATTCTCGGACGAATTATCACATCCACCGGCAGCAGTGCTCGAAACCACACGAACTGAAGTACACTCGATCTTTAAAAGGAATCCTTCAACCGCCCTGCTGATTTAAACAGCGACGCGCAGTTGTACACAATTCGACAAATTCCTTTCACATGAACATACGAACCCATTGATAATGCCAGTGATTTGAAAGCTGCTGTGGAAAAAAACAACAGTTACTTTCCAGTTTCCTGGTCCTCATCGTCTCCCTTTCACTGTGGGCGTCCAATCCCTCTACACCTCCATCAGCCACCAGGACGGCAGGAGGGCCCTCCGCTTCTTCCCTGAACGGAGGCCAACACAGTCACCATCCACCAGCCCTTCCTCCACCTGGCTGCCCTTGTATTGAAAATACATGGAACTAATTCTCCTTTGAATCCATTCACTTCAACCAAATATGCCCAGCTGCTCCCATAGCTAACTTGACGACACTTCCTCCCACCTTGATTCGTGTAAGGGCTCTATTCCTTTTTCTCAGTTTCTCCATCTCCATCGGATCTCTTCTGATGATGCCACCTTCCGATATGTTTTACTTTTCCTTCAACCAAGGAATCCCCTCCACCATGGTGGACAGGACTCTCGACTGTTCCATTTCCCGCACTTCTGCTCTCGCCCATTCCTCTTCCTCTCTGAAGCACGATAGGATTTCCCTTGTCCTCACCTTTCACCCCACCAGCCTCCACATTCAATGGATCATCCTCCACCATTTCCACCACCTCCAGCTTGATCCCATCACCAAACACATCTTCCCCTCTAGTCCCCTTTCAGCAGTCAGAAGAGACCGCTCCCTCTGCGACACTCTGGTCCACTCATCTATCACCCGACCACCCCTTCCCCTTCCCACGACACCTTCCCGTGCAAGCGCAGGAGGTGCAACACCGGCCCTTTTACCTCCTCCCTTCTCACTGTCCAGGGACCCGAACACAACTTCCAGGTGCAACAACGATTTACTTTTCTTCTTGCAATTTAGTAAACTGTAATTGCTGCAGACTCCGCTACATTGGGGAGACCACACAAAGATTGGGTGATTGCTTTGCGGAACACCTCAATTCACTTTTGAAAGTTCCTATTAATATGCTTGGATCTCCCATGTTGATATAATAATGCAAACCTAAGTGAAAGGACGCTGGGATAGTTGGACCAGTGAATCATCTTAAAGCATTCTAACATAAATCATCTTAAATCATTCTAACATTTCCCCCCTTTAGACACAGAATTTGAGCAATCACTCTGAGCCAATTAACTTTCTTTCTGTCTTTACCGTTGATCTGCTTGGAGTTTACAGTCGATTACTGTTACATTGATATCAGCACACCGAACATGTCCACACGGCTCCAATGGCTCCTTTGGTCTTATTTCATTGGTTGATAATTATTCCTGAGTTCCCCCGCACTCCAGGCTTGGGAGAGCTCTCTGCTGACCCGGCTCCTTGTTTTCCTCTTCAATTGTGTAAGGGCTTGTCTGAGCAATACGTACACAATGATGACCAGGACCAGTAGACGGCATTGGAAAATAATTAACAGTTGTGAAATAATTCTGAACAACGGGTGTATCAAGATGTTATTGACCTGCTCCCACCGTGATTTCCTTCCCACTCCCTCTAGCTCTGTTAGCAGGTTTTCATTTTCCTGGTGTAGTTGGTGCAGGTGTTTTCCTGAGATCTCGGTTCGTTCTGTAATCTCTTTTAGTTTTAGTGTCGTGTGTTGGGTGGCGGAGGGGCGTCCAGTGGATATCCAAATCCAATCAATATTTTGTCAGTGTCTGAGAGCATATCACCGTGCAGTGTGATGTTCGTAACATTATGCTTGATCACTGGTATCAGGATCTCATGAACTATCTTGGTGACCTAGGTTGGTTCAAAGCAGAAAGAGGAGTGGGTGACAGGGCAGGTGAGGGGTCCGTATTCACAGAGGCTGCGGCCGTAGCGACACAATAGCGCCCCTGTGCGACACAACTAGTATTAGTTTATCTCTGGTGCCAGCATATTACAGACATGGTGCAAGTTGGAGTTTCTTAATTCCAAACAAAACCCCCATAGTGTTTCATTAACTTCCCTCAGGTGATATCAACACATCCTTTGATTAAAGAACATCCTGCCATGTCTGGCGCTGTCCTTCCTTCATTTACTTGAACCATGTACGGTGGGAAGGGCTGATATTCATGATGCAATTTCTCCTCCAATATCAGAACTGATTCTACTGATCATACTTTTATGGATCCATGGGTCGCTTGTATTGCCAGGGCAGGAATGATCCCTCCCAGACCCTTCAGTTTACCAGGGCACGGGTGAGACGTTGCCCCGACTATGCCCAACCTCTTGAGTTCACAATGGAAAGCGTGACGTCGACACCTTCCATTCTGCCAGCTGTTTATTTGTCACAAAGTTGGGGATTAGGTTGTTCTTCATATCACCCAATCCCTCGTGTATTGGGGGAAAGAATGAATACCCCATACATGCTACAAGCAACTCTCTTTGAGGCGTTAATTGAAGCCTGAGCATCCCCTTGGATGGTGCACTAATTTTGCCCTGCAGTTTATGTTCATTGGACACTCGGTCCGTCACTGAGAACAACACCTGTCTAATCTTTCCTCCCTGGCCCTTGAACATCTGGTTCTCCTTTAACAACATTCCTTCAAGCTGCCGTCGCATCTTTTCCTCACTTCCAGCCAAGGAATCAATGTCCATCATATTGCAGCTGGCAGTGCCCCCCAGCTCAATACCCAACCACTGCTCCCCCCACAGCTACAATACCCAACCATTGCCCCCCCCGGCTCCAATACCCAACCATTGCTCCCACCACAGCTGCAATACCCAACAATTGCCCCCCCCAGCTCCAATACCCAACCATTGCTCCCACCACAGCTGCAATACCCAACCATTGCCCCTCAGCTCCAAAACCCAACCACTGCTCCCAGCACAGCTCCAATACCAAATCACTGCTCCCACCACAGCTGCAATACCCAACCATTGCCCCTCAGCTCCAATACCGAACCACTGCTCCCAGCACAGCTCCAAAACCCAATCACTGCTCCCACCACAGCAACAATGCCCAACCATTGTCCCCACCACAGCTACAATACCCAACCAATGCCCCCCAGCTCCAATACCCAACCACTGCTCCCACCACAGCGACAGTACCCAACCATTGCCCCCTGGCTCCAATACCCAACCATTGCCCCCGCCTCCAATACCTAACCACTGCTCCCACCACAGCTACAACACCCAACCATTGCCCCCCGGCTCCAATACCCAACCATTGCTCCCACGACAGCTACAATACCCAACCATTGCCCACTAGCTCCAATGCCCAACCACTGCTCCCACCACAGCTACAATACCCAACCCTTACCCCCCGGCTCCAATACCCAACCACTGCTTCCACCACAGCTGCAATACCCAACCATTACCCCCCGGCTCCAATACCGAACCACTGCCCCCACCACAGCTACAATAACCAACCAGTGCACCCCCCCCACAGCTCCAATACCCAACCATTGCCCCCGGCTCCAATACATACACACTGCTCCCACCACAGCTAACATACTCAACCACTGCCCCCCGGATCCAATACACAAACACAGCTCCACCAACAGCTACAAAACCCAACCATTGTCCCCGGTTCCAATACAGAACCATTGCCCCCGGCTCCAATGCCCAACCATTGCCCCCTGGATCCAATACACAAACACAGCTCCCCCCACAGCAACAATTCCAAACCATTGCACCCAGCTCCAATGCCCAACCATTGCCCCCAGCTCCAATACCCAACCAGTGCCCCTCGTCTCCAATACTCCACCATTCCCCCACTGCACCACGCCCGGCCCTCGGCTCCAATACTCAAACATTCACCCACTGCACCACCCTTGCTCCACCAGCTCCAGTACCCAAGCATTCAACCACTGCCCCCCGGTGCCAATACCCAACCATTCACCCACTGCTCCCCGGCTCCAGTACTCAACCATTCAGCCACTGCCCCCCGGCTCCAGTACCCAACCATTCACCCACTGCTCCCGGCTCCAGTACCCAACCATTCGCCCACTGCCCCCGCAGCTCCAGTACCCAACCATTCGCCCACTGCCCCCACAGCTGCAGTACCCAGCCATTCGCCCACTGCCCCCGCAGCTGCAGTACCCAGCCATTCACCCACTGCCCCCTCAGCTCCAGTACCCAGCCATTCACCCACTGCCCCCCCCGGCTCCAGTACCCAACCATTCGCCCACTGCCTCCGCATCTCCAGTACCCACACATACACCCACTGCCCCCTCGGCTCTAATACACAATCATGACCCCCGGCTCCAATACCCAACCATTCACCCATGGACTACCGGCTCCAATACCCAACCATTCACCCACTGCCCCCCGGCTCCAATACCCAACCATTTACCCATGGACCACCGGCTCCAATACCCAACCATTCACCCACTGCCCCCTCGTCTCCAAAACCCAACCATTCACACAGGGACCCCCGGCTCCAATACCCACCCATTCACCCGTTGCCCCCCGGTTCCAATACCCAACCAGGTGTTGTATGCATGTGGGTTTGCTTTTAATCACCTGAGCTTAAAGTAAATGATTTTTGATACTTGCTTGTGATAAGTACATGAATTGAGTACTATTTGTATTCTGCTAATTTTACTTGTAACCTCTTGTGGATTTTTAAGTAATAGAAGTTTCACAGATTCATTGGGTTTTTTGCTCTCTGTTCCACGAGTCTGAACCCTAAAATCTATCAGACAATCAGAATGTCTTACACCTCCCATCTGCACCAGTTCTCCAGCCACACGTTAACATGTCTTATCTTACTTCTCCTATATGCTCCAGGACGTGACACTGGGAGTAATCCAGGGATTACTACCTTTTTTGGTACTGCAGTTTAACTTGCTCTGGAAAATGTGCCTGTAGGAACACAGCCCGTTTCCTATCTCCGTCATTGGTTCCAACAATGATCATGGCTGCTGGCTGTTCATCTGCCCCTCGCAAAATGTTATGCACCCTATCAATGATGTCCATCACCCTGGCATCAGGGAGGCAACACACTCTGCGAGAATCACGACGACTGATGCTGTAACGCCTGTCTCTCCCCCCTGATTATCGAATCCCCAAGCACTACTGAATGTGCTCGCTTTGCTGCGCCCCCTGTGGAGCCATTTGCCCCACGAAGCCGTTTAGCAGATTCACCCATCTCTCCCTTCACCAACCTCTTTCCTCTAGGATGCACTCCCCCGGGGTGTCATCACCGTCACTGGTATCAGCACGGAAAACCGGGTTGGGAGGGCCTGATTCGCGGGGGAATCCTGCAGGGCCTGCCTCCTGCTCACCTGTCAGTTGGCCACCCACTTACTCCCCACCTGAACTCTCTGTAGCTGCGGGGTTACCACCTCCTGCAACTTTTTCTACGGGGAATTGCCAGCCTCCCGAATGCCCAGCAGTGATTCCCGCCGCTGCTCAGTCTCAGAAACCCTGAGCTCGAGCAACTCGAGCTCGTCCTGAACACGTGGTTATCCAGGACACAGGAAACTTTCTGCAGCTGCTAAATGCCACAAGAATTGCAGGCAGCGGGTCTCAGCTGCCCCTTGATCTTGATTACAATTGGACCTGTATTTGAAGGGAACAGATTTCCAGGGTTAAGAGTAAAACGCTGGGGTCGGGGTTCAAATTTTACAGCTCTTTCAAAGAGCCGGCACTGGCCCGACGGGCCGAATGGCCCCTTCAGTGCTGTAAACTTCTATGATTCTATTCTAGTATTCTTCATCTATATTAGTTTAGCACCCCTTTCTCCTACTTATTATTTAATTAATGATGTACATCCGATTTTTATTTAATGCAATTCAGATTCCTTTAATGTTGCTATCCTGAACTTAGTTAATTTTAATTTTATCCCTAGATCTAATTAGTTAGGCTCTTTTTGTGTATTTACTGTTGTTCCTTGATTTAAATTACTGAGCAGCTCCTTCCCCCTCTGCACCAAAGTCCCACTCTCACCAACTTCCCATCACCACTCAGTTTAGCAGATTCACCAAACGCTGTCTTCACCAAGCTCTCTGCTCACGGCAGGTGGAAAACACTTCTCCATTGAAAGCACGTGATGTTCATATTATTGTATTATTATTCTATCAGCCCCGAGGTTTATTGTTTAAATATATCATGAGATCCAAGCTGGTTCTGTTAAAGCAGAATGACAATGAGTGCAGTGGGAAATGTGAAGAATCAGCAGCAATTCCTTTCTGCTCACTGTACACACTGAAGGCAATTATTGTTGAGCAGCAGCAGCGGTGGAATCCACAGTCCGACGGCCCCTCTTCATCTTAACTGTGCGCCCCATTTTATAAATAGTGTGAGGTAACTTTAAACACAATACATGACAATACATTCAGCTGCAATGTAGATTCACGCTGCCCTCTTCTGACTATTGTCTGATTTAAAGTCAAAGTTTCCGTGAAATTAACATAAGGTGGAAATACCGGCCAGGACACAGGGAGAATTACTTGGGATGGTTTTATGATGTTGAAGAATTACCGAACAGGTACCTGTAGAGTTCCTCTTTTCCTATATTTGGTTCAATCCGTCATTCCCGGATTGGGTGTCTGGCAGGTCACTGATTCACCACTCCCTTTAATTTCCCCGATTGGCTTTCCCCTCTTCTCAGAGAGATTCTTTCGCTCAACAGGACACCTGCAACCTGTCGGTTCCAACAATCCGGGAAGCTCCAGCTCCGTTTCGATACAATGACGCGGGCCTTCAGGGAGGCCGTGTGTCAGCCCTGGCTCAGTTGGTGACACCCTGAATCAGAAAGATATTGGTTCAGAGACTTGGGCACTTCAAGGCAACACTGAGGGAGTGCTGCACTGTCGGAGTTGCCTTGTTTCAGCTGAGACGTTAAACCCAAGCCCCGTCTGCCCTCTCAGGTGGGCGTAAAAGATCACATTCGGCACTACTTCGAAAAAGAGCAGGGAAGTTACCCGGTGACCTGGTCAATATTTATCCCTCAATCTACTCAAAACAACAGATTATCTGGTCATTATCACATTGCCGTTTGTGGGAGCTTGCAGGGCGCAAATTGGCTGCCGCGTTTTTTATTAACATAAGAAAAAGGAGCAGGAGTAGGACATAGAACCCCTCGAGGCTGCTCCACCAATCAGTAAGATCATGGCTGAACTTCCAGCACAACTTCAGTTTCCCGCCCGGTCTCCAGGTCCATTGATTCACTTAGAGCCCAGATATCTATCGCTCTCAACCTTGAAGATAGTCATCGACTGAGCATCCACAGGCCTCTGGAGAGTCCCCTTTCTCTGACCCATTTACCTGCTGCTGACTCTCTTCCCCCGCTTTCTGACCCCATTTACCTGCTGCTGACCCTCTTCCAACTCTCTCTGACCTCATGTATCTGCTGCTGATCCTCTTCCACCTCTCTCTGACCCCATTTACCTGCTGCTGACCCTCTTCCAACTCTCTCTGACCTCATGTATCTGCTGCTGATCCTCTTCCACCTCTCTCTGACCCCATTTACCTGCTGCTGACCCTCTTCCCCCCTCTCTGACCCCATTTACCTGCTGCTGAGCCTCTTCCCCCCTATCTCTGACCCCATTTTCCTGCCGCTGATGCACTTCCCCCTCTCTCTGACCCACATTTACCTGCTGCTGACCCTCTTTCCCCTCTCTCTGGCCCCAAATATCTGCTGCTGACCCTCTTCCCCCCTCTCTTTTACCCCATTTACCTGCTGCTGACCCTCTTCTCCCCTCTCCTTGACCCCATTTACCTGCTGCTGACCCTCTTCCCCCCTCTCCTTGACCTCATTTACCTGCTGCTGACCGTCTTCCCCCTCTCTGACGCCATTTTCCTGCTGCTGACACTCTTCCCGCTCTCTCTGGCCCCAGTTGTCTGCTGCTGACCCTCTTCCCCCACTCTCTGACCCCATTTACCTGCTGCTGACCCTCTTCCCCCTGTCTCTGACCCCATTTACCTGCTGCTGACCCTCTTCCCCCTGTCTCTGACCCCATTTACCTGCTGCTGACACTCTTCCCCCCTCTCTGACCCCATTTTCCTGCTGCTGACCCTCTTTCCCCCTCTCTTTAACCCAATTTACCTGCTGCTGACCCTCTTTCCCCCTCTCTTATACCCAATTTACCTGCTGCTGACCCTCTTTCCCCCTCTATTGTACCCAATTTACCTGCTGCTGACCCTCTTTCCCCCTCTATTGTACCCCATTTACCTGCTGCTGACCCTCTTCCCCCTCTCTCTGACCCCATTTACCTGCTGCTGACCCTCTTCCCCCTGTCCTTGAACCCATTTGCCTGCTGCTGACCCTCTTCCCCCTCTCTCTGACCCAATTTACCTGCTGCTGACCCTCTTTCCCCCTCTCTTATACCCAATTTACCTGCTGCTGACCCTCTTTCCCCCTCTATTGTACCCAATTTACCTGCTGCTGACCCTCTTCCCCCCTCTCTCTGACCCCATTTACCTGCTGCTGACCCACTTCCCCCTCACTCTGACCCCATTTACCTGCTGCTGACCCTCTTCCCCCTCTCTCTGACCCCATTTACCTGCTGCTGACCCTCTTCCCCCTCTCCTTGAACCCATTTACCTGCTGCTGACCCTCTTCCCGCACTCTCTGGCCCCATTTACCTGCTGCTGACCCTCTTTCCCCCTCTCTTTTACCCCATTTACCTGCTGCTGACCCTCTTCCCCCCTCTCTCTGACACCATTTATCTGCTGCTGAGCCACTTCCCCCCACGCTGACCCCATTTACCAGCTGCTGACACTCTTCCCCCTCTCTCTGACCCCATTTACCTGCTGCTGACCCTCTTCCCCCTCTCTCTGACCCCATTTACCTGCTGCTGACCCTCTTCCCCCACTCTCTGTCCCCAATTACCTGCTGCTGGCCCTCTTCCTCCTCTCTCTTTGACCCCATTGACCTGCTGCTGATCCTCTTCCCCCTCTCTCTGTCCCCAATTACCTGCTGCTGACCCTCTTCCCCCTCTCTCTGACCAATTTCAATGCTGCTAACCCGCTACCCCCTCTCTCTGGACCCATTTACCTGCTGCTGACCCTCTTACCCCTCGCTCTGACCCCAGTTACCTGCTGCTGACCCTCTTGCCCCTCTCTCCGACATCACTTAACTGCTGCTGACCCTCTTCGCACTCACACTGACCCCATTTACCCGCTGCTGACCCTCTTCCCCCTTCCTCTGGCCCCATTTACCTGCTGCTGACCCTGTTTCCCCTCTCTCTGACCCCATTTACCTGCTGCTGACCCTTTTCCCCCTCTCTCTGACAAAATTTACCTGCTGCTGACCCTCTTCCCCCTCTCTCTGACCCCATTTAGCTGCTGCTGACCCTCTTCCCCCACTCTCTGACCCCATTTACCTGCTGCTGACTCTCTTCCCCCCTCTCCTTGACCCCATTTATCTGCTGCTGACCCTCTCCCCCACTCTCTGACCCCATTTACCTGCTGCTGACCCTCTTCCCCCCTCTCCCTGACCCCATTTACCTGCTGCTGACGCTCCTCTCCCCTCTCCTTGACCCCATTTACCTGCTGCTGACTCTCTTCCCCCCTCTCCTTGAACCCATTTACCTGCTGCTGACCCTCTTCCCCCCTCTCTGACCCCATTTACCTGTTGCTGAGCCTCTTCCCCCATCTGTCTGACCCCATTTTCCTGCCGCTGATGCTCTTCCCCCTCTCTCTGACCCACATTTACCTGCTGCTGACCCTCTTTCCCCTCTCTCTGGCCCCAAATATCTGCTGCTGACCCTCTTCCCCCCTCTCTTTTACCCCATTTACCTGATGCTGACCCTCTTCTCCCCTCTCCTTGACCCCATTTACCTGCTGCTGACCCTCTTCCCCCCTCTCCTTGACCTCATTTACCTGCTGCTGACCGTCTTCCCCCTCTCTGACGCCATTTACCTGCTGCTGACACTCTTCCCGCTCTCTCTGGCCCCAGTTGTCTGCTGCTGACCCTCTTCCCCCACTGCCTGACCCCATTTACCTGCTGCTGACCCTCTTTCCCCCTCTCTTTTACCCAATTTACCTGCTGCTGACCCTCTTTCCCCCTCTCTTATACCCAATTTACCTGCTGCTGACCCTCTTTCCCCCTCTATTGTACCCAATTTACCTGCTGCTGACCCTCTTTTCCCCTCTATTGTACCCCATTTACCTGCTGCTGACCCTCTTCCCCCTCTCTCTTACCCCATTTACCTGCTGCTGACCCTCTTCCCCCTCTCCTTGAACTCATTTACCTGCTGCTGACCCTCTTCCCCCTCTCTCTGACCCCATTTACCTGCTGCTGACCCTCTTCACCTCTCTCTGACCCCATTTACCTGCTGCTGACCCTCTTCCCCCTCTCTCTGACACCATTTATCTGCTGCTGAGCCACTTCCCCCCACGCTGACCCCATTTACCAGCTGCTGACCATATTTCCCCTCTCTCTGACCCCATTTACCTGCTGCTGACACCCTTCCCCCACTCTCTGACGCCATTTACTTGCTGCTGACCCTCTTCCCCCTCTCTCTGACCCCATTTACCTGCTGTTGATCCTCTTCCCCATCTCTGTCCACATTTACCTGCTGCTGACCCTCTTCCCCATCTCTCTGACCAGTTTACTTGCTGCTAACCCTCTACCCCCTCTCTCTGGACCTATTTACCTGCAACCGTCCCTCTTGCCCCTCTCTCTGACCCCACTTACCTGCTGCAGACCCTCTTGACCGTCTCTCTTGCCCCATTTACCTGCTGCTGACCCTCTTTGCACTCACACTGACCCCTTTTACCTGCTGCTGACCCTCTTCCCCCTCTCTCTGTCCCCATTTACCTGCTGCTGACCCTCTTCCCCCTCTCTCTGGCCCCATTTACCTGCTGCTGACCCTCTTCCCCCTCTCTCTGACGCCATTTACCTGCTGCTGACCCTCTTCCCCATCCCTCTGACCCCATTTACCTGCTGCTGACCCTCTTCCCCATCTCTCTGGCGCCATTTACCTGCTGCTGACCCTCTTTCCCCTCTCTCCGACATCACTTAACTGCTGCTGACACTCTTCCCCCTTTCTCTGGCCGCATTTACCTGCTGCTGAACGTCTTCTCCCTCTCTCTGACACCATTTACCTGCTGCTGACCCTCTTCCCCCTGTTTCTGACCCCATTTATCTGCTGCTGACCATCTTCCCCCTCTCTCTGACGCCATATACCTGCTGCTGACCCTCTTCCCCATCTCTCTGGCCCCATTTACCTGCTGCTGACCCTCTTTCCCCTCTCTCCGACATCACTTAACTGCTGCTGACCCTCTTCCCCCTTTCTCTGGCCCCATTTACCTGCTGCTGACCCTTTTCCCCCTCTCTCTGTCCCCATTTACCTGCTGCTGACCCTCTTCCCCCTCTCTCTGACACAATTTACCTGCTGCTGACCCTCTTCCCCCTCTCTCTGACCCCATTTTCCTGCTGCTGACCCTCTTCCCCCTCTCTCTCTGACCCCATTTACCTGCTGCTGACCATCTTCCCCCTCTATCTGACCCCATTTAAATGCTGCTGACCCTCTTCCACCTCTCTCTGATCCCACTTACCTGCTGCTGACCCTCTTCCCTATCCCTGACCCCATTTACTTGCTGCTGACCCTCCTCCCACTCTCTCTGACCCCATTTACCCGTTGGTGAACTTCTTCCCCCTCTCTCTGACACCATTTACCTGCTGCTGACCCACTTCCCCATCTCTCTGACCCGATTCACCTGCTGCTGACCCACTTCCCCATCTCTCTGACCCCATTTACCTGCTGCTGACCCTCTTCCCCCTCTCCCTGACCCCATTTACCTGCTGCTGACCCTATTCCCCCTCTCCCTGACCCCATTTACGTGCTGTTGACCCTCTTCCCCCTCTCTGACCCCATTTAACTGCTGCTGACCCTCTTCCCCCTCTCCCTGACCCCATTTACCTGCTGCTGACCCTATTCCCCCTCTCCCTGACCCCATTTACGTGCTGTTGACCCTCTTCCCCCTCTCTGACCCCATTTACCTGCTGCTGACCCTCTTACCCCACTCTCTGACGCCATTTACCTGCTGCTGACCCTCTTCCCCCTCTCTCTGACACCATTTACCTGCTGCTGAGCCACTCCCCCCCACGCTGACACCATTTACCAGCTGCTGACCATATTTCCCCTCTCTATGACCCCATTTACTTGCTGCTGATCCTCTTCCCCCTCTCTGACCCCATTTACCTGCTGCTGACCCTCTTCCCCCTCTCTCTGACACCATTTACCTGCTGCTGAGCCACTCCCCCCCACGCTGACACCATTTACCAGCTGCTGACCATATTTCCCCTCTCTATGACCCCATTTACTTGCTGCTGATCCTCTTCCCCCTCTCTGACCCCATTTACCTGCCGCTGACCCTCTTCCCCCTCTCTCTGACGCCATTTTCCTGCTGCTGACCCTCTTCCCCCACTCTCTGTCCCCATTTACCTGCTGCTGACCCTCTTCCCCCACTCTCTGACGCCATTTACCTGCTGCTGACCCTCTTCCCCCACTCTCTGACGCCATTTACCTGCTGCTGACCCTCTTCCCCCACTCTCTGACCCCATTTACCTGCTGCTGATCCTCTTCCCGCTCTCTTTGTCCCCATTTACCTGCTGCTGACCCTCTTCCCCATCTCTCTGACCAATTTACTTGCTGCTAACCCTCTACCCGCTCTCTCTGGACCCATTTACCTGCTGCTGACCCTCTTCCCCCTCACTCTGACCCCATTTACCTGCTGCTGACCCTCTTGCCCCTCTCTCTGGCCACATTTACCTGCTGCTGACCCTCTTCGCACTCACACTGACCCCATTTACCTGCTGGTGACCCTCTTCCCCCTCTCTCTGGCCCCATTTCCCTGCTGCTGACCCTCTTTCCCCTCTATCCAACATCACTTTACTGCTGCTGACCATCTTCGCACTCACACTGACCCCATTTACACGCTGCTGACCCTCTTCCCCCTTTCTCTGGCCCGATTTACCTGCTGCTGACCCTCTTTCCCCTCTCTCTGACCCCATTTACCTGCTGCTGACCCTCTTCCCCCTCTCTCTGACACAATTTACCTGCTGCTGACCCTCTTCCCCCTCTCTCTGACCCCATTTACCTGCTGCTGACCCTCTTCCCCCTCTCTCTCTGACCCCATTTACCTGCTGCTGACCATCTTCCCCCTCTCTCTGACCCCATTTACCTGCTGCTGACCATCTTCCCCCTCTCTCTGGCCCCATTTACCTGCTGCTGACCCTCTTTCCCCTCTATCCAACATCACTTAACTGCTGCTGACCATTTTCGCACTCACACTAACCCCATTTACCTGCTGCTGACCCTCTTTCCCCTCTCTCTGACCACATTTACCTGCTGCTGACCCTCTTCCCCCTCTCTCTGACACCATTTACTTGCTGCTGACCCTCCTCCCACTCTCTCTGACCCCATTTACCTGCTGCTGAACGTCTTCTCCCTCACTCTGTCCCCATTTACCTGCTGCTGACCCTCTTCCCCCTCTCTCTGACACCATTTACCTGCTGCTGACCCTCTTCCCCATCTCTCTGACCCCATTTACCTGCTGCTGACCCTCTTCCCCCTCTCTCTCTGACCCCATTTACCTGCTGCTGACCCTCTTCCTCCTCTCTGACCCCATTTAACTGCTGCTGACCATATTTCCCCTCTCTCTGACCCCATTTACCTGCTGCTGACCCTCTTCCCCCTCCCTGACCCCAATTACCTGCTGCTGACCCTCTTTCCCCCTCTCTCTGACCCCATTTACCTGATGCTGACCCTCTTCCCCCTCTCTCTGACCCCAGTTACCTGCTGCTGACCTTCTTCCCCCTTTCTCTCTGACCCCATTTACCTGCTGCTGATCCTCTTCCCCCTCTCTGGCCCCATTTACCTGCTGCTCATCCTCTTCCCCCTTTCTCTGTCCCCATTTACCTGCTGCTGACCCTCTTCCCCATCTCTCTGACCCATTTACTTGCTGCTAACTCTCTACCCCCTCTCTCTGGACCCATTTACCTGCTGCTCACCCTCTTGCCCCTCTCTCTGACCCCATTTACCTCCTGCTGAACCTCTTCCCGCACTCTCTGGCCCCATTTACCTGCTGCTGACCCTCTTCACACTCACAGTGACCCCATTTACCTGCTGCTGACCACCTTCCCCCTCTCTCTGGCCCCATTTACCTGCTGCTGACCATCTTTCACCACTCTCCGACATCACTTAACTGCTGCTGACCCTCTTCGCACTCACACTGACCCCATTTAGCTGCTGCTGACCCTCTTCCCCCTCTCTCTGACCCCACTTACCTACTACTGACCCTCTTCCCCCTCTCGCTGACCACATTTCCCTGCTGCTGACCCTCTTTGCACTCTCTCTGACACCATTTACCTGCTGCTGACCCTCTTCCCCCTCTCTCTGCCCCCATTTACCTGCTGCTGACACTCTTCCCTCTCTCTCTCTGATCCCATTTACATGCTGCTGACCCTCTTCCCCCTCTCTATGACACAATTTAGCTGCTGCTGACCCTCTTCCCCTCCCACTGACCCCATTTACCTGCTGCTGACCCTCTTCCCACTCCCTGGCCCCATTTATCTGCTGCTGACCCTCTTACCCCCTCTCCTTGACCCCATTTACCTGCTGCTGACTCTCTTCCCCCCTCTCCTTGACACCATTTACCTGCTGCTGACCCTCTTCCCCCCTCTCTGACCCCATTTACCTGCTGCTGACCCTCTTCCCCCCTCTCTGACCCCATTTATCTGCTGCTGACCCTCTTCCCCCCTCTCTCTGACCCAATTTACCTGCTGCTAACCCTCTTCACCCTCTCTCTGACCCCATTTACCTGCTGCTGAGCCTCTTCCCCCTTTCTCTGACACCATTTACCTGCTGCTGACCCTCTTCCCCCTCTCTCTGACCCCATTTACCTGCTGCTGACCCTCTTCCCCCTCTCTCTGACCCCATTTACCTGCTGCTGAGCCTCTTCCCCCTCTCTCTGACCCCATTTTCCGGCTGCTGACACTCTTCCCCCTCTCTGACCACATTTACCTGCTGCTGACCCTCTTCCCCCTCTCTCTGACCCCATTTACCTGCTGCTGACCATCTTCCCCCTCTCTGACCCCATTTACCTGCTGCTGACCCTCTTCCCCCTCTCTGACCCCATTTACCTGCTGCTGACCCTCTTCCCCCTCTCTTTTACCCCATTTACCTGCTGCTGAACCTCTTCCCCCTCTCTCTGACCCCATTTACCTGCTGCTGAGCCTCTTCCCCCTCTCTCTGACACCATTTACCTGCTGCTGACCCTCTTCCTCCTCTCTCTGACACCAGTTACCTGCTGCTGACCCTCTTCCTCCTCTCTCTGACACCATTTACCAGCTGCTGACCCTCTTCCCCCTCTCTGACCCTAATTAACTGCTGTTGACACTCTTCCCCCACTCCCTGTCCCCATTTATCGATTGCTGACCCTCTTCCCCCTCTCTCTGACCCCATTTACCTGCTGCTGAACCTCTTCCCCCTCCCTGACCCCAATTACCTGCTGCTGACCCTCTTCCCCCTCTCTCTGGCCCCATTTAGCTGCTGCTGACCCTCTTCCCCCACTCTTTGTCCCCATTTACCTGCTGCTGACCCTCTTCCCCCTCTCTCTCTGACCCCATTTACCTACTGCTGATCCTCTTCCCCCTCTCTCTGTCCCTATTTACCTGCTGCTGACCCTCTTCCCCCTCTCTCTGGCCCATTTACTTGCTGCTAACCCTCTTCACCCTCTCTCTGGCCCCATTTACCTGCTGCTGATCCTCTTCCCCCTCTCTCTGGCCCCATTTACCTGCTGCTGACCCTTTTTCCCCTCTCTCCGACTTCACTTAACTGCGGCTGACCCTCTTCGCACTCACACTGACCCCATTTACCTGCTGCTGACCCTCTTCCCCCTCTCTCTGGCCCCATTTACCTGCTGCTGACCCTTTTTCCCCTCTCTCCGACTTCACTTAACTGCGGCTGACCCTCTTCGCACTCACACTGACCCCATTTACCCGCTGCTGACCCTCTTCACCCCTCTCTCTGGCCCCATTTACCTGCTGCTGACCCTCTATCCCCCGTCACTCTGACCACAAATACCTGCTGCTGACCCTCTTCCCGCTCTTTCTGTCCCCATTCCTCTGCTGCTGACCCTCTTTCCCCGTCACTCTGACCACATTTACCAACTGCTGACCCTCTTCGCACTCTCTTTGACACCATTTACCTGCTGCTGACCCTGTTCCCCCTCTCTCTGACCCCATTTACATGCTGCTGACACTCTTCCCCCTTTCTCTCTGACCCCATTTCCATGCTGCTGACCCTCTTACCCCCCTCTCTGACACAATTTACCTGCTGCTGACCCTCTTCCCCCTCTCTCCGACCCCATTTACCTGCTGCTGACCCTCTTCCCCCCTCTCCTTGACCACATTTACCTGCTGCTGACTCTCTTCCCCCCTCTCCTTGACCCCATTTATCTGCTGCTGTCCCTCTTCCCCCCTCTCTGACCCCATTTACCTGCTGCTGAGCCTCTTCCCCCCTCTCTCTGACCCCCATTTAACTGCTGCTGACCCTCTTCCCCCTCTCTCTGGCCCCAGTTATCTGCTGCTGACCCTCGTCCCCCTCTCTTTTACCCCATTTACCTGCTGCTGACCCTCTTCTCCCCTCTCCTTGACCCCATTTAACTGCTGCTGACCCTCTTCCCCCTCTCTCTCTGACCCCATTTACCTGCTGCTGACCATCTTCCCCCTCTATCTGACCCCATTTAAATGCTGCTGACCCTCTTCCACCTCTCTCTGATCCCACTTACCTGCTGCTGACCCTCTTCCCTATCCCTGACCCCATTTACTTGCTGCTGACCCTCCTCCCACTCTCTCTGACCCCATTTACCCGTTGGTGAACTTCTTCCCCCTCACTCTGATGCCATTTACCTGCTGCTGACCCTCTTCCCCATCTCTCTGACCCGATTTACCTGCTGCTGACCCTCTTCCCCATCTCTCTGACCCCATTTACCTGCTGCTGACCCTCTTCCCCCTCTCCCTGACCCCATTTACCTGCTGCTGACCCTATTCCCCCTCTCCCTGACCCCATTTACGTGCTGTTGACCCTCTTCCCCCTCTCTGACCCCATTTAACTGCTGCTGACCCTCTTACCCCACTCTCTGACGCCATTTACCTGCTGCTGACTCTCTTCCCCCTCTCTCTGACACCATTTACCTGCTGCTGAGCCTCTTCCCCCTGACGCTGACCCCATTTATCTGCTGCTGAGCCACTCCCCCCCACGCTGACACCATTTACCAGCTGCTGACCATATTTCCCCTCTCTATGACCCCATTTACTTGCTGCTGATCCTCTTCCCCCTCTCTGACCCCATTTACCTGCTGCTGACCCTCTTCCCCCTCTCTCTGACCCCATTTACCTGCTGCTGATCCTCTTCCCCCTCTCTCTGTCCCCATTTACCTGCTGCTGTCCCTCTTCCCCCTCTCTCTCTGACGCCATTTTCCTGCTGCTGGCCCTCTTCCCCCTCTCTCTCTGACCCCATTTACCTGCTGCTGATCCTCTTCCCCATCTCTCTGACCAATTTACTTGCTGCTAACCCTCTACCCGCTCTCTCTGGACCCATTTACCTGCTGCTGACCCTCTTCCCCATCTCTCTGACCAATTTACTTGCTGCTAACCCTCTACCCGCTCTCTCTGGACCCATTTACCTGCTGCTGACCCTCTTCCCCCTCACTCTGACCCCATTTACCTGCTGCTGACCCTCTTGCCCCTCTCTCTGGCCACATTTACCTGCTGCTGACCCTCTTCGCACTCACACTGACCCCATTTACCTGCTGGTGACCCTCTTCCCCCTCTCTCTGGCCCCATTTCCCTGCTGCTGACCCTCTTTCCCCTCTATCCAACATCACTTTACTGCTGCTGACCCTCTTCGCACTCACACTGACCCCATTTACACGCTGCTGACCCTCTTCCCCCTTTCTCTGGCCCCATTTACCTGCTGCTGACCCTCTTTCCCCTCTCTCTGACCCCATTTCCCTGCTGCTGACCCTCTTTCCCCTCTATCCAACATCACTTTACTGCTGCTGACCATCTTCGCACTCACACTGACCCCATTTACACGCTGCTGACCCTCTTCCCCCTCTCTCTGGCCCCATTTACCTGCTGCTGACCCTCTTTCCCCTCTCTCTGACCCCATTTACCTGCTGCTGACCCTCTTCCCCTCTCTCTGACACAATTTACCTGCTGCTGACCCTCTTCCCCCTCTCTCTGACCCCATTTACCTGCTGCTGACCCTCTTCCCCCTCTCTCTCTGACCCCATTTACCTGCTGCTGACCATCTTCCCCCTCTCTCTGGCCCCATTTACCTGCTGCTGACCCTCTTTCCCCTCTATCCAACATCACTTAACTGCTGCTGACCATTTTCGCACTCACACTAACCCCATTTACACGCTGCTGACACTCTTCCCCCTTTCTCTGGCCCCATTTACCTGCTGCTGACCCTCTTTCCCCTCTCTCTGACCCCATTTACCTGCTGCTGACCCTCTTCCCCCTCTCTCTGACACCATTTACTTGCTGCTGACCCTCCTCCCACTCTCTCTGAACCCATTTACCTGCTGCTGAACGTCTTCTCCCTCACTCTGTCCCCATTTACCTGCTGCTGACCCTCTTCCCCATCTCTCTGACCCCATTTACCTGCTGCTGACCCTCTTCCTCCTCTCTGACCCCATTTAACTGCTGCTGACCATATTTCCCCTCTCTCTGACCCCATTTACCTGCTGCTGACCCTCTTCCCCCTCCCTGACCCCAATTACCTGCTGCTGACCCTCTTTCCCCCTCTCTCTGACCCCATTTACCTGATGCTGACCCTCTTCCCCCTCTCTCTGACCCCAGTTACCTGCTGCTGGCCTTCTTCCCCCTTTCTCTCTGACCCCATTTACCTGCTGCTGATCCTCTTCCCCCTCTCTGGCCCCATTTACCTGCTGCTCATCCTCTTCCCCCTTTCTCTGTTCCCATTTACCTGCTGCTGACCCTCTTCCCCATCTCTCTGACCCATTTACTTGCTGCTAACTCTCTACCCCCTCTCTCTGGACCCATTTACCTGCTGCTCACCCTCTTGCCCCTCTCTCTGACCCCATTTACCTCCTGCTGAACCTCTTCCCGCACTCTCTGGCCCCATTTACCTGCTGCTGACCCTCTTCACACTCACAGTGACCCCATTTACCTGCTGCTGACCACTTTCCCCCTCTCTCTGGCCCCATTTACCTGCTGCTGACCATCTTTCACCACTCTCCGACATCACTTAACTGCTGCTGACCCTCTTCGCACTCACACTGACCCCATTTAGCTGCTGCTGACCCTCTTCCCCCTCTCTCTGACCCCACTTACCTACTACTGACCCTCTTCCCCCTCTCGCTGACCACATTTCCCTGCTGCTGACCCTCTTTGCACTCTCTCTGACACCATTTACCTGCTGCTGACCCTCTTCCCCCTCTCTCTGCCCCCATTTACCTGCTGCTGACACTCTTCCCCCTCTCTCTGATCCCATTTACATGCTGCTGACCCTCTTCCCCCTCTCTATGACACAATTTAGCTGCTGCTGACCCTCTTCCCCCTCCCGCTGACCCCATTTACCTGCTGCTGACCCTCTTCCCACTCCCTGGCCCCATTTATCTGCTGCTGACCCTCTTACCCCCTCTCCTTGACCCCATTTACCTGCTGCTGACTCTCTTCCCCCCTCTCCTTGACACCATTTACCTGCTGCTGACCCTCTTCCCTCCTCTCTGACCCCATTTATCTGCTGCTGACCCTCTTCCCCCCTCTCTCTGACCCCATTTACCTGCTGCTGACCCTCTTCCCCCCTCTCTGACCCCATTTATCTGCTGCTGACCCTCTTCCCCCCTCTCTCTGACCCAATTTACCTGCTGCTGACCCTCTTCACTCCTCTCTCTGGCCCCAGCTATCTGCTGCTAACCCTCTTCACCCTCTCTCTGACCCCATTTACCTGCTGCTGAGCCTCTTCCCCCTTTCTCTGACACCGTTTACCTGCTGCTGACCCTCTTCCCCCTCTCTCTGACCCCATTTACCTGCTGCTGACCCTCTTCCCCCTCTCTCTGACCCCATTTACCTGCTGCTGACCCCCTTCCCCCTCTCTGACCCCATTTACCTGCTGCTGACCCTCTTCCCCCTCTCTTTTACCCCATTTACCTGCTGCTGAACCTCTTCCCCCTCTCTCTGACCCCATTTACCTGCTGCTGAGCCTCTTCCCCCTCTCTCTGACCCCATTTACCTGCTGCTGACCCTCTTCCTCCTCTCTCTGACACCAGTTACCTGCTGCTGACCCTCTTCCTCCTCTCTCTGACCCCATTTACCTGCTGCTGACCCTCTTCCCCCTCTCTCTGACACCATTTACCTGCTGCTGACCCTCTTCCTCCTCTCTCTGACACCAGTTACCTGCTGCTGACCCACTTCCCCCTCTCTCTGATCCCATTTACCTGCTGCTGAGCCTCTTCCCCCTCTCTCTGACCCCACTTACCTGCTGCTGACCCTCTTCCCCCTCTCTCTGACCCCATTTACCTGCTGCTGACCCTCTTCCCCCTCTCTGACCCTAATTAACTGCTGTTGACACTCTTCCCCCACTCCCTGTCCCCATTTATCGATTGCTGACCCTCTTCCCCCTCTCTCTGCCCCCATTTATCTGCTGCTGACCCTCTTCCCCACACTCTGATCCCATTTACCAGCTGCTGACCATATTTCCCCTCTCTCTGACCCCATTTACCTGCTGCTGAACCTCTTCCCCCTCCCTGACCCCAATTACCTGCTGCTGACCCTCTTCCCCCTCTCTCTGGCCCCATTTAGCTGCTGCTGACCCTCTTCCCCCACTCTTTGTCCCCATTTACCTGCTGCTGGCCCTCTTCCCCCTCTCTCTCTGACCCCATTTACCTACTGCTGATCCTCTTCCCCCTCTCTCTGTCCCTATTTACCTGCTGCTGACCCTCTTCCCCCTCTCTCTGGCCCATTTACTTGCTGCTAACCCTCTTCCCCCTCTCTCTGGACCCATTTACCTGCTGCTGACTTTCTTCCCGCACTCTCTGGCCCCATTTACCTGCTGCTGATCCTCTTCCCCCTCTCTCTGGCCCCATTTACCTGCTGCTGACCCTTTTTCCCCTCTCTCCGACTTCACTTAACTGCGGCTGACCCTCTTCGCACTCACACTGACCCCATTTACCTGCTGCTGACCCTCTTCCCCCTCTCTCTGGCCCCATTTACCTGCTGCTGACCCTTTTTCCCCTCTCTCCGACTTCACTTAACTGCGGCTGACCCTCTTCGCACTCACACTGACCCCATTTACCCGCTGCTGACCCTCTTCACCCCTCTCTCTGGCCCCATTTACCTGCTGCTGACCCTCTATCCCCCGTCACTCTGACCACAAATACCTGCTGCTGACCCTCTTCCCGCTCTTTCTGTCCCCATTCCTCTGCTGCTGACCCTCTTTCCCCGTCACTCTGACCACATTTACCAACTGCTGACCCTCTTCGCACTCTCTTTGACACCATTTACCTGCTGCTGACCCTGTTCCCCCTCTCTCTGACCCCATTTACATGCTGCTGACACTCTTCCCCCTTTCTCTCTGACCCCATTTCCATGCTGCTGACCCTCTTACCCCCCTCTCTGACACAATTTACCTGCTGCTGACCCTCTTCTCCCTCTCTCTGACACAATTTACCTGTTGCTGACCCTCTTCCCCCTCTCTCCGACCCCATTTACCTGCTGCTGACCCTCTTCCCCCCTCTCCTTGACCACATTTACCTGCTGCTGACTCTCTTCCCCCCTCTCCTTGACCCCATTTATCTGCTGCTGACCCTCTTCCCCCCTCTCTGACCCCATTTACCTGCTGCTGAGCCTCTTCCCCCCTCTCTCTGACCCCCATTTAACTGCTGCTGACCCTCTTCCCCCTCTCTCTGGCCCCAGTTATCTGCTGCTGACCCTCGTCCCCCTCTCTTTTACCCCATTTACCTGCTGCTGACCCTCTTCTCCCCTCTCCTTGACCCCATTTACCTGCTGCTGACCCTCTTCCCTCTCTCCTTGACCCCATTTACCTGCTGCTGACCCTCTTCTCCCCTCTCTCTGATCCCATTTACCTGCTGCTGACCCTCTTCCCCCTCTCTCTGACCCCATTTACCTGCTGCTGACACTCTTCCCCTCTCTGACCCTATTTACCTGCTGTTGACTCTCTTTCCCCCTCTCTTCTACCCAATTTACCTGCTGCTGACCCTCTTTCCCCCTCTATTTCACCCCATTTACCTGCTGCTGACCCTCTTTCCACCTCTCTTTTACCCAATTTACCTGCTGCTGACCCTCTTTCCCCCTCTCTTTTACCCCATTTACCTGCTACTGACCCTCTTTCCCCCTCTTTTACCCCATTTACCTGCTGCTGACCCTCTTCCCCCTCGCTTTTACCCCATTTACCTGCTGCTGACCCTCTTCCCGCTCTCTCTGTCCCCAGTTATCTGCTGCTGACCCTCTTCCCCCCTCTCCTTGACCCCATTTACCTGCTGCTGACCCTCTTCCCCCTCTCTTTTACCCCATTTACCTGCTGCTGACCCTCTTCCCGCTCTCTCTGGCCCCAGTTATCTGCTGCTGACCCTCTTCCCCCCTCTCCTTGACCCCATTTACCTGCTGCTGACCCTCTTCCCCCTCACTCTGACCCCAGTTATCTGCTGCTGACCCTCTTCTCCCTCTCTCTGGCCCCATTTACCAGCTGCTGACATTCTTCCCCCCTCTCTGACCCCATTTACCTGTTGCTGACCCTCTTCCCCCCTCTCCTTGACCCCATTTACCTGCTGCTGACCCTCTTCCCCCTCTCTCTGGCCCCATTTACCTGCTGCTGACATTCTACCCCCTCTCTGACCCCATTTACCTGCTGCTGACCCTCTTCCCCCCTCTCCTTGACCCCATTTACCTGCTGCTGACCCTCTTCCCCCTCACTCTGACCCCAGTTATCTGCTGCTGACCCTCTTCTCCCTCTCCCTGGCCCCATTTACCTGCTGCTGACATTCTTCCCCCCTCTCTGGCCCCATTTACCTGCTGCTGACCCTCTTTCCCCCTCTCTTTTACCCTATTTACCTGCTGCTGCCCCTCTTTCCCCCTCTCTTTTACACCATTATCCTGCTGCTGACACTCTTCCCCCCTCTCTGACCCCATTTATCCGCTGTTGACCCTCTTCCCCCTCTCTCTGACCCCATTTACCTGCTGCTGACACTCTTCCCCCTTCGCTGACCCCATTTACCTGCTGCTGGCCCTCTTTCCCCCTCTCTTTTTCCCCATTTACCTGCTGCTGACCCTCTTTCCCCCTCTCTTTTACCCCATTTACCTGCTGCTGACCCTCTTTCCCCCTCTCTTTGACCCCATTTACCAGCTGTTGACCCTCTTTCCCACTCTCCCTAATCCCATTTCCCTGTCATGACCCTCAGTCCCCCTCTGGCTGACCCCATTATCCTCTCTCTGACCTCCCATTCTCTAGTCTCCCCATTCTCCGACTGCCATTGCCGCTCACTTTACACGAGGCCTCAATCTCCCCCGCCAACCACATTCTCCAATCTTCCTTTCTTCCCCTGACTCCCGAGGCCCTCACTGATTATATATCGGCCTTGGAGTGGATGGAATGCAGAATCACCTGAAATTTACATGAGCTAAAAGGGTTAAATTACGAGGACGTGTTGCAAAATATTGCTTCCATTCCCTTGAGTAAAGGAGATTGAGTGCTGACCTGTAAGTGGTGCTTAAAATGTCTAACGATTCAGTAAGTAGATGCCGGGAAACAATTCCGTCTGGTGCAGGAATCATGGACAAGGGGACATATTGTCGAACTCGCTACCACAATCATTATTTGAGTCGAGTTGCACAGATGTATTTAAGGGGAAGCTAGATAAACACAGGAGGGTGAAATGACTAGAAGGCCATGGTGATGGGGTGAGAGGAGACTGGTAGAGCAGAATCACCAGCATAGACCAGTTGGGCCGAATGTCCTGTTTCTCTGCTGTTTATTTTATGTAATTCTGTGCAATAAGCTTAACATTAGATTTATGTCATTCAGGAGCGAAATCAAGATGGACCGTGTCACATGATGGCTGGTGGGAATTTGAAACTCTAACCCACAAAAAGCTGCGAATGCTCGGGATTATTTGTAGCTTTCATGCTGTGATCGATACATTGTTGTAAGGTGAGGATAAGAAGCAATAAGTAGCAAAGCCGGGGAAACGGAGCTGAGCTGCAGATCAGCCATGATCAAATTGAATGGCGGAGCAGGCCCGAGACGCTGAATGACCGACTCCTGGTCTGAATGCACCTGTGTTCCACGGCCTGACCTTCGATAATATCACTGGAAAGATCAAAGTGGAACTACTGGGAATGGGATAATAATAGAAAATAATGAACTGAGCAGAAACTCGAAACCCCACCGCAGCCCACAGAATCCTGGGGGATGGAGATTTCCACAGAGATCCTGCTCCAAATGTGGCCCAACCTATTGCAATATTGTACAGTACCCTATAACTGGGTTAGCCCTCTTAAAACTGAAAGGGTTCTGCTTTCACATCACCTGTAACCTTTATAGAATGTGGATTTCAGTGAAACCGAGGATTTTTTGAGCCCCTGTCCATGGTTACATTTTCTACCTGAGATTTTACATTTAATTTATTCCAGGTGTTGGTGCAAAGCCCAACCTCTTCCCGTCCTAAAGACATAAATTCCTCACTCAATTGCCAGCCTAAACTCCCACATTGATAGGGCTGAGTTTGGAGGGCCGGGGGCGGTGTAAACACTGAAAGATGTTTGAGAATTGGGGGAATTCAGTTGGTGCATCGACAGGACTGAGCCGTGTGACGTCACAGAGGGGAGCCTGAAGCTGCTTCTGTTGAAGGTGTTGCAGCGATGCGGTCAGAGCCCGGCTTTCAGTACATTGACAGAGAGAAATGTGAGCAAAATATCATTCCAATCTTTGGGCGGTTTCATTTCAAAACACTTGTAATATCAATTTGTATCTAATTAGTGCAACACAAACATGACAGTGTAGGGAGTTGACGCACTGCCCAAATGACTGGAAGTAATGTCAATACTCCTGATGCTTCCTGATCCCACGGGAATTGTCCCTCAATTATAAATGGTTTTATCTTAATCTCTCATCGCACAGATTCATTTGAGCCCTGTGTCCAGTGCCAAGAGTCACCATCACTTCTCAGACAGAATGAGAGTTCCGTTCACCACGTTTCCATTTACCATCTTACCGCCAATTTTACAGGCAGTAATGATTTACTATCCGATTATAGCAGCCATTGGAATCCCCGGTAAGTGATTATCTTCCATTACTAAAGTTGTGAATCAGGGTTAACTCTGTTTCTGCTCCTATCTCGGTAAGTGTCCTTTTCTCACTGTTTTTCACAAGTCAATTGAAAGGCAGAAATTCAGTGACTGTATTTCCCGCTGTACCTCGTTCATTGACTGATAATTTTTTGCAATTTTAAGTTTCTTTAAACCCCATAAAAACTGCAGATTATTTTCTGCATTTAATGTCTTTCCAATGATTCCATTTAACTGAGACCTCGTGCAATGTGTGATTCCATGGAATATTTTAATTCCATTGATTCCATGCCCGGCCAGATTTTCTCTCCTCCACTTTTTCCGGCTACATTCGTTAATATCTGACAAGGACAATATCTGACTGAACATTCACTGTGTTGTAAAATGCTGCAGTTTCTCCCCCTCTGACTCCCGCTGGGGACCGATCGACTGATGGCCGCTCCTGGATATATACCTGGGAATCCTGACAGTCAGGACTGGGATTTGTTCAGTCTCATTAATCAGAATCTTCCCGCTCTTCTCGGTCTGTTTCCAGCAAAGTGCTGGATATTGTTCCTGCTGATCACAATCCATGCCGAGGCTGGGTTTGTGCTCCATGCAGAGACACAGACTCTCCCCCTGATCTTCTCCCCTGACCGGTCACCAGCCTGTTCTCAGACTCCTCTTCACCCACCGGGCGGGCACTGTGCTGCCTTCAGCCGGTGGGGGGCAGCTCATTCCTGTCACATCCCTTCCAGAAGCTCAGACCGGGAATCCAATGCACTGAGAGAGCGTTTGAAACAAAGCAGCGGCACTCTGTGAAACTCTCCTGGGTTTGTCCCCATTTGAAAAATCCGTTTCAGCTTCCATCACCCGCATTTTACCCAGAGCGCCGATCAGAATCCGGGTTCTGGTCCCTTTATACAAACCGGACACTTTTATTGTTCAGATCATACACTTGCATGTTGATATAACACCGGCTGAACTCTCAGCCAACCTGTCCACCCGGTCAAACTGCTGCTCGCTACCAAGTTATATTTAGTTCCCTTCTGATCCTTAAAGTTAGAAGATATTTGTAAAGACAGTTAACCAGCCTGTCCCGATATCCCTTCATCACCTCTTCCTCCATCCACCTATCCACTCTACTCTGAAAATGAGCATAGCTTCTGCCTCAACCACTAACCCTGGAACTGAACTCCACCGCCTCCCAACTCTCTTTGTAAAGAAGTTTCTCCCACTCCCTTTTCCAATGTTACGAATGTCTTCTGTTCAATCTTGTATCTATGACGCCTCGTTCTCGACCCCATCATTTGCTGGAATCAGTCTGCTTCTATCTACCTTCTCCCATCCTTGCAACATTTTAAACACTTTGATCATATCGCCCTGTAATCTGTGTCTGTGTTACATTCCTCTAGCTCAGATTCATAGTTTAGTGTGACTGAGCCCTGGGTATGAAACCGGTGTATTTTAACTCCTACATTACAAGGAATCAAATTCTCCCCTTCAGCTGGGAAACTGAAATCTCACATTCAGTGGAATGAGTTCCCAATACCCGCTGCTACTAAAAGTTCCAGGTTACTTTTTGAACAAATGTGATCGGCATCAAACTCTAATATTTCTACTATTGGTTTTAAAACTCTGCCAGGTCTGTTTAAAGATGTTACTCAGTAAGGACATAGTGAAGTGAGTTGTCTCACTATCCCACTGACTCGCACAAATCTCAGGAACAATGCAGCCTAATGCTCCCATTGGAAGCTTCGCTCCTGTATTAATAAGTCTTTCTCTGACTATTACAGCTCACAGGGTCCATTGCGGCTCGGTGTCCTGCACCAAGAGTCCCCATCATTTCTCAGAGATAAATAAAGTGGAATGTATTGTATATCTGTTTGCCATGTTCCCGTTCTACAAGCGGTATTTGGTGTTCCCGCTAACTGATTCTGAACTTACTGACTTTGTGAATCAGGGTTTATGTGTGTCACTGGTCTTTGTACATGTCCGATATCTTTTCTATTCCTTCTGAAGAATTTGGTTTGCTTTTTCCAAATCAATGTCAGAATTTAATTGAATATGACATCCTCCCTGTCCGCCATCTTCCTTGAGTGATATGTTCATTGAGATCATAATGCACTTATGTCCAACAAAAGCTCCTATTGTTATCTTCATTCAATGTCCTGTCAGCGGGTGTAATTTTTACTGTAAATATCGTCAGCACACGATGCAATAGAATGTTGATCCCCATATTCTCAAGTTGTAATACAGTGTCAGTTATTTCCCTGCTTCAGAAAAGGTTTCACACAGAAATTATTAACAAAAGTGAGATTGCACAGTATTGGAGGTAACCTTGTGAGACGGGTCAGTAGTTGCTTGCGAGGAAGGAGACAAAAAGTAGGGATAAATGTTGATGGGATTTTGGGTTTTTTCACAAGGGTGTTTAAATTCGAAAGTGAGCAAGTGATGCTTCAGTTATATCGAACCTTGGTCAGACCCCATCTGGAGCACGAGGTTCAGTTTTGGGCACCGCATCGCAGGAAACATGTATTCGTCTTGGAGGGAGTTCAGCGCAGGTTCACCTGAATTACACCGGGGCTTAAAGGGTTAAATTGTGAGGACAGATTGCATAAACTTAGTTTGTATTCCTTGTGTTTAGAATGTTGAGGGGTGTTATATTCGAGTTATTTAAAATGATAAAGAGATTCGATAATGTAGATGCAGAGAAACTGTTTCCTTGGTGGAGATTGGAGAATGAGGGGACATGGTCTTAAAATGAGAGTTATGCCATTTAGGAGGGAAATCAGGAAACACTTTGTTACACAAAGGGCAGTGGAGATCTGGAGCTCGTTTTCCCAAAAGCCTGTCAATGCTCGGTCAATTGAAATTTTAAGGCTGTGATGGATATAACTTTTTATGGTATGAGTATCAAGGGATATGGAACCAAGACAGGTAAATGGAGTTAAGGTGCAGATCAGCCAGGATCTAATGTGATGTCGGAAAAGGCTTGTGGGGCTGAATAACCTCCTCCTGTGTCCCTGTGTAACTGTGCATCAAGCTCCCAAGTCATCAGCATTTCTGCAATGGGAGTTCCATTAATCGCGTGTCCATTTTCAGTGTAACTGGGATAAGTGATTTCTGAAGCTATCCTTGCCGCCCGTGGAGTTCCCGGGGAGCCATTGTAACCGGTTATTGATTGTATAAGTCCGTGTCTCTTTGTATTACTGCTCTCCTTGCGGGTCTGCTCAGTTGCTGTGTTTGTCCGGAGGTGATTATTCTACAGATTACGGGTCAGTTTCAGAAATTCTGGGAATATCACGCCCTAACTGTCCTCCCTCTTCCTTTTGCGATATGCTTATTGATATGATAATGTTCCGTGCTTTAATGGTTATATTCGGGACATTGCACAGAGAGTGAGCCCGGAGACTGAAGGAACGGAGAGCTGGGGAAATAGAAACATTACAGCACAGCAGTAAAGATATTTTTATTTTTAACTGACGACATTGGTGGTTGGATTCTCAGAGTGGTGGATATTCTTTTCTTCATATTCCGTCATTGCACTTGGAAATAGAAACAAGTGTAATTGACGGCAATCGTTGTGTAACCAAATCATTTGTTATTTAAGTGTCACCACTGTTTAAATTGTGACTCTAAGTAAGGCGGGACTATAATTAATAAACCATTGAAACACTGATCCAATTGTTGAATCAATTAATGGTTTAGTGCATGATAAATGTGGCGAATAATTTTAGCAATTTTGTATAATGCTGCATGTTTTAGATAAATAAATTACTGAAATGGTTTGACTCATTACAAAATATTGGTAACATTGGGAAAAAATTATCCCATCACATTTGGTGCATAGTAACTGTGTCCAAACCTTAGAAGTGCCGCCCGAACAGCCCTGTGGGAGCAACTTCACCACATGGACTGCAGCAGTTCAAGCAGAAGGTCCACCTCAACCTGCTCAGGGTCACTGGACAACACCTCATATCTCTTATCTCTGATTCGGGGGCAGTACCTTTACAATATATTTCTGTATCCATGGAGATCCCCCCAGCTGCTTAGCTATTTAAAAATTATACACTCCTAAAATCATGTCATATCATTTCCACCTAAGTGTCTCTTGGCTAAAGTCGGTTCTGCAGGAAGACAGTGAATTATTTCTACTTCACCTACCTTATTTTGCAAAGGCTGTTCCTTCTGCACAGAGTTGTCTCTGATATATATAGTTCTCGTTTTTCTCTCTCTCTGTCTCTGTCTCTCAATCTCAATTTTTCTTTTTCCCTCTCTCTCCCTCTCCCTTTCACTGACTCTCTCTTTTAGTCTCTCCCTATCTCGTTCTATCCGTCTCTCATTCTCTCTCTCTCCCACACACACTTTCTCTCTCTTATTCTGTACCAATTAACCCATGACGCTTCTTTCCATGTCAAGCTGACAACCTGCCATACGACACATTATCCTGAGTGAAACTCTGATATTGTTGATTGTTTATTCCGGATGCTCAGTTGTATATATTTCCCATATCTGCTAGGATGTAATTTTGGAAAATCTTACAGACCAGGGTGACAGGTTCTCAATATTTCTCATGTGTCAGATTAATTTTACAGATGGATTCGTCCAATTCAGAGGTACAACCTTCCCACTAAAACTTTCTGAAGCTGAATCTCGGCAGGTACTTTGTTGTCATGGGTTGGACAGCAGCCGCTATTGTCACTTGCACTGGTCTTTGCTGTAAGCCTCGGATCGCCGCCATCACCTCCCTCTGAAGTTTCATCCATTATCAGAGGTGACAAAAGCGAGGTCGGGAGTGTGCTCCGTCTTACATCATGTGCTTTGGAAGGTTCAATTATTCCTGGGATCACAGAACAAGGTCATCTTCTTTGTTGCTGCTCACACCTGACCTACTCCCCCTTGCGGTGATTGTTGGAGTTTGCCCACATGATGTTGAACTGTTCAAGGCACCGATGTCAGGACCTGGGGTTTCCAGCGAGGGGGAGTCGGTTGATCAGGTGAACTGTCCATCTGACTTTTTCCTGTTCTAACGAAGGGTCATCGACCTGAGATGTTAACTGTGTTTCTCCCTCTACAGATGCTGCCTGACCTGCTGAGTATTTCCAGCATTTTCTGTTTTAATTTCAGATTTCCAGCATCCGCAGTATTTTGCTTTTGTTGAAATGTCCATCTGGTGGTTTGTAAACAGAAACTGGTCGAGTTGACCCACAACAAGTCGCTTTGTAACATGGTGTTTGACATTTGTCTTTTCAACAGTTTGTAGTCATGCCCCCCAGTCTGAGAATCCAACCTGACAAATACGAGCCTGTTCTGACCCCCGCCTGGTATCTGCGCCCCTCTCCTGGCCACGGATCCAAACCCCGCCGATGTTCTTACCCTCGGTGGTCCCCGTTTAGCATTTACCGCATTTCGGGCCGGCTTCATTCTCACTGCTCCTCACCCGTCATTTATCTCCCAATTTATAACTGACCATTCAGTACTTATTTTCAATCACTTTTCTTTCGTTTTGTTTTCATTTGTTCTTCCGTCACTGAACTGCTACTTGTTGCTATTAATTATAACTCATTATCTGGCTGTCCATTTGCTCATACAATTTAAGTTCCGGTAATTTACTCGGAACTCGTCAGGATTCCTTGCACCTCTGAGGAAGCTGCGATGGTGGAAGAGGAGCAGCTCTGAGGAAATTCCCAGAGAATCCATGTTGTTCATGTTTTAATCTTTGCTGATGGCGTTTATTTTCACTTATTTACTCCAGACTCTCTTATACTGAACATTGCAATTTTATGTTAAAATTGTTTTCAACTGCCCAATCCTGGCAGCGGTAACGAGTTCAGTTCCCACCCCCAGATCCTGCAGTAAAGTACATTTCACATCAAATACTGTGAAACTGGCTCCCTTGCTGTAATCTGAAGGCTGATTCCCTGTTTTTGTCTGTTTCCCATTTACAGCGAACGTGATGACGATTGTGATCCTGTCCCGGGGAAAGTGCGGTCTCTCCAGGTGTATCACCCGCTACCTGGTGGCCATGGCGGCGGCGGATCTACTGGTCATTATCACTGATGTGATACTGGTTCGGATTAATGATTATTATTTCCCAACTACCTTCCTGTTCCTCACACCTGTGTGTTCTTTCAACTTCGCCCTGGCTCATGCAGTCACAGATATTTCTGTCTGGTTAACAGTCGCTTTCACTTTTGATCGTTTTGTTACCATTTGTTGCCAGAAGCTGAGGACTAAATATTGCACCGAGAAAACTGCAGCCATGGTTATAGGAACCGTGTGTCTGCTGTTCTGTTTGAAAAACATTCCCTGGTACTTTATATTTGAACACTCCTATACAATCGACAACGTGCCCTGGGGCTGTGATCCAAAACTAGAGTATTACACTCTAACTGCGTGGGTAGTATTTACCTGGATTGATCGCTGTTTCACCCCACTGCTCCCAATATTGCTGATGTTGCTGCTCAATGCTCTGACCGTAGGACACATTTTGGCGGCCAGTAGAGTCCGCAGGAGGCTGAGGAGCAGCAAGAATGATGCCAATCACAATGATCCGGAGATGGAGAACCGAAGGAAATCCATTATTCTACTCTTCGCTATATCCGGAAACTTCATACTGCTCTGGATGACATACGTGATATTTTTCTTATTAATGCGAATTACAAACCATTATTATCATATAGGTTTCAATGACCCAATGATTATCGCAGATTGTACCAGCTATATGCTCCTGCTATTGAGCTGCTGCACAAACACATGTATTTATGCAGTAACACAGACTAAATTCAGAGAGGAGCTGAAGATTGGGATGAAATATCCACTGAGAATAATATTTAAATTAGTTAAGCAACGAAAAGATCGGAGTAATTCCCAGCATTAGACCTGCATTGCATCTCATATCCCATCCTGAGTTCTTTCCATCTTTTACCGGAACCCCAACAGGCTCCATCTCTGCCCCAGGCTTCTCCAGATATAACGCTGGCCTCCATCTGACAAGGCCCGTGTGTTTCCATGTAAGAGTCAGTGAGCAAGGTAGAAGAGCTAGCATCATGTGGATGGTAAGGTTATAAAAGCGGTAGGGGTTTAATTGGATTAAATCAAACTCTGGACACAAAGAAATACAAGACCCAGCATTGAGGTTTAGGCTGATGTGAGAATGGGATGTTGATTGCTGGATGAGCGTCAGAACACGTGGGTTACACCAGTTGAGTGTGAAAGGAGAATAAGCCCGACTGTGATTAATATTTAAATAATATAAGGACATGAACAATAACTGTGGTGGCTTATGTGTGTGGATTGCCTGGAGAACAATAAACAGATCATTAAAACAATCAGCCTGTGCTGTCTTTGGACTTTTACTTTCTCCAGCTCATGCACAGCTTCTCCATCACCGGTGGGACTGTGGGATTTATCGGAACTAAAGCGATGTTGTTTCCTATAGTGAGACTCCTGGACTTGTGCCGATGAACAGTGGTGAACTCCGTTCCCAGCCACTGACTCCATCCCTCTCCCTAACATCTGTCTGCGGCTGACCCGCACTGTTCACAACCTTGGAGTCATATTTGACCCTGGAATGAGCTTCCGAGTATCCGCAGCATAATGAAGACCGCCTATTTCCACCTCAGTAACATCGCCCATCTCCACCCTTGCCTCAGCTCATCCACTGCTGAAACTCTCACCCATGCCTTTGTTACCTCTAGACTTCACTATTCCATCGCACACCTAGCTGGCCTTCCACATTCCACACTATGTAAACTTGAGGTTATCCAAAATTCAGCTGCCTGTGTCCTTACTCGCACCAAGTCCCGTTCACCAATCACCCCTGTGCTCGTTGACCTACTTTGGCTCCGGCTTAAAGCCTCGATTTCAAAATTCCTGTCATAATATTCAAATCCCACCATGGCATCGCCTCTTCCTATCTCTGTAAACTCCTCCAGCCCCACAACCCCCCGAGTTATCTGCGCTCCTCTAATTCTGCCCTCAAGCATCCCTGATTATAATCATTCAACCATTGGTGGCCGTGCCTTCTGTTGCCTCGGCCCTAAGCTCTGGAATTCCCTCCCTAACCCTCTCCACCTCTCTACCTCTCTTTCCTCCATTAAGACACTCCTTAAAACCTACCTCTATGACCAAGTGTTTGTTCACCTGCCCGAATTTCTCCTTATGCATCTCTGTGTCGTTTTTTGTTTTTTTATGCACCTGCGCAGTGCCTTGTGACGATTTACTACTTTAAAGGTGCTATGTAAATAAAAGTTGTTGTTATTGTTGTTGCTTCCAGCATCGAGTTCCCCTGCACTTGTGTCTATGAACAAGGATGCTTCCAATAGTGAGACCCATGTCCCTGTGTCTATAAGCAGTGGCTATGAACGGTGGCATAGTGGTTAGCACTGTTGCCTCACAGCGCCAGGGACCTGGGTTCAAATCCGGCCTCGGGTGACTGTGCAAACTCCACACAGACATTCTCCCCGTGTTTGCATGGGTTTTCTCCGGGTGCTCCGGTTTCCTCCCACAGTCCAAAGATGTGCGGGTTAGGTTGATTGGCCATGATAAAAAATTGGCCCTTAGTGTTAGGGGGGGAATTAAATACGTGGGGTTACAGGGATAGCGCTTGGGTGGGATGGCTGTCGGTGTAGGGACCGGGTGCTAGGGTTTGGATGATCAGCCATGATCTCGTTGAATGGCGGAGCAGGCTCGAAGGGCCGAATGGCCTACTCATGCTCCTATCTTCTATGTTTCCAGTAGTGAGTCCCCTATCCCGGTGTCTATGAACAGCGGTGTTTCCAGTAGTGAGTCCCCTGTCCCGGTGTCTATGAACAGTGGTGTTTCCAGTAGTGAGTCCCCTGTCCCTGTGTCTATGAACAGTGGTGCTTCCAGTAGTGAGTCCCCTGTAAGAGCCATAAAAGCTTAAGAAAATACTTTAAAATAGTGGCTTAATGGCATAATACAGTTAATTTACCTGACCGACTTATTGTATTAAGAAACCCCCTATTTTCTTGCTCCAGTCATATAGTCCGACACCCCCTTCATTCTTGCCACAATGGAAAAGTCCCTAAGCCACACATGGGTGCAGCCATTTTACAGTTTAAACTGCACGTGGTGAAAGAGGCAGAAGCTGTGAGGTTTGGAGCAGTACAGTTTTTGACCGTGTTCGTTTATACGTGTTTGCTTTGTAGTTCCGTTTGTTAAGTGTTATAGTAAACAGTTTAAAAGACAAAGCTACGTTTGGGAACGTTTTATTTCGACACGCGTCTACTCGTTGTTAAAGGCCCCACAGCTCAGTGGCCTGCCTGTTTGGAAACTAAGAAGCGCCACTACATTAGTCAAAAACTTGCTCCCTAAGAAGGAAGGGACGGAATCGTCGGCGAACGTGTACATGAATGGTCACGGAGCCAGACGACAATATAAGAACGCGAAGGTACAGTGACTGCTACTTGCTTTGTTCATTCTATTGAGAAGCTAAATAAGAGCTGCGGGTAAAATGGCCGAGGCCTTGCGGAGCCAGGAGCTTCCCTCAGCCAGAAGGATTGCTAGCCAAAAGAGGGAAATAAAGCTCACCCCAAAGGCAATGGAAGAGAAGTTACATAGAAGCATAGGTGCAAGGAAGGCTAAATTAGCTCAGATAACTGGAAAAATGAAGATAATTGATCGCCTCATGGAAGATAATGCTAATATTAAGAAAGCTGAAGACATAATGTATTACGATTTCTCCAAGCTGCATGAAGAGTTTAATGTACTCAATGAAGATGTATTAGCACTTCTGTCTGAAGAAGAGGGAAACGATGATCAGCACAACTGGTTTGATCTTAAATCAACCAGCATTCAGGACTATATCAAGGCCACGGAACAGTGGATTTTAAAGATTCGACAAGATGCTGATACAGCAGAGAAAGATAAAGTTGACGATGAAGTCGGACCAGACGATAGCACTTCAGAGACTTCCGCCAGACCGAGCAAAAATCGAAAAGAAGGTAGCTCTGTTTCTGGACGCAGGTCAGTCGCTTCCACCACAAGCTCGTCGCGACGCATGAGAGCGGAGGCTGAACGGGCGGCGCTGATGGTGTGCGCAGCATCTTTAGCGGAGAAGCAAGCTCTTGAATGGGAAGAGGCCCAACTGCAGGTCCAAGAGGCCCAACTGCAGGCCCAACAGGCCCAACTGCAGGCCCAAGTGCAGGCCCAACGGGCCCAGGTGCAGGCAAAGAAAGAACAGCTGGAGATAAAAACAGCTATCGAGGTCTCACACGCCAGGTTGAGTGCGTACGAAGATTATGAAGGCTCACGGGAGGGCGGGAGCCACTGCCAGTCAACGTTGTCACATAGAGTTGGATCCAGGGCACCTTCAAGAGTTACAACAGAGCCCGAAGGCAATCCCCTGGCATTACAGCGTGGAAGAGTGGCCTCTCCACTAACAGGAGCACGTGATGCTACCCCAGACGTCAGACGGTCTAGACTAGACCCTGCTGATGACCACCAGAGGCCTGAAGACACAGGGAGAAGCCTATACCGAGTGATGCAACGTCAGAACGAAATTACAGAGATGCTTGTAAAACAACAGAATCTGTTTCGACTCCCTCAAAGAGACATACCAGTGTTCCAAGGCGACCCACTCAAGTATAAGCCCTTCATCAGATCCTTTGAACAAGCCATTGACTCCAAAACAGAGAGCAGCAGTGACAAGTTGTACTACCTGGGACAGTACACCAGTGGTAAACCACAAGACCTGGTCAGAAGCTGTGAACACATGAGACCGGACCGGGGATACATAGAAGCCAGGAAGTTGCTGCAGGAGCACTATGGTAACGAGCTGAAGATAGCCACTGCATATATTGAAAAGGCTACCAAGTGGCCACAGATCAGATCGGAGGACGGAGAGGCATTGAACGCATACGTTCTTTTCCTCATAGGATGTCGCAACACCATGGAGGATGTTGAATTCATGGAAGAGATGGACAATCCTACGACTATGAGAATCATCATCTCTAAGCTTCCTTACAGGATGAGAGAACAATGGAGAAGAACAGCCTTTGAGATAATGGAGAGACGGAAAAGTAGAGCCAGGTTTGCAGACTTAGTGAATTTCATTGACAAACAGGCTAAAATTGCTAGGGACCCATTGTTTGGAAACATCCAGGATGTCAGCCCGACTACTGATGGAAGAGTGAAAGCCAAGCCTGTTGAATCAAAGACTCTCAGGAAAGGTGGTTCCAGGGGAAGCAGCTTTGCAACTATCGTCACTCAGGCCGAGGAAGAAAGGCCCCAGAACTCCTCTACCAAAAGGAGCAGCACAGGGACGTCTGCTGATGCCTTTCAGAAGCCATGCCTATTCTGCCAGAAGAATCATACATTGGATTTCTGCAGCGACATCAAAGCACAGCCACATAAGGACAGAATCGAATTCCTGAAGTGCAACGGCCTATGTTTTGGATGTCTCTCTCAGGGGCACCTGAGTAGAAACTGTAAGCAAATAACAACATGCAGAGAGTGCACTCGGAAACATCCAAGTCTGCTGCATATCCATAAAGAAGAACAAGTCCCTAAGAAGAGTGAAGAAAGCAATACCGACGAGATGGTTGTTTCAAGTGCTCTGGTGTCGCTAGAACCAGAGACTTGCGGACTTACTGGGGCCGGTGACAGTGATTGTATTCTTGCCATCGTACCAGTAAGGATCAAGTCTAAGAGGAGTGAGAAGGTTGTGGAGACTTACGCCTTCATGGATCCAGGTAGTTCAGCAACGTTCTGCACAGAATCACTCATGCTACAGCTGAACGTTAGAGGCAGAAGAACAGCAATTCTATTACGCACCATGGGTCATGAGAAGGCAATGCAAAGTTATATCCTGTCAGAGCTAGAAGTGTGTGGACTTGAAGAGAAGGACTTCATAGACCTGCCTAATGTTTTCACACAGAGGGAGATTCCTGTTAGAATAGGGAACCTAGCCCTGCAGAAGGATGTGGATGGATGGCCTTACCTAGAAAAGGTGCGTCTTCCATACATTGAAGCAGAAATTGGCCTATTAATTGGAACCAATGCCTACAAAACTATGGAGCCATGGCAGGTGATAAACAGCAAGGATGACGGACCCTACGCCGTCAGGACAGCCCTTGGATGGGTAGTCAATGGACTGGTAAGGAGAGATGATGGCAACAAGTCGAACAAGGAGGAACGACAAAATGTCACAGTTAATCGCATCTCTATCGCAAGCATTGAAGAGCTGTTGATACAACAGTTCAACGCAGACTTCTCAGAACGCAGCTGTGAGGAAAAGACAGAGATGTCACAAGAAGACCATCAGTTCAGGGATTTGATGACAAGGTCTACACAGTTCATTGATGGCCACTACCACATTGGTTTGCCACTGAGAAGACAGACCGCGAAGATGCCGAACAATCACTGCATAGCAGAGCAACGCACCATCAGTCTAAAGAGAAAGCTGAACAAGAACCCTGACTTTCACGAAGACTACAAAGACTTCATGAGAAACATCATAGCGAAAGGCTATGCGGTAAAAGTGCCCGAAGAACAGTTGAACAGAGACGATGGAAGGGTCTGGTGCATTCCTCATCACGGGGTGTATCACCCAAAGAAGAAAAAGATCCGTGTAGTGTTTGACTGCGCCGCCTCATTCAGAGGAACTTCGCTGAATGACCAGCTGCTTCAAGGTCCTGATCTTACTAATACCCTCATTGGCGCCTTGACTAGGTTTAGACAAGAGCTCGTTGCCATGATGGCAGACATAGAATCAATGTTCTACCAAGTCAGAATCCCTGATGAAGATGCTGATCTTCTGCGTTTCCTTTGGTGGCCAGATGGCGACGTTAGTCAAGCGATGGTGGAATGTAGAATGGCCGTACACTTGTTTGGAGCCACATCATCTCCCAGCTGTGCAAGCTACGCTCTCAGAAAAACTGCAGAAGATGGCAAAGGCAAAGCACCATCAGAGGCTGTGGAGACAATCTTCAGAAACCTTTATGTCGATGACTGTCTGAAGTCCGTGTCAACAGAAGACGATGCCATCGCACTGTCAAGAGACCTTAGGACTCTGTGTTCGAATGGAGGATTCCATCTGACTAAGTGGATAAGCAACAGCAGAGCAGTTCTAGATACTATCCCAGAAAAGGAAAGAGCCACTGAAGTCAAAGATCTGGACCTGAGCCACGATGTCCTTCCTATCGAGAGAGCTCTTGGTGTACAATGGTGCATCGAGTCAGACACGTTCAACTTCAGGATAATGGTGAACGAAAGACCATCCACAAGACGAGGGATTCTCTCCGTGGTCAGTTCCATCTACGACCCTCTCGGATTCCTGGCACCACTCATTCTGCCGGTGAAGCTGATGCTACGAGAGCTGTGTAGAGACAAGAGAGGATGGGATGAAGATATCCCAGAAGGTCAAGCTCAGAGATGGCACAGATGGCTGACAGATTTGCAACAACTTTCTAGCTTCAACGTCAGTAGAAGCATCAAGCCCGCGAGTTTTGGAGTTACAAAGACGGCTCAACTACATCATTTCTCGGACGCCAGTGAGGACGGCTATGGCACGGCTACCTACCCCTTGCTGACAAATCAACAGGGCCAGAAACATTGTGCCTTCCTCATGGGAAAATCCAGGGTGGCTCCGCTGAAGCAGGTCACCATCCCGAGACTGGAATTGACGGCAGCGGTTGTTGCAGTTAAAGTCGACCAGGTGATGCGTAAAGAGTTACAGCTCCCATTCGAAGAATCTGTGTCCTGGACGGATAGCACGACGGCGCTGAAGTAGATAGAGAATGAGAAGATATGCTTCGAGACCTTCGTAGCAAACAGAATCTCATCCATTAGAGAAGCTACACAACCATCTCAATGGAGGTATGTAAACACCTCATTAAACCCAGCAGATCAAGCCTCACGGGGATTGAAGGCTGAAAACTTCACGAGGAGCGAAACTTGGATACAAGGCCCAAGTTATCTGCTGGAAACAGAGAGATCATGGCCAGAAAGGCCAGATATGCCAAGTCAGATTGCTGAAGACGACGTCGAAGTCAAGAGATCAGTCACAGTAAATCTCATAAATACGAAAGAGAACTTCGACACAGTGAACAAGCTTGTTAACCATTTCTCAGGATGGCACCAGTTGAGGAAAGCAGTTGCATGGTTCCTAAGGTTGAAAGAGTTGCTGCTACACCGGAGCGGTAAGAGAAAAGAGTACCGAGCCACTATCAGTCAGTCTGAAAGTAACCCTGATAAGCAGAGAATGCTTCTACAGCAGTACATGCATCAGCACAAGACCACATTGGGCAAGAATTCACTGACCGTGGAGGATTTGGCCAAGGCTGAGAAGGAGATAGATCGCTTCAGTCAAAGACAAAGATACCCAGAAGAAATCGAAGCTCTACAGCGAAATACTCCAATCAAGAAAGGCAGTCATATCTGCAAGCTGGACCCTACACTGCAAGATGGAGTACTGAGGGTGGGAGGGAGACTAAACAAATCTGCTATGCCAGAGGAGGCCAAGCATCCTGCTATCCTTTCTAAGGACCTCCGGGTTGCTACTCTCATTCTTCAGCATATACACCAGAGTATTGGACACAGTGGGAGGAATCACGTGCTTGCGAAGCTAAGACAAAGATACTGGATTCCAGGAGCAAATTCCGTAATAAGAAAAATACTCTCTGAATGCATTGTTTGCAGACGGTTACACGCTAGAGCTGGGGAGCAGAAAATGGCAGACCTGCCTGAAGACCGTTTGTTACCAGACAAGCCCCCATTTACAAACGTAGGGGTGGACTATTTCGGGCCTTTCGAGGTAAAGCGAGGATGGAGCTTTGTCAAGAGATATGGTGTGCTTTTCACTTGTTTGACCATCAGAGCAGTTCATATTGAGGTGGCACACACGCTTGACACTGATTCCTGTATTAACGCCTTGCGGCGCTTTGTCTGTAGAAGAGGACAGGTGTCCATTACGCGTTGTGATAATGGCACCAATTTCGTCGGAGCGGAGAGAGAACCACGGGAAGCGATTGAAGGTTGGAATCAGCTTAAAATACAGGAAGCCATGATGCAAACGGGAATTAAGTGGCTGCATCCCACCACGGAGGTGTCTGGGAAAGACAGATACGCACCGTAAGAAAACTACTCAGTTCTGTACTGAAGCAGCAAGCGCTTGACGACGAGGGAATCCAAACCGTTCTGTGCGAGGTTGAAGCCATCATTAATGACCGACCGATAACTAAGACATCAGATGATCCCAATGACCTCGAAGCCCTGACTCCGAACCACCTGTTGTTGTTGAAAACACAGCCAGCCATGCCCCCGGGAGTCTTCAACAAGGAAGATTTGTATGCCCGTCGGAAGTGGAGGCAAGTTCAGTATATGTCAGACCTTTTTTGGACCAGATGGACAAGAGAATACTTACCTCTGCTACAGGAGCGTCAAAAATGGTCCAAAACAAAGAGGAACTTCATTGTCGGAGACATTGTCTTAATCGTGGATGATTCAGCCCCTAGAAATTCTTGGTTGATGGGAAAAATAATTAAGACCATGCCAGACTCCAGAGGCGTTGTTCGTCGTGTTTGTTTGCAAACCAAGACCAGTACCCTGGAAAGACCGATCACAAAGCTCTGCCTGCTACAAGAAGTAGCGTGAAAGGTTCCTGAACGAAAAAAGTGGACATTTGTATTGTAAATATGTTGAACTCATTAGTTTATGACTCTTAAGAATGTTTGAGTAATTGATTTGCTTCATGTGCCGAGTCAATTAGGGGCCGGAATGTAAGAGCCATAAAAGCTTAAGAAAATACTTTAAAATAGTGGCTAAATGGCATAATAGTTAATTTACCTGACCGACTTATTGTATTAAGAAACCCCCTATTTTCTTGCTCCAGTAGTATAGTCCGACACCCCCTTCATTCTTGCCACAATGGAACAGTCCCTAAGCCACACATGGGTGCAGCCATTTTACAGTTTAAACTGCACGTGGTGAAAGAGGCAGAAGCTGTGAGGTTTGGAGCAGTACAGTTTTTGACCGTGTTCGTTTATACGTGTTTGCTTTGTAATTCCGTTTGTTAAGTGTTATAGTAAACAGTTTAAAAGACAAAGCTACGTTTGGTAACGTTTTATTTCGACACGCGTCTACTCGTTGTTAAAGGCCCCACAGCTCAGTGGCCTGCCTGTTTGGAAACTAAGAAGCGCCACGACATCCCCTGCACCGGTGTCTATGAACAGCAGTGTTTCCAGCAGTAAGTCCCCAGTCCCGGTGTCTATGAACAGTGGTGTTTCCAGCAGTGAGTCCCCTGTCCCGGTGTCTATGAACAGTGGTGTTTCCAGTAGTGATTCCCCTGTCCTGGTGTCTAAGACTCCAGTAGTGAGTCCCCTGTCCCGGTGTCTATGAACAGTGGTGTTTCCAGTAGTGAGTCCCCTGTCCCGGTGTCTATGCACAGTGGTGTTTCCAGTAGTGAGTCCCCTGTCCCGGTGTCTATGAACAGTGGTGTTTCCAGTAGTGAGTCCCCTGTCCCGGTGTCTATGAACAGTGATGTTTCCAGTAGTGTGCCCCCTGTCCCAGTGTCTATGAACAGTGGTGTTTCCAGTAGTGAGTCCCCTATCCCGGTGTCTATGAACAGTGGTGTTTCCAGTAGTGAGTCCCCTGTCCCGGTGTCTATGAACAGTGGTGTTTCCAGTAGTGAGTCCCCTGTCCCGGTGTCTATGAACAGTGATGTTTCCAGTAGTGTGCCCCCTGTCCCGGTGTCTATGAACAGTGGTGTTTCCAGTAGTGAGTCCCCTGTCCCGGTGTCTATGAACAGTGGTGTTTCCAGTAGTGAGTCCCCTGTCCCGGTGTCTATGAACAGTGATGTTTCCAGTAGTGAGTCCCCTGTCCCGGTGTCTATGAACAGTGGTGTTTCCAGTAGTGTCCCCTGTCCCGGTGTCTATGGACAGTGGTGTTTCCAGTATTGAGTCCCCTGTCCCGCTGTCTATGGACAGTGGTGTTTCCAGTAGTGAGTCCCCTGTCCCGGTGTCTATGGACAGTGGTGTTTCCAGTAGTGAGTCCCCTGTCCCTGTGTCTATGAACAGCGGTGTTTCCAGTAGTGAGTCCCCTGTCCCGGTGTCTATGAACAGTGGTGTTTCCAGTAGTGTCCCCTGTCCCTGTGTCTATGAACAGTAGTGTTTCCAGTAGAGTCCCCCGTCCCGGTGTTTATGAACAGTGGTGTTTCCAGTAGTGAGTACCCCCCGCTGAATTCCCCCCCCGCCGAATTCCCCCCCGCCGAATTACCCCCCGCCGAATTATCCCCCCCGCCGAATTTCCCCCCCGCTGAATTTCCCCCCCACGCTACTCACTTCCCCCCATCTAATACCCCTGAGCTACTCACTTCCCCCCGTCTAATACCCCCGTGATACTCTTCTCCCCCCAGCTTGTCTAATACCCGTGATAATCTCTTCTTCACCCCCGTCTAATACCCGTGATACTCTTTCCCCCCCAATACCCGTGATACTCTGTTCTCTCCCGTCTAATACCCATGACTATAGCTCCGTGACATCCCCCCTATAATACAACCCATTAAAATCTCCCATAATACCCCTGCATACTACACCCTCATGAAGTTACCCCACCGTGAAACCCTCCACCTATAATTTTCCCCCCGTTTATTCCCCGTGAATTCCCCCCGCTTGTAGAATTCCCCTCGCTTATCTCCTGCGCCCCCCCTGCTGTATTGTCCACCCGTGTGCCACTCCTGTACAATAACTCCCCCTGTATAATTCACCCCATCTCCCTGTACACTCCGCCCCCTGTACCTCTCTCCCTCTGTGAAACTCCTTCCCTCCTCCCCCTTGGTGAAACACCACCCCCCCCTGTATAAGACCCCCACATATCTCCATCCATGTATAATCACCCCGCCCTGACAATCTCCCTCCCCACCGCTGGTGAAACTCCACAGCCCCCCCTGTATAAAACCCCCATATATCTCCATCCATGTATAATCCCCCCGCCCGCCCTGTCAATCTCCCTCCCCACCGCTGGTGAAACTCCACAGCCCCCCCTGTATAAGACCCCCATATATCTCCATCCATGTATAATCCTGCCCGCCCTGTCAATCTCCCTCCCTACCGCTGGTGAAACTCCACAGCCCCCCCTGTATAAGACCCCCATATATCTCCATCCATGTATAATCGCCCCGCCCTGTCAATCTCCCTCCCCACCGCTGGTGAAACTTTATTTTGCCCCGTGTGTGAAGCACTCACTTAACTGGTGTGGCTCCAAATGACAACTCTCTTTAATTTGCTTTAATTCACATCCAAACAAACAAACAATGTAAAACACTTCCCCCGCACCGAGCACAAAATGGCTGCCCCCCCACACCGAGCACAAAATGGCTGCCTCCCCCCGCACCAAGCACAAAATGGCTGCCTCCCCACACCGAGCACAAAATGGCTGCCTCCCCCTGCACCGAGCACAAAATGGCTGTGGCCGCTCACTCAGTCGGTGGCTGTATAATGAGTGTCTGGAACCTAATGGGAGAGAGATTGAGAAGCCTGGGAATACAGGAGGGTGAGAGTGTGAGATGGGGGGCATTAGAGATCAGAGGTGGGTGCAGACGTGGAGCAAGAGATGACGGGCATTCCCAACCTTCCCGCACAGTACCATCCCAGCTCCAGGTATGTTCCTCACTGCAGGAAGGTGTTTACCCCCCGCCAACCCCCATCAGTGTAGTGGGAAACAAAACCTGAGCTGGGTGTCCCTGAACAGAGAAAAGACACACAGAGATTTGGGTGACATAGGAGGCCATTCAGCCCTTCGAGCCTGTCCCACCAATGTGAGATTGTGGCTGATCTGCACCTCGACTCCATTTACCCACAGGAGAGAGGCAGAGACGTAGAGGGAAAGAAACTGTTTGACTTGGCGTTATACAACAAACCGGGTGATGGTGAATCAGCCTCCCGTTTCACATCTCGCCCTATTGTAACATTGATGGAAATCAACCTCGGGAGAGATGTGACGCAGGATTCTGGTTTATTGTCACTGGGTTCACACTGTGGCACCGGGTCAACATCTGGCCCAGTGAGAGGGACTGAGGAGCAGAAAGCAGAGATACGGAAAGTGAGAAGGACAAAGAGGCAGAACAGAGTGAAAGGGAGCAAGATTGGGAATAAGAGAGAGAGAGGGAGCCAGAACCAGTGAGAGGAGCGGAGAGCAGAAGACAGAGAAACTGAGATTCAAAATAGAAAGAGAGGCAGATGGACAAAGAGAGAGGGAGAGAGTGGCTGGCAGAGAGAGAGAGAGAGAAAGTTAGGGAGAGAGGCAGATATGGAGAGTTGGAGATCGAGAAAGACAGAGAGTGCTGCAGAGAAAGAGTTGGAGAGTCAGAGATATCAAGAAAGATGTAGATACAAAGAAGATTCGAGAGGGAGATGAAGGGATGCAAAGATTAACGTTGCAGGAAGAGATAAAGAACAATGGAGAGAGAGAGAAGCCTGTGGCCCAGACAACATCAAAAATGAAATGCTAAAGTTCAGTAATATGGAGATGCAGGGTGCGATACTCAAACTATTCAACATCATATTACGCTCAGGCTGTTTTCCCGATATCTGGTGCCAAGGACTAATCTCCCCCATATATAAAAGTGGAAACAAATCAGACCCAAATAACTACCGCGGCATCTGTGTCAACAGTTGTCTAGGGAAGTTATTCTGCAGTATTCTAAATAGTAGATTACTTGATTTTCTTAACAAACATAATATCCTCAGAAAAAACCAAATAGGCTTTCTTCCAAAACACCGCACCGCCGACCATATCTATACCCTTCACACCCTCATCGAAAAACATAAACACCAAACAAAAAATGGGAAAATATTCGCCTGTTTCATCGACTTCAAGAAAGCCTTTGACTCTATATGGCACGAAGGGCTCTATTATAAACTTCTTCAGTGTGGAATAGGGGGCAAAGTCTATGACCTTATTAAATCAATGTATCTGAAAAACAAATGCGGGGTCAAAATTGGAGACAAACGCACCGATTTCTTCACCCAGAGAAGAGGCGTCCGGCAGGGCTGCAATTTGAGCCCGACCCTGTTCAACATATACATAAATGAATTAGCAGACATGCTGGAGCAAAGCGAGTCACCAGGTCTCCGTCTCCTGGATGGAGAAGTGAAGTCCCTGTTCTATGCGGACGACCTGGTTCTGCTGTCTCCCACAGAACAGGGATTACAGCAACAACTAGACCTACTCGACAAATACTGCCAAAATTGGGCTCTAACAGTAAATCTAAAGAAAACCAACATCATGATTTTTCAGAAAAGACCCAGATGTCACGAAAACAAATACCAGTTTACCCTCAGTGATACCACTATAGGACACACTATGAGCTACACCTACCTTGGTCTAACTATTACAGCATCAGGGAGCTTCAGCATAGCAGTGAATGCACTAAAAGAAAAAGCCCGAAGAGCCCTATATGCAATAAAAAGAAAATTCTACAACATCCAAATCCCAATCAAAATCTGGCTCAAAATTTTTGACAGCATAATCCTGCCCATTGCACTGTACGGTAGTGAAGTATGGGGCCCGCTAAATCACCAAAGCTACACTAAATGGGAAAAACACACAATAGAAGCCCTACATGCAGAATTCTGCCGAAGCATCCTTCGCACCCAAAGAAAAACGCCAACAAATGCATGCAGAGCCAAACTAGGCAGATACCCACTGATAATAAACATCCAAAAACGAGCACTAAACTTCCTAAATCACCTCAAATCTAGCTCCCCAGACACCCTTCATTTCAAAGCCTTTCAGACCCAAGAGCTAAACCCAGAAAAGAGTCCCCTGAGTCAGCTGCTACTGAAACTAAGTACTCAGCCGGACCCTGACCAGCCCCAGACCAACACAGCCGTCCAAACACCAATCCGAGTGAACCAAATCATTAAAAAATGCAAAGAAACCTACCTGGAACATTGGAACAAAATAACCGAAAGCCAAAGCAGATTAGAATGTTACCGGGCCCTAAAAAGAGAATATAAACTGGCAGATTACCTCACGACCATCAGAGACACAAAACAGAGACAGACCCTCACCAGGTACAGACTAAGCGACCACCAACTGGAAATTGAAAAAGGCAGATACAAGAAATCCTGGCAGCCTAGAGAGAATAGAATATGCGATCAATGTCTGGCTGGCGAGGTTGAAACAGAAATGCATTTCCTCCTAAAATGCGAAAAATTCAACACATCAAGAAACATATTATTCAACAAGCTAAGCCAAACAACCCCAGATTTCAAGGAATTGGATGATCTGTCAAAATTGAGATTAGTCCTAGGAGAAGGAGACAGACCATACCTTGGGGCTAAATATGTAACAACATGTCACAACCTGAGGACTGTTTAAAAGTAAGACTGTTTAAAATTAATATTGAACGTACCAAATGAAGTAGAAAGACTGTTTAAAATTAATATTGTTTAAAAGTAATATTGTATATACCCAACAAATGTCAAATCGATTGACACTTACAGAATGTTGGAAAACTGTACCTTTTTGCTATGTAAGCTTTGGCAATATGGTTCTCTGTAAACTTTCATGCCAATAAAGCATTTGAACTGAACTGACTGACGTAGAGATACAGATATAACGAAAGATGTGCCGATACAGAGATCTGACTCGAGAGGGAGGGAGGTGGAGCGTAGAATATACAGCTTACAGTGGGCGATCTGGAGAACTAACTCCAGTGGAAATTCAAGCCCCCCGATGTGTCTACAGGGACAGGTTTCTCTGACTGACTGTACGGCCTGGCCTGCGTGTGTCTCTGTCACTGGTCCCAGGCTGTAAGGGACAGGCAGAGAGATGGGGAAATAGAGAGAGAGGGAATTGTACAAGTTTACAGCACAGAAGGAGGCCATTCGGCCCCTCATGTCTGTGCCGGCCGATTTATAAAGCTATCCAGCCTAATCCCACTCTCCTGCTCTGGGTCCGTCGCCTTATCGGTTACGGCACTTCTCGTGCATATATGGCCCTTGGTTATTGACCTCTCTGCTGGGGAAGAGCAGTCCTTCCCATCCACTCTATCTAGGCCCCTCATCATTTTATACACCTCCATTTAATCTCCCTCAGTCTCCTCTATTCCAAAGAAAACCAACCCCGCCTATCCAGTCTTTCCTCATAGCTAATAAAGGAAAGTATCTAGTCTGCCATCTTCAGTGCCTGTTCTTCAGAGGTAGAGAGAGAGAGGGTGGTGCAGAAAGATGTACAAGTTACATTGGGGGGAGCAAGCGATGGCAATGAATCGCGGGCTGTTAAAACAGACACTGATACGCTTATCAATTACTCCATAAAAGGCGATGAATTAGGATAGTAATGAAAAGGTTTTTATTAACTAAAGAACAGAGCATGCCTCTCGTGGACAGCTGGTTCCAAGAAGGAAGTGGGTTGCCGAGCAGCCACCTTTATACCAGGTCATGTAGGTGCAGCCAGCAGAGGCATGCATTGGTACACAGTGAGTAGCAAGAGGTAACAATGTGCACTAACGATAACAGTAGTGAACAACAGTGAAAACAATAACAGTGGTTTACCACATTCACCCCTTGTTTAAAATTGAGTCCGGCGGGGTGAAGTGTACTAAAAGTTCGTGTAGGTAAGTCTATCAGGAGGCCTTGTATGCCGTCCTGATCGTCGTCGCAGCGGCGGCGGTGGTGCAGTATCCAACGTCGAATCTGGTGTCTGAGTGGACGACGAGGCATCCTGGGGCTCCGGCATGCCGTCTACAGGGGTTGGGTTGGGAGAAGTGGTGGATAATAACGGTGGTGATTCAGGGGCGCCCGAGGGTGCGAGGTCTCGTATGGAGACCGTGTCCTCCCGCCCGTCTGGGTATGCCACGTAGGCATACTGGGGGTTGGCGTGTAGGAGGTTCACCCTCTCGACCAGGGGGTCCGTTTTATGGGTCCTCACGTGCCTCCGCAGTAGGACGGGCCCAGGAGAAGTCAGCCATGTCGGTAGCGAGGTTCCCGATGTGGACTTCCTGGGGAAAATGAACATTTGCTCATGAGGGGTGGCTTTAGTGGCAGTACAAAGCAGTGACCAGATGGAGTGGAGCGCCGCAGGGAGGGCCTCCTGCCAGCGAGAGGTCGGAAGGCCCTTAGATTTTAAGGCTAAGAGGACGGCCTTCCAAACCGTCGCATTCTCTCTTTCCACCTGGCCGTTCCCCCGGGGATTGTAGCTGGTGGTCCAGCTCGTAGCAATACCTCTCCCGAGCAGGTACTGATGAATTTCGTCGCTCATGAAAGATGAGCCCCGGTCGCTATGTATATAGCTAAGGAACCCGAACAAGGCGAAGAGGTCATTCAGACATTTGATGACCGTGGTACTGGTCATGTCTGGGCAAGGGATGGCAAAAGGGAAACGGGAGTACTCATCAACTATGTTGAGGAAGTACACGTTGCGGTCAGAGGAAGGGAGGGGCCCCTTAAAGTCGATGCTCAAGCGCTCGAAGGGGCGAGTGGCCTTGATCAGGCGAGCTCTGTCTGGCCTATAAAAATGCGGTTTGCATTCGGCACAGATTTGGCAGTTCCTGGTCATAGTCGTGACCTCCTCGATGGAGTAGGGCAGGTTGCGGGACTTAATGAAGTGGCAGAATCTGGTGACCCTGGGGTGGCAGAGGTCATTGTGGAGGGTCCGCAGTCTATCAACTTGCGCGTTGGCGCATGTACCTCGTAATAGAGCATCTGGGGGCTCATTGAGTTTCCCGGGCCGGTACAAGGTATCGTAATTGTAGGTGGAGAGTTCAATTCTCCACCTCAAGATCTTGTCGTTCTTGATTTTGCCCCTCTGCTTATTATTGAACATAAAAGCAACTGAACGCTGGTCAGTGAGAAGGGTAAATCGTTTTCCGGCCAGGTAATGCCTCCAGTGTCGCACCGCTTCCACAATAGCCTGGGCCTCCTTTTCGACAGAGGAGTGTCGAATCTCGGGGCCCTGGAGGGTCCTTGAGAAAAAGGCCACGGGTCTCCCCGCCTGGTTAAGGGTTGCAGCTAGGGCGAAGTCGGATGCATCGCTCTCCACTTGGAAAGGGATGGACTCATCCACTGCGTGCATTGTGGCCTTCGCAATATCACTCTTGATAAGAGTGAAGGCAGCACCCGCCTCTGATGTCAGGGGGAAGGAGGTGGACTTGATGAGGGGTCTGGCTTTGTCCGCATAGTTGAGCACCCACTGAGCATAGTAAGAGAAAACCCCCAGGCATCTCTTCAGTGCTTTTAGGCAGTGGGGGAGGGGGAGCTCCATAAGGGGGCGCATTCTGTCGGGGTCAGGCCCGATGACTCCATTCTCCACTACGCAGCCGAGGATGGCAAGGCGCATGGTGCGAAACATACATTTCTCTTTATTGTATGTTAGATTCAGCCGCTGGGCCGTACGGAGGAATTTCGCTAGATTAACGTCATGGTCCTGCTGGTCGTGGCCACAGATGGTGACGTTATCCAGATAAGGAAAGGTGGCCTGCAGCGCATTCTGGTCAACCATCCGGTCCATCTCCCTTTGGAAGACCGAAACCCCGTTGGTGACGCCGAAGGGGACCCTAAGGAAGTGGTAGAGGCGGCCGTTTGCCTTGAAGGTGGTATACTGGCGGCCCTCATGGTGGATAGGGAGTTGGTGGTATGCTGACTTAAGGCCAATGGTGGAGAATAGCCTGTATTGCACGATCTGGTTGACCATATCAGATATGCGGGGAAGGGGGTATGCGTCCAGCTGGATGTACCGGTTTATGGTTTGGCTGTAGTCGATGACTAGACAGCGTTTATTGGCGGTCTTAACAACTACAACCTGGGCTCGCCAGGGGCTGGTGCTCCCTTCGATAATGCCCTCCTTCAGGAGTTGCTCCACCTCAGCGCTAATAAAAGCTCTGTCCCCGGCGCTGTACCGCCCGCTCTTGGTAGCGATGGGTTTACAGTCGCGGGTCAGGTTAGCGAACAAGGGAGGGGGGGGGACTTTGAGTGTGGAAAGGCTGCAAGTGGTGCGCGGCGGGCGATTTAAAAGCTGTTGGTTGCAGACTGTGAGCGGGGGAAGTGGTCCACCGTATGCCAATGTGACACTTTTGAGGTGGCACTGAAAATCCAACCCTAGCAGAACGGCAGCGCAAAGATGGGGCAGGACAAGAAGTTTAAAATTTTTATATTCAGTGCCCCTAACCGAAAGGGTCACCACACAGTTGCCGCCGACGTCCGTTGAATGGGACTTGGACGCCATAGAAATCTGATGGCGCGTTGGCAGGACCGTGAGGGAGTGGCTACGCACCATTTTGGGGTGAATAAAACTCTCCGTGCTCCCGCTGTCAAATAGGCAAGTAGTGGCGCGGCCGTTTACCGTAATGTCCATCATGGACCTGGACAGATGATGAGGGAGAGCTTGATCCAGTGTAACGGAGGCCAGTGTATGGCTGAGTGAGCTGATATGGTCGTCCGACGAGACGGTGGTCGAGTCCGGAGACAAATTGGCGGTTGAGTGCGGCGGGCAAAATGGCGGTGGCCATGATTCCGATCCCCACGCGGCCGGAGGTGCACAAAATGGCGGAGAAGATGGCTGCCCCCACGGTTCACATGCGGCGCTGCTGGCGCTCGCGGGTTTCCCTCTGCAGGCGTTGGCGTAATGGCCTTTCTTCCCACAGCCAGAGCAGGTAGCGGTCTTCGCCGGGCAGCGCGCTCTAGGGTGGTTTAACTGGCCACAGAAATAGCATTTTTGGGCCTGGTTACAGGACATCATTGCAGTAGTTGGTACCGGGGGCGGCGGTCCCAGTTGATTTCGGGACATCGCTGCAGTAGTTGGTAACGGGGGCGGCGGTCCCATGTCCCAAGGTCGCGATGACCATGGCGCGGCCCCGTTACGTGAGTATGCTTCGAGGTTTCGGTGGGCCGCATCTAGTGAGAGCGCGAGGGCTACGGCCGTCTTCAGTTCGAGCTCTTTGCTTTCGAGCAGTCTCTGCCGGGAGTAGTCGGACTGGAGGCCCTTAACGAAGGCATCACAGGTAAGTCCCTCGGCGTGCGTCACAGCCGTTACCGCCTTACAGTCGCAGTCCCTGCAGAGCGTCTGTAACGCCCGTAAAAATTGGTACACAGTGAGTAGCAAGAGGTAACAATGTGCAATAACGATAACAGTAGTGAACAACAGTGAAAACAATAACAGTGGTTTACCACAGACACATTGGGGGCCAGGCAGGCAGCCTGTGCTGAGGGGGCCTCGGTCACTCTCCTCCCTGTGAAGGAAGCACTTCTCCAGGATTCCACCTCCCAAAAGACTCTCTCTCTGCATCGTCACGTTGCAGCTTCTGAAGAGAGAGAAATGAAAATTGATTAAAAGAAAGCACGCAATGAATTAAAAAACTACATGCACAGCTCTGACCCAGGAAATGGAGTTTTTTTTGCTGATTTGTCAACATTTACTGGTTTCTAAAAATTTCCCAATCCTCTGGCCTAACACTAATCTTGGCAAAATTGTCTGCCTTTTCTTTCAATGTGATCCCATCTTTAACTCCCTTAGTTAGCCACGGATGGTGCATCCTCCTCGTAGAGCCTTTCTTTCTCACTTGATGAAATATCTCCTTAAATGTCTGCCACTGCTGAGCTAGCGTCTTACCCTTTCATCTATTTTCCCAGTCCGCTTCAGCCAACTCTGTCCTCGTACCCTTGTAATTGCCTTTATTTCAGTTTAGGACACTAGTTTCAGACCCAAGTTTCTCACCCTCAAAATGAATTTGAAATTCTACCAATCACTCTTTCTTAGGGGATCCTTTACTATGAGATCATTAATTAATCCTGTCTCATTACACATTACCAGATCTAAAATAGCATCTCCCACTTCTGGCATTGAACAGTCACCTCCATCTGCGTCCCCCCCTCTCTCTCCCCATCGCTTGTTCTCTCTCCCCCTCTCTCTGTTCCTATCTAGCTCCCCATCTCTGTCGCTCTTTTTCATTCACTCATCTGCTCTCTCTCTCTGATTCTTTCCCTCTATCTCAGCTTTAATCTTGATTAAAATGTATTCTGAAATGTTTCTGTCTCAACATTTAAAATAACGACAAATCCAATTGCATTTTTTATGTTAAGGGGGAAAATTCGGTTGCAATGCAAAAAGAGAGAGAGCGAGCGAGAGAAAGCTAGAGAGATAAAACAACAACAATTATATTTGTATAGTGCCTTTAATGTAGTGAAACCTCCCAGGGAGCTGCACAGGAGTGTTATAAAACAAAATTTGACATCGAGCCACATAAGAGAAAGATGGCGAGAGAGAGACAGACAGAGAAAGCTGGCGAGAGAGAGACCGAGAAATCTGGCGAGAGAGGGAGACAGAAAGCTGGCGAGAGAGAGACAGAGAAAGCTGGCAAGAGAGAGACAGAGAAAGCTGGCGAGAGAGAGACAGAGAAAGCTGGAGAGAGAGACAGAGAAAGCTGGCGAGAGAGAAAGAGAAAGCTGGCGAGAGAGAGACAGAGAAAGCTGGAGAGAGAGAGACAGAGAAAGCTGGCGAGAGAGAGAGAGAAAGCTGGCGAGAGAGAGAGACAGAGAAAGCTGGAGAGAGAATCAGAGAAAGCTGGAGAGAGAGAGACAGAGAAAGCTGGCGAGAGAGAGAGACAGAGGAAGCTGGCGAGAGAGAGAGAGAGAGAGAAAGCTGGCGAGAGAGAGAGACAGAGAAAGCTGGCGAGAGAGAGAGACAGAGAAAGCTGGCGAGAGAGAGAGACAGAGAAAGTTGGCGAGAGAGAGACAGAGAAAGCTGGCGAGAGAGAGACACAGAAAGCTGGCGAGAGAGAGACAGAGAAAGCTGGCGAGAGAGAGACTGAGAAAGCTGGAGAGAGAGAGACAGAGAAAGCTGGCGAGAGAGAGAGAGAAAGCTGGCGAGAGAGAGAGAGAAAGCTGGTGAGAGAGAGAGACAGAGAGAGCTGGCGAGAGAGAGAGACAGAGAAAGCTGGCGAGAGAGAGAGAGAGAAAGCTGGCGAGAGAGAGACAGAGAAAGCTGGAGAGAGAGAGACAGAGAGAAAGCTGGCGAGAGAGAGAGAGAAAGCTGGCGAGAGAGAGAGAGAAAGCTGGTGAGAGAGAGAGACAGAGAGAGCTGGCGAGAGAGAGAGACAGAGAAAGCTGGCGAGAGAGAGAGAGACAGAGAAAGCTGGCGAGAGAGAGAGACAGAGAAAGCTGGCGAGAGAGAGACAGAGAAAGCTGGCGAGAGAGAGAGAAAGCTGGAGAGAGAGAGAGAGAGAGAGAGAGAAAGCTGGTGAGAGAGAGAGAGAGAGAGAAAGCTGGAGAGAGAGAGAGAGAAAGCTGGAGAGAGAGACAGAGAAAGCTGGAGAGAGAGACAGAGAAAGCTGGCGAGAGAGAGAGAGAAAGCTGGCGAGAGAGAGACAGAGAAAGCTGGCGAGAGAGACAGAGAAAGCTGGCGAGAGAGACAGAGAAAGCTGGCGAGAGAGAGACAGAGATAGCTGGTGAGAGAGACAGAGAAAGCTGGCGAGCGAGAGAGAGAGAAAGCTGGCGAGAGAGAGAAAGCTGGCGAGAGAGGGAGAGAAAGCTGGGGAAAGGGAGAGAGAGAGAGAGAGACAGAGAAAGCTGGAGAGCGAGACAGAGAAAGCTGGAGAGAGAGAGAAAGCTGGCGAGAGACAGACAGAAAGCTGGCGAGAGAGAGACAGAGACAGAGACAGACACAACCTGAGGACTCTTTAAAATTAAGACTGTTTAAAAATAATATTGAACGTACCAAATGAAGTACAAAGACTGTTTAAAATTAATATTGTTTAAAAGTAATATTGTATGTACCCAACAAATGTCAAATCGATTGACACCTACAGAATGTTGGAAAACTGTACCTTTTTGCTATGTAAGCTTTGGCAATATGGTTCTCTGTAAACTTTCATGCCAATAAAGCATTTGAATTGGAATTGGAATTGCAATTGGAAAGCTGGAGAGAGAGACAGAGAAAGCTGGTGAGAGAGAGACAGAGAAAGCTGGCGAGAGAGAGAGAGAGAAAGCTGGCGAGAGAGAGAGAGAAAGCTGGAGAGAGAGAGAAAGCTGGAGAGAGAGAAAACGAGCACCAAACTTCCTAATCACCTCAAATCTAGCTCCCCAGACACCCTTCATTTCAAAGCCTTTCAGACCCAAGAGCTAAACCCAGAAAAGAGTCCCCTGAGTCAGCTGCTACTGAAACTAAGTACTCAGCCGGACCCTGACCAGCCCCAGACCAACACAGCCGTCCAAACACCAATCCGAGTGAACCAAATCATTAAAAAATGCAAAGAAACCTACCTGGAACATTGGAACAAAATAACCGAAAGCCAAAGCAGATTAGAATGTTACCGGGCCCTAAAAAGAGAATATAAACTGGCAGACTACCTCACGACCATCAGAGACACAAAACAGAGACAGACCCTCACCAGGTACAGACTAAGCGACCACCAACTGGAAATTGAAAAAGGCAGATACAAGAAATCCTGGCAGCCTAGAGAGAATAGAATATGCGATCAATGTCTGGCCGGCGAGGTTGAAACAGAGATGCATTTCCTCCTAAAATGCGAAAAATTCAACACATCAAGAAACATATTATTCAACAAGCTAAGCCAAACAACCCCAGATTTCAAGGAATTGGATGACCTGTCAAAATTGAGATTAGTCCTAGGAGTAGGAGACAGACCATACCTTGGGGCCAAATATGTAACAACATGTCACAACCTGAGGACTGTTTAAAATTAAGACTGTTTAAAATTTTTATTGAACGTACCAAATGAAGTACAAAGACTGTTTAAAATTAATATTGTTTAAAAGTAATATTGTATGTACCCAACAAATGTCAAATCGATTGACACCTACAGAATGTTGGAAAACTGTACCTTTTTGCTATGTAAGCTTTGGCAATATGGTTCTCTGTAAACTTTCATGCCAATAAAGCATTTGAATTGAAAAATTGAATTGAATTGAGAAAGCTGGCGAGAGAGAGAGAGAGTGTGTGAGGAGAGAGAGAGAGTGTGTGAGGAGAAACACCAGCTGGAGAGAAAAAGCTGGAGAGAGAGAGAAACAGAGGCCTGAACCGAGAGACCGGGAGGAGCAGCCCGAACCAGGACAGTAAAAAAATAAGAGGCCTGGGGAAGGTGAACCCGAGAACGCGAGGCCCAGAGACCGCGGGATCGGAGACCGGGAGGAGCGGCCCGAACCGGGAAAATGAGTAAGAGGCCTGGGGAGGGCGAACCCGAGACCGCGAGGTCGGAGAACGGGAGGAGCGGCCCGAACCGGTAAAATGAGTAAGAGGCCTGGGGAGGGTGAACCCGAGACCGCGAGGTCGGAGAACGGGAGGAGCGACCCGAACCGGGAAAACGAGTAAGAGGCCTGGGGAGGGTGAACCCGAGACCGCGAGGTCGGAGAACGGGAGGAGCGACCCGAACCGGGAAAACGAGTAAGAGGCCTGGGGAGGGTGAACCCGAGACCGCGAGTTCGGAGAACGGGAGGAGCGACCCGAACCGGGAAAACGAGTAAGAGGCCTGGGGAGGGTGAACCCGAGACCGCGAGGTCGGAGAACGGGAGGAGCGGCCCGAACCGGGAAAACGAGTAAGAGGCCTGGGGAGGGTGAACCCGAGACCGCGAGGCCCAGAGACCGTGGGAACGGAGACCGGGAGACCAGGGCAGAAAACAGCCTGGTGAGTCAATAAACCCAGGGGCCTGAGACCGACACGACGACGCGAGGAGATCCGCCCAGACCGCGGAGAGCGAATGAGTCCGGGGCACGGAGTGTGGACGAGTTTGGAACACGGAGAGAGAGAGAGAGTCCGAGACCCGGAGAACGAGTGAGAGAGTCGGAAGAGAAAAAAAAAAAAAAAAAACGGAGAAATAAGTTTTACCTAATTCTACCTAAGTTTCATTTTAGTTAAAGTTAGTTCGGAAAAAGTTTAATTTTATTTAAATTTAGTTCGAAAAAAACCTGAAAAAAGAACAACAAACCCGCGAGGAAAAGGAATAGAAACCCGAGAGAAACGATAAACTACCCGAACCAAGAGCCTGTGAGAGAAAGAGAAAGATAAACCTTTAAGAGCAGCTATATCAAAGATGAACCCCTGAAAAACTCCCAATTTTGGACCTAAAAGTGGGCTAAGGTGGAACACGAAACAAAAAAGAGAAAAAAAAAAGATATCTATCTGAGACAAAAAACAAACGACTACAATGAGCAGGGAAATGATATATCCTGAGCAATGCACAAAAAATAAAGCAAAGGAAAAATACAAGTACACAACACTAAAAAATAACCCAGAGATCCTCTACGTTGACTATACCACACACAAAGGGACTAAGCTGAAGAACAACCTCATATTCTACACCGAATACGTCACCTCCTGGAAGGAGACTTTACAAAAACACTACGCATACGTCTCCAGTGAAGGTATTGGCAGTGGAGGCAGACTGAAAATATGTAAAGATAGAAACCTAGATAAAGATGACCCCCTGCTAACCATAAGCTACTACAACAAAAATAGAAAGATCATGATACAGGGGAATGTGGAAAATCTGGACTCCTTCGAAAAGGAATTCCCCCAGTTGAAAACTAAGGCCGACACAAAGAGGACCAATGGACAGGAAGCAAAAGAGAGTCGAACAGAGGATGATGAGAGCCAAGTGGAGGAAGAAGAAGAGAGACCAGCAGAGGAAAACACCTCCCTGTCCATCTCCACCGCCCCCACACCTCTCAACGAAAACAAAATGATGAAAGAGAATCTGGCCAAACTAGAACTTGATTTCAACGAATACAGAGAAACACTGGCCAAGAATCTGAAGGAGGAATTCAAACAGCTAAAAACGGAACACGAGTCCACCACCCACAAGATGAGAAAGACATAGAGGAGCAAAGAAATGAGATCAAAGAACTCCGTACTCAACTGAACAAAACGAAGGAGACCGTAGAAAGGCTCAGCAGGCAACACAAACCTCTTAAGGTCCAAAAACCTGAGGACACAAAAACAACACACACAAGGACACAGAACCCGCTGGATGCCACCCCACACGAAGACACACCGAAAGCCACAAACCCCGCTCCAACCAGCCCTCAGTCGAATCATGCCCAGACTACTGCTACCCAGTCCTCACACACAGGAACACAAAAACCGACAGATACCCCCACAAACGAGGACACACCGAAAGCCCCAAACCCCGCTCCTGCCACACAACATATCCCAGAAACCCAGCCAACAACCAGCCACCAGGCGAGTCCTACCCAGACTACTGTTACCCAGTCTGAAAAACCAGCCCCTCAGGCGGTCCTGCTGACCGACTCCAACGGAAAGTTCCTGGACCCCCAGAGGCTGTTCCCAGACAATTAAGTCCTGAAAAAATGGTGCAGCAACACAGACCAAGCAATGAAGATCCTGAACAAAGAATCCCTTGGAAGCCCCAAATGGATTGTGATCCACACAGGCACGAACGACCTACGCACCCTACAGGAAGGCACTGCTAGGGCGGTGAGCAGGATGGCGGAAAAGGCCAGCAGGGAATTCCCCGAGGCGCGGATCGTGATCTCCACACTACTGCCCAGAAAGGACACCCCAGCCAAGATAATCCACAACACCAACAGGGAGATCGACACGAGATGTTCTGTCCTCCCCAACGTCTCCCTGGCCCATCATCCAAACATCAACACAAGGGACCTCTATGACGAAATACATCTACTCAAACAGCGGATGTGGGTCTTCACAAGAAACCTCATAAACACTGCCAAAAGACGCAGCCCTCCCACCCCCTCTACCATTGGGAGCCCAAACAGGACCACCAATGTCCCCCACCCCCCATTACAAAACCAACAACAGAACCGTGCTTTTATACCTGACCCAAGACCCCCCTCTAGACCAAAAACTGTAGACCAAGAACTGAGAAAGATCATGACGATGCTGAACAGCCTGATAGAAAGCCGGAGAAATTATTAATATTGTTATTTATCATTATCATTATTGTTATCTTATCAGTATTATTACTATTATTAGACAGATATATGTGCATGCCTCATGAAATTTATACTAAATCATCATTTAGCATTATAGAAAATAGTGTTTCCACACTCATCCCACAAAATAGGTCCATTTTATTTCGTTTTATTGAACTATATAAATGCGTTCTTTCCACATAAGCTGCTGGAATATCCATGGCCTCCGCTCCTCAACTTTTGGGATGAAGAGTACAGACCCTGAATTCCTAAAAGCTATAAAAGACATTGATATAATTGTGTTAACAGAAACATGGTGCCAAAAGGCCGTGCCGACCCACTGTCCCCCAATGTACCATGAAATCATTGTGCCCTCAGTAAAGAACACTAAAACACGCAAGGGCAGAACCTCCGGGGGAATATTGGTGTGGTATAAGGGAAAACTGGACAAACACATCTCACCGGTAAAACAGGGAAAATCACACGTATGGCTAAAACTAGATAAACATATAGGAATAGCAAAAAAAGATGTTTACTTATGTGCGATCTACACACCTCCAATAGAATCGCCATATTTCGAAGAGGAGTTATTTGATACTCTCCACATGGAAATCAGCCATTTCCAGGCCCAAGGAAAGGTGATAATATGTGGGGACCTAAATGCAACGACTGGTTGTGAACCTGACTTCATAGACCCACAGGGAAACAACCATGTGTTTGGCCAGACGCCTTTAGATGTCACACCAGCCATCGCAAATCGGAACAACCTTGATCGTGAAATAAATAAAAGCGGTAGGGAGGTAGTGCAACTCTGCCGAGCCTTAGGCCTGTACATAGTTAACGGTAGGTTCAGAGGGGACTCCCTAGGGAGACTCACATACTCCTCAAATCTTGGGTCTAGTGTGGTGGACTATACAATCACTGACCTGGACCCCTGCGATATCAACTCATTCACTGTCAGGCAGCAATCCCCCCTCTCAGACCATAACCAAATAAATATGTACCTTAAACTTTCTGCCCAAACTACAGACACGAAAAATGAACCCAGTAAGCTCCATAAAATAAACCAGACATACAGATGGGCCCCAGGCAGTGGAGAAAAATTCATCACAGCACTAAAGTCACCTGATCTCACAAGTAAAATATCAAAATTTAAAGAATACCCATACGAGATCACCAGAGATGGTGTAAACATGGCCATAGAGGATATAAATATGATCTTCCATGAGGCAGCTGTAAAAGCCGACCTTGTGAAACAGAAGAGGAAGCGTCACAAAAGACAAAATAAAAATAATAAATGGTTTGACCACGAATGCAAAAATGCCAGAAAAGACCTGAGAAAAATATCAAACCAAAAGCATCGCCAACCAAACAATCCGGACCTACGTACTAGATACAATGAAACCCTCAAAAGATATAAACACACCATTAGGAACAAAACACAAAACTATACCCACAAAATAGTCGAAGAAATTGAAAACTCCACCAATCCAAAACAATTCTGGGAAATGTGGAATAACCTGAGTACAACACAATTGCAAGCATTACCAATCCAAGATGGCGACATCTGGAGAACACATTTTGAAAACCTCTACAAAGACATCCCAAGAAACGAAACAAACCCAAGTCAACATCAGGTCACAGAAAAACTCCACACATTAGAAGCAACAATTAAAGACAACCAAAACCCTCTAGACTCCCCAATCACATGGAAAGATCTGGCCACAAAAACAAAATCTCTCCACCTAAAGAAAGCCTGTGGCCCAGACAACATCAAAAATGAAATGCTCAAGTTCAGCAATATGGAGATGCAGGGTGCGGTACTCAAATTATTCAACATCATATTACGTTCAGGCTGTTTTCCCGATATCTGGTGCCAAGGACTAATCTCCCCCATATATAAAAGTGGAAACAAATCAGACCCAAATAACTACCGCGGCATCTGTGTCAACAGTTGTCTAGGGAAGTTATTCTGCAGTATTCTAAATAGTAGATTACTTGATTTTCTTAACAAACATAATATCCTCAGAAAAAACCAAATAGGCTTTCTTCCAAAACACCGCACCGCCGACCATATCTATACCCTTCACACCCTCATTGAAAAACATATACACCAAACAAAAAATGGGAAAATATTCGCCTGTTTCATCGACTTCAAGAAAGCCTTTGACTCTATATGGCACGAAGGGCTCTATTAAAAACTTCTTCAGTGTGGAATAGGGGGCAAAGTCTATGACCTTATTAAATCAATGTACCTGAAAAACAAATGCGGGGTCAAAATTGGAGACAAATGCACCGATTTCTTCACCCAGAGAAGAGGCGCCCGGCAGGGCTGCAATTTGAGCCCGACCCTGTTCAACATATACATAAATGAATTAGCAGACATGCTGGAGCAAAGCGAGTCACCAGGTCTCCGTGTCCTGGATGGAGAAGTGAAATCCCTGTTCTATGCGGACGACCTGGTTCTGCTGTCTCCCACAGAACAGGGATTACAGCAACAACTAGACCTACTCGACAAATACTGCCAAAATTGGGCTCTAACAGTAAATCTAAAGAAAACCAACATCATGATTTTTCAAAAAAGGCCCAGATGTAAGGAAAACAAATACCAGTTTACCCTCAGTGATACCACTATAGGACACACTATGAGCTACACCTACCTTGGTCTAACTATTACAGCATCAGGGAGCTTCAGCATAGCAGTGAATGCACTAAAAGAAAAAGCCCGAAGAGCCCTATATGCAATAAAAAGAAAATTCTACAACATCCAAATCCCAATCAAAATCTGGCTCAAAATATTTGACAGCATAATCCTGCCCATTGCACTGTACGGTAGTGAAGTATGGGGCCCGCTAAATCACCAAAGCTACACTAAATGGGAAAAACACACAATAGAAGCCCTACATGCAGAATTCTGCCGATGCATCCTTCGCACCCAAAGAAAAACGCCAACAAATGCATGCAGAGCCGAACTAGGCAGATACCCACTGATAATAAACATCCAAAAACGAGCACCAAACTTCCTAAATCACCTCAGATCTAGCTCCCCAGACACCCTTCATTTCAAAGCCTTTCAGACCCAAGAGCTAAACCCAGAAAAGAGTCCCCTGAGTCAGCTGCTACTGAAACTAAGTACTCAGCCGGACCCTGACCAGCCCCAGACCAACACAGCCGTCCAAACACCAATCCGAGTGAACCAAATCATTAAAAAATGCAAAGAAACCTACCTGGAACATTGGAACAAAATAACCGAAAGCCAAAGCAGATTAGAATGTTGCCGGGCCCTAAAAAGAGAATATAAACTGGCAGACTACCTCACGACCATCAGAGACACAAAACAGAGACAGACCCTCACCAGGTACAGACTAAGCGACCACCAACTGGAAATTGAAAAAGGCAGATACAAGAAATCCTGGCAGCCAAGAGAGAATAGAATATGCGATCAATGTCTGGCCGGTGAGGTTGAAACAGAAATGCATTTCCTCCTAAAATGCGAAAAATTCAACACATCAAGAAACATATTATTCAACAAGCTAAGCCAAACAACCCCAGATTTCAAGGAATTGGATGATCTGTCAAAATTGAGATTAGTCTTGGGGGAAGGAGACAGACCATACCTTGGGGCCAAATATGTAACAACTTGTCACAACCTGAGGAATGTTTAAAATTAAGACTGTTTAAAATTAATATTGAACGTACCAAATGAAGTACAAAGACTGTTTAAAATTAATATTGTTTAAAAGTAATATTGTATGTACCCAACAAATGTCAAATCGATTGACACCTACAGAATGTTGGAAAAGTGTACCTTTTTGCTATGTAAGCTTTGGCAATATGGTTCTCTGTAAACTTTCATGCCAATAAAGCATTTGATTTGGAATTGGAATTGGAAAGCTGGCGAGCGAGAGACAGCGAAATCTGGCGAGAGAGACAGAGAAAGCTGGCGAGAGAGAGACAGAGAAAGCTGGCGAGAGAGAGACAGAGAAAGCTGGCGAGAGAGAGACAGAGAAAGCTGGCGAGAGAGAGACAGAGAAAGCTGGCGAGAGAGAGACAGAGAAAGCTGGCGAGAGAGAGACAGAGAAAGCTGGCGAGAGAGAGACAGAGAAAGTTGGCGAGAGAGAGACAGAGAAAGCTGGCGAGGGAGAGACAGAGAAAGCTGGCGAGGGAGAGACAGAGAAAGCTGGCGAGAGAGAGACAGAGAAAGCTGGCGAGAGAGAGACAGAGAAAGCTGGCGAGAGAGACAGAGAAAGCTGGCGAGAGAGACAGAGAAAGCTGGCGAGAGAGAGACAGAGAAAGCTGGCGAGGGAGAGACAGAGAAAGCTGGCGAGAGAGAGACAGAGAATGCTGGCGAGAGAGAGACAGAGAAAGCTGGCGAGAGAGAGACAGAGAAAGCTGTCGAGAGAGAGACAGAGAAAGCTGGCGAGGGAGAGACAGAGAAAGCTGGAGAGAGAGATAGAGAAAGCTGGAGAGAGGGAGACAGAGAAAGCTGGCGAGAGAGACAGAGAAAGCTGGCGAGAGAGACAGAGAAAGCTGGTGAGAGAGACAGAGAAAGCTGGCGAGAGAGAGACAGAGAAAGCTGGCGAGAGACAGAGAATGCTGGCGAGAGAGAGAAAGAGAAAGCTGGCGAGAGAGAGACAGAGAAAGCTGGGGAGAGAGAGACAGAGAAAGCTGGCGAGACAGAGGCAGAGAAAGCCGGCGAGAGAGAGACAGAGAAAGCTGGCGAGACAGAGGCAGAGAAAGCCGGCGAGAGAGAGACAGAGAAAGCTGGCAAGAGAGACAGAGAAAGCCGGCGAGAGAGAGACAGAGAAAACCGGCGAGAGAGAGACAGAGAAAGCTGGCAAGAGAGACAGAGAAAGCTGGCGAGAGAGAGACAGAGAAAGCTGGCGAGAGAGAGGCAGAGAAAGCTGGCGAGAGATTGACAGAGAAAGCTGGTGAGAAAGCTGGCGAGAGAGAGACAGAAAGCTGGCGAAAGAGAGACAGAAAGCTGGCGAGAGAGAGACAGAGAAAGCTGGTGAGAAAGCTGGCGAGAGAGAGACAGAAAGCTGGCGAGAGAGAGAAAGAGAAAGCTGGCGAGAGAGAGACAGAGAAAGCTGGCGAGAGAGAGACAGAGAAAGCTGGCGAGATAGAGACAGAGAAAGCTGGCGAGAGAGAGACAGAGAAAGCTGGCGAGAGACAGAGAATGCTGGCGAGAGAGAGAAAGAGAAAGCTGGCGAGAGAGAGACAGAAAAAGCTGGGGAGAGAGAGACAGAGAAAGCTGGCGAGAGAGAGACAGATAAAGCCGGCGAGACAGAGACAGAGAAAGCCGGCGAGAGAGAGACAGAGAAAGCTGGCAAGAGAGACAGAGAAAGCTGGCGAGAGAGTGACAGAGAAAGCTGGCGAGAGAGAGACAGAGAAAGCTGGCGAGAGAGACAGAGAAAGCTGGCGAGAGAGAGACAGAAAGCTGGCGAGAGAGAGACAGAGAAAGCTGGCGAGAGAGAGACAGAGAAAGCTGGCGAGAGAGAGACAGAGAAAGCTGGCGAGAGACAGAGAATGCTGGCGAGAGAGAGAAAGCAGTGAATGCACTAAAAGAAAAAGCCCGAAGAGCCCTATATGCAATAAAAAGAAAATTCTACAACATCCAAATCCCAATCAAAATCTGGCTCAAAATATTTGACAGCATAATCCTGCCCATTGCACTGTACGGTAGTGAAGTATGGGGCCCGCTAAATCACCAAAGCTACACTAAATGGGAAAAACATACAATAGAAGCCCTACATGCAGAATTCTGCCGAAGCATCCTTCGCACCCAAAGGAAAACGCCAACAAATGCATGCAGAGCCGAACTAGGCAGATACCCACTGATAATAAACATCCAAAAACGAGCACTAAACTTCCTAAATCACCTCAAATCTAGCTCCCCAGACACCCTTCATTTCAAAGCCTTTCAGACCCAAGAGCTAAACCCAGAAAAGAGTCCCCTGAGTCAGCTGCTACGGAAACTAAGTACTCAGCCGGACCCTGACCAGCCCCAGACCAACACAGCCGCCCAAACACCAATCCGAGTGAACCAAATCATTAAAAAATGCAAAGAAACCTACCTGGAACATTGGAACAAAATAACCGAAAGCCAAAGCAGATTAGAATGTTACCGGGCCCTAAAAAGAGAATATAAACTGGCAGACTACCTCACGACCATCAGAGACACAAAACAGAGACAGACCCTCACCAGGTACAGACTAAGCGACCACCAACTGGAAATTGAAAAAGGCAGATACAAGAAATCCTGGCAGCCTAGAGAGAATAGAATATGCGATCAATGTCTGGCTGGCGAGGTTGAAACAGAAATGCATTTCCTCCTAAAATGCGAAAAATTCAACACATCAAGAAACATATTATTCAACAAGCTAAGCCAAACAACCCCAGATTTCAAGGAATTGGATGATCTGTCAAAATTGAGATTAGTCCTAGGAGAAGGAGACAGACCATACCTTGGGGCCAAATATGTAACAACATGTCACAACCTGAGGACTGTTTAAAATTAAGACTGTTTAAAATTAATATTGAACGTACCAAATGAAGTACAAAGACTGTTTAAAATTAATATTGTTTAAAAGTAATATTGTATGTACCCAACAAATGTCAAATCGATTGACACCTACAGAATGTTGGAAAACTGTACCTTTTTGCTATGTAAGCTTTGGCAATGTGGTTCTCTGTAAACTTTCATGCCAATAAAGCATTTTAATTGGAATTGGAATTGGAATTGGAAAGAGAAAGCTGGCAAGAGAGAGACAGAGAAAGCTGGCGAGAGAGAGACAGAGAAAGCTGGCGAGAGAGAGACAGAGAAAGCTGGCGAGAGAGAGACAGAGAAAGCTGGCGAGAGAGAGAAAGAGAAAGCTGGCGAGAGAGAAACAGAGAAAGCTGGAGAGAGACAGAGAAAGCTGGCGAGAGAGAGACAAAGAAAGCTGGCGAGAGAGAGACAGAGAAAGCTGGCGAGAGAGAGACAAAGAAAGCTGGAGAGAAAGAGACAGAGAATGCTGCTGAGAGAGACAGAGAAAGCTGCTGAGAGAGACAGAGAAAGCTGGCGAGAGAGAGACAGAGAAAGCTGGCGAGAGAGAGACAGAGAAAGCTGGAGAGAGAGAGACAGAGAAAGCTGGAGAGAGAGAGACAGAGAAAGCTGGCGAGAGAGAGACAGAGAAAGCTGGCGAGAGAGAGACAGAGAAAGCTGGCGAGAGAGAGAGACAGAGAAAGCTGGCGAGAGAGAGACAGAGAAAGCTGGCGAGAGAGAGACAGAGAAAGCTGTCGAGAGAGAGACAGAGAAAGCTGGCGAGAGAGAGACAGAGAAAGCTGTCGAGAGAGAGACAGAGAAAGCTGGCGAGGGAGAGACAGAGAAAGCTGGAGAGAGAGACAGAGAAAGCTGGTGAGAGAGACAGAGAAAGCCGGCGAGAGAGAGACAGAGAAAGCTGGCGAGAGAGAGACAGAGAAAGCTGGCGAGAGAGACAGAGAAAGCTGGCGAGAGAGAGAGACAGAGAAAGCTGGCGAGAGAGAGGCAGAGAAAGCTGGCGAGAGAGAAAGGCAGAGAAAGCTGGCGAAAGAGAGACAGAAAGCTGGCGAGAGAGAGACAGAGAAAGCTGGCGAGAGAGAGACAGAGAAAGCTGGCGAGAGAGAGACAGAGAAAGCTGGCGAGAGACAGAGAATGCTGGCGAGAGAGAGAAAGAGAAAGCTTGCGAGAGAGAGACAGAGAAAGCTGGCGAGAGAGAGACAGAGAAAGCTGGCGAGAGAGAGACAGAGGAAGCTGGCGAGAGAGAGACAGAGAAAGCTGGCGAGAGAGAGACAGAGAAAGCTGGAGAGAGAGAGAGAAAGCTGGCGAGAGAGAGACAGAGAAAGCCGGCGAGACAGAGACAGAGAAAGCCGGCGAGAGAGAGACAGAGAAAGCTGGCAAGAGAAACAGAGAAAGCTGGCAAGAGAGACAGAGAAAGCTGGCGAGAGAGAGACAGAGAAAGCTGGCGAGAGAGACAGAGAAAGCTGACGAGAGAGAGAGACAGAGAAAGCTGGCAAGAGAGACAGAGAAAGCTGGCGAGAGAGAAACAGAGAAAGCTGGAGAGAGAGAGACAGAGAAAGATGGCGAGAGAGAGACAGAGAAAGCTGGTGAGAGAGAGACAGAGAAAGCTGGAGAGAGAGAAAGCTGGCGAGAGAGAGGCAGAGAAAGCTGGCGAGAGAGCGAGACAGAGAAAGCTGGCGAGAGAGAGGCAGAGAAAGCAGGCGAGAGAGAGACAGAGAAAGCTGGCGAGAGAGAGACAGAGAAAGCTGGCGAGAGAGAGACAAAGAAAGCTGGAGAGAAAGAGACAGAGAATGCTGCTGAGAGAGACAGAGAAAGCTGCTGAGAGAGACAGAGAAAGCTGGCGAGAGAGAGACAGAGAAAGCTGGCGAGAGAGAGACAGAGAAAGTTGGCGAGAGACAGAGAAAGCTGGCGAGAGAGAGACAGAGAAAGCTGGCGAGAGAGAGAAAGGGAAAGCTGGCGAGAGAGAGACAGAGAAAGCTGGCGAGAGAGAGACAGAGAAAGCTGGCGAGAGAGAGACAGAGAAAGCTGGCAAGAGAGACAGAGAAAGCTGGCAAGAGAGTGACAGAGAAAGCTGGCGAGAGAGAGGCAGAGAAAGCTGGCGAGAGAGCGAGACAGAGAAAGCTGGCGAGAGAGAGGCAGAGAAAGCAGGCGAGAGAGAGACAGAGAAAGCTGGCGAGAGAGAGACAGAGAAAGCTGGCGAGAGAGAGACAAAGAAAGCTGGAGAGAAAGAGACAGCGAATGCTGCTGAGAGAGACAGAGAAAGCTGCTGAGAGAGACAGAGAAAGCTGGCGAGAGAGAGACAGAGAAAGCTGGCGAGAGAGAGACAGAGAAAGTTGGCGAGAGACAGAGAAAGCTGGCGAGAGAGAGACAGAGAAAGCTGGCGAGAGAGAGAAAGGGAAAGCTGGCGAGAGAGAGACAGAGAAAGCTGGCGAGAGAGAGACAGAGAAAGCTGGCGAGATAGAGACAGAGAAAGCTGGCAAGAGAGACAGAGAAAGGTGGCGAGAGAGAGGCAGAGAGAGCTGGCGAGAGAGACAGAGAAAGCTGGCGAGAAAGAGACAGAGAATGCTGCTGAGAGAGACAGAGAAAGCTGCTGAGAGAGACAGAGAAAGCTGGAGACAAACGCACCGATTTCTTCACCCAGAGAAGAGGCGTCCGGCAGGGCTGCAATTTGAGCCCGACCCTGTTCAACATATACATAAATGAATTAGCAGACATGCTGGAGCAAAGCGAGTCACCAGGTCTCCGTCTCCTGGATGGAGAAGTGAAATCCCTGTTCTATGCGGACGACCTGGTTCTGCTGTCTCCCACAGAACAGGGTTTACAGCAACAACTAGACCTACTCGACAAATACTGCCAAAATTGGGCTCTAACTGTAAATCTAAAGAAAACCAACATCATGATTTTTCAAAAAAGGCCCAGTTGTCAGGAAAGCAAATACCAGTTTACCCTCAGTGATACCACTATAGGACACACTATGAGCTACACCTACCTTGGTCTAACTATTACAGCATCAGGGAGCTTCAGCATAGCAGTGAATGCACAAAAAGAAAAAGCCCGAAGAGCCCTATATGCAATAAAAAGAAAATTCTACAACATCCAAATCCCAATCAAAATCTGGCTCAAAATATTTGACAGCATAATCCTGCCCTTTGCGCTGTACGGTTGTGAAGTATGGGGCCCGCTAAATCACCAAAGCTACACTAAATGGGAAAAACACACAATAGAAGCCCTACATGCAGAATTCTGCCGAAGCATCCTTCGCACCCAAAGAAAAACGCCAACAAATGCATGCAGAGCCGAACTAGGCAGATACCCACTGATAATAAACATCCAAAAACGAGCACTAAACTTCCTAAATCACCTCAAATCTAGCTCCCCAGACACACTTCATTTCAAAGCCTTTCAGACCCAAGAGCTAAACCCAGAATAGAGTCCCCTGAGTCAGCTGCAACTGAAAATAAGTTCTCAGCCGGACCCTGACCAGCCCCAGACCAACACAGCCGTCCAAACACCAATCCGAGTGAACCAAATCATTAAACAATGCAAAGAAACCTACCTGGAACATTGGAACAAAATAACCGAAAGCCAAAGCAGATTAGAATGTTACCAGGCCCTCAAAAGAGAATATAAACTGGCAGACTACCTCACGACCATCAGAGACACAAAACAGAGACAGACCCTCACCAGGTACAGACTAAGCGACCACCAACTGGAAATTGAAAAAGGCAGATACAAGAAATCCTGGCAGCCTAGAGAGAATAGAATATGCGATCAATGTCTGGCCGGCGAGGTTGAAACAGAAATGCATTTCCTCCTAAAATGCGAAAAATTCAACACATCAAGAAACATATTATTCAACAAGCTAAGCCAAACAACCCCAGATTTCAAGGAATTGGATGACCTGTCAAAATTGAGATTAGTCCTGGGAGAAGGAGACAGACCATACCTTGGGACCAAATATGTAACAACATGTCACAACCTGAGGACTGTTTAAAAGTAAGACTGTTTAAAATTAATATTGAACGTACCAAATGAAGTGGAAAGACTGTTTAAAATTAATATTGTTTAAAAGTAATATTGTATGTACCCAACAAATGTCAAATCGATTGACACCTGCAGAATGTTGGAAAACTGTACCTTTTTGCTATGTAAGCTTTGGCAATATGGTTCTCTGTAAACTTTTATGCCAATAAAGCATTTGAATTGGAATTGGAATTGGACAGGCCGGGAGAGGGAGAGAGAGACAGGCCGGGAGAGAGAGAGAGACAGGCCGGAAGAGGGAGAGAGAGACAGGCCGGGAGAGGGAGAGAGAGACAGGCCGGGAGACAACTCGATTGTGAAATAAATAAAAGCGGTAGGGAGGTAGTGCAACTCTGCCGAGCCTTAGGCCTGTACATAGTTAACGGTAGGTTCAGAGGGGACTCCTTAGGGAGACTCACATATTCCTCAACTCTTGGGTCTAGTGTGGTGGATTATACAATCACTGACCTGGACCCTTGCGATATCAACGCATTCACTGTCAGGCAGCAATCCCCCCTCTCAGACCATAACCAAATAAATGTGTACCTTAAACTTTCTGCCCAAACTACAGACACAAAAAAGGAACCCAGTAAGCTACATAAAATAAACCAGACATACAGATGGGCCCCAGACAGTGGAGATAAATTCATCGCAGCACTAAATTCACCTGATCTCACAAGTAAAATTTCAAAATTTAAAGAAAATCTATATGAGATCACCAGAGATGGTGTAAACATGGCCATAGAGGATATAAATATGATCTTCCATGAGACAGCTGTAAAAGCCGACCTCGTGAAACAGAAGAGGAAGAGTCACAAAAGACAAAATAAAAATAAGAAATGGTTTGACCACGAATGCAAAAATGCCAGAAAAGACCTGAGAAAAATATCAAACCAAAAGCATCGCCAACCAAACAATCCGGACCTACGTACTAGATACAATGAAACCCTCAAAAGATATAAACACACCATTAGGAACAAAACACAAAACTATACCCACAAAATACTAGAAGAAATTGAAAACTCCACCAATCCAAAACAATTCTGGGAAATGTGGAATAACCTGAGTACAACACAATTGCAAGCATTACCAATCCAAGATGGCGACATCTGGAGAACACATTTTGAAAACCTCTACAAAGACATCCCAATAAACGAAACAAACCCAAGTCAACATCAGGTCACAGAAAAACTCCACACATTAGAAGCAACAATCAAAGATAACCAAAACCCTCTAGACTCCCCAATCACATGGAAAGAACTGGCCACAAAAACAAAATCTCTCCACCTAAAGAAAGCCTGTGGCCCAGACAACATCAAAAATGAAATGCTCAAGTTCAGCAATATGGAGATGCAGGGTGCGGTACTCAAATTATTCAACATCATATTACGTTCAGGCTGTTTCCCGATATCTGGTGCCAAGGATTAATCTCCCCCATATATAAAAGCGGAAACAAATCAGACCCAAATAACAATGCGGCATCTGTGTCAACAGTTGTCTAGGGAAGTTATTTTGCAGTATTCTAAATAGTAGATTACTTGATTTTCTTAACAAACATAATATCCTCAGAAAAAACCAAATAGGCTTTCTTCCAAAACACCGCACCGCCGACCATTTCTATACCCTTCACACCCTCATTGGAAAACATATACACCAAACAAAAAATGGGAAAATATTCGCCTGTTTCATCAACTTCAAGAAAGCCTTTGACTCTATATGGCACGAAGGGCTCTATTATAAACTTCTTCAATGTGGAATAGGGGGCAAAGTCTATGACCTTATTAAATCAATGTATCTGAAAAACAAATGCGGGGTCAAAATTGGAGACAAACGCACCGATTTCTTCACCCAGAGAAGAGGCGTCCGGCAGGGCTGCAATTTGAGCCCGACCCTGTTCAACATATACATAAATGAATTAGCAGACATGCTGGAGCAAAGCGAGTCACCAGGTCTCCGTCTCCTGGATGGAGAAGTGAAATCCCTGTTCTATGCGGACGACCTGGTTCTGCTGTCTCCCACAGAACAGGGATTACAGCAACAACTAGACCTACTCGACAAATACTGCCAAAATTGGGCTCTAACAGTAAATCTAAAGAAAACCAACATCATGATTTTTCAAAAAAGGCCCAGATGTCAGGAAAACAAATACCAGTTTACCCTCAGTGATACCACTATAGGACACACTATGAGCTACACCTACCTTGGTCTAACTATTACAGCATCAGGGAGCTTCAGCAAAGCAGTGAATGCACTAAAAGAAAAAGCCCGAAGAGCCCTATATGCAATAAAAAGAAAATTCTACAACATCCAAATCCCAATCAAAATCTGGCTCAAAATATTTGACAGCATAATCCTGCCCATTGCACTGTACGGTAGTGAAGTATGGGGCCCACTAAATCACCAAAGCTACACTAAATGGGAAAAACATACAATAGAAGCCCTACATGCAGAATTCTGCCGAAGCATCCTTCGCACCCAAAGAAAAACGCCAACAAATGCATGCAGAGCCGAACTAGGCAGATACCCACTGATAATAAACATCCAAAAACGAGCACTAAACTTCCTAAATCACCTCAAATCTAGCTCCCCAGACACCCTTCATTTCAAAGCCTTTCAGACCCAAGAGCTAAACCCAGAAAAGAGTCCCCTGAGTCAGCTGCTACGGAAACTAAGTACTCAGCCGGACCCTGACCAGCCCCAGACCAACACAGCCGTCCAAACACCAATCCGAGTGAACCAAATCATTAAAAAATGCAAAGAAACCTACCTGGAACATTGGAACAAAATAATCGAAAGCCAAAGCAGATTAGAATGTTACCGGGCCCTAAAAAGAGAATATAAACTGGCAGACTACCTCACGACCATCAGAGACACAAAACAGAGACAGACCCTCACCAGTTACAGACTAAGCGACCACCAACTGGAAATTGGAAAAGGCAGATACAAGAAATCCTGGCAGCCTCGAGAGAAGAGAATATGCGATCAATGTCTGGCTGGCGAGGTTGAAACAGAAATGCATTTCCTCCTAAAATGCGAAAAATTCAACACATCAAGAAACATATTATTCAACAAGCTAAGCCAAACAACCCCAGATTTCAAGGAATTGGATCATCTGTCAAAATTGAGATTAGTCCTAGGAGAAGGAGACAGACCATACCTTGGGGCCAAATATGCAACAACATGTCACAGCATGAGGACTGTTTAAAATTAAGACTGTTTTAAATTAATATTTCACGTACCAAATGAAGTACAAAGACTGTTTAAAATTAATATTGTTTAAAAGTAATATTGTATGTACCCAACAAATGTCAAATCGATTGACACCTACAGAATGTTGGAAAACTGTACCTTTTTGCTATGTAAGCTTTGGCAATATGGTTCTCTGTAAACTTTCATGCCAATAACGCATTTGAATTGGAATTGAATTGAGAGACAGGCCGGGAGAGAGAGAGAGAGGCAGGCCGGGAGAGGGAGAGAGAGACAGGCCGGGAGAGGGAGAGAGAGACAGGCCGGGAGAGGGAGACAGAGACAGACCGGTAGAGGGAGAGAGAGACAGGCCGGGAGAGGGAGAGAGAGACAGGCCGGGAGAGGTAGAGAGAGACAGGCCGGGAGAGGGAGAGAGAGACAGGCCGGGAGAGGTAGAGAGAGACAGGCCGGGAGAGGGAGAGAGAGACAGGGCGGGAGAGAGAGAGAGACCCGAGCCCTTTAGATGTCACACCAGCCATCGCAAATCGGAACAACCTTGATCGTGAAATAAATAAAAGCGGTAGGGAGGTAGTGCAACTCTGCCGAGCCTTAGGCCTGTACATAGTTAATGGTAGGTTCAGAGGGGACTCCCTAGGGAGACTCACATACTCCTCAACTCTTGGGTCTAGTGTGGTGGACTATACAATCACTGACCTGGACCCCTGCGATATCAACGCATTCACTGTCAGGCAGCAATCCCCCCTCTCAGACCATAACCAAATAAATGTGTACCTTAAACTTTCTGCCCAAACTACAGACACAAAAAAGGAACACAGTAAGCTACATAAAATAAACCAGACATACAGATGGGCCCCAGACAGTGGAGATAAATTCATCACAGCACTAAATTCACCTGATCTCACAAGTAAAATTTCAAAATTTAAAAAAAATCTATATGAGATCACCAGAGATGGTGTAAACACGGCCATAGAGGATATAAACATGATCTTCCATGAGGCAGCTGTAAAAGCCGACCTCGTGAAACAGAAGAGGAAGCATCAAAAAAGACAAAATAAAAATATGAAATGGTTTGACCACGAATGCAAAAATGCCAGAAAAGACCTGAGAAAAATATCAAACCAAAAGCATCGGCAACCAAACAATCCGGACCTACGTACTAGATACAATGAAACCCTCAAAAGATATAAACACACCATTAGGAACAAAACACAAAACTATACCCACAAAATACTCGAAGAAATTGAAAACTCCACCAATCCAAAACAATTCTGGGAAATGTGGAATAACCTGAGTACAACACAATTGCAAGCATTACCAATCCAAGATGGCGACATCTGGAGAACACATTTTGAAAACCTCTACAAAGACATCCCAAAAAACAAAACAAACCCAAGTCAACATCAGGTCACAGAAAAACTCCACACATTAGAAGCAACAATTAAAGACAACCAAAACCCTCTAGACTCCCCAATCACATGGAAAGAACTGGCCACAAAAACAAAATCTCTCCACCTAAAGAAAGCCTGTGGCCCAGACAACATCAAAAATGAAATGCTAAAGTTCAGTAATATGGAGATGCAGGGTGCGATACTCAAACTATTCAACATCATATTACGCTCAGGCTGTTTTCCCGATATCTGGTGCCAAGGACTAATCTCCCCCATATATAAAAGTGGAAACAAATCAGACCCAAATAACTACCGCGGCATCTGTGTCAACAGTTGTCTAGGGAAGTTATTCTGCAGTATTCTAAATAGTAGATTACTTGATTTTCTTAACAAACATAATATCCTCAGAAAAAACCAAATAGGCTTTCTTCCAAAACACCGCACCGCCGACCATATCTATACCCTTCACACCCTCATCGAAAAACATAAACACCAAACAAAAAATGGGAAAATATTCGCCTGTTTCATCGACTTCAAGAAAGCCTTTGACTCTATATGGCACGAAGGGCTCTATTATAAACTTCTTCAGTGTGGAATAGGGGGCAAAGTCTATGACCTTATTAAATCAATGTATCTGAAAAACAAATGCGGGGTCAAAATTGGAGACAAACGCACCGATTTCTTCACCCAGAGAAGAGGCGTCCGGCAGGGCTGCAATTTGAGCCCGACCCTGTTCAACATATACATAAATGAATTAGCAGACATGCTGGAGCAAAGCGAGTCACCAGGTCTCCGTCTCCTAGATGGAGAAGTGAAGTCCCTGTTCTATGCGGACGACCTGGTTCTGCTGTCTCCCACAGAACAGGGATTACAGCAACAACTAGGCCTACTCGACAAATACTGCCAAAATTGGGCTCTAACAGTAAATCTAAAGAAAACCAACATCATGATTTTTCAGAAAAGACCCAGATGTCAGGAAAACAAATACCAGTTTACCCTAAGTGATACCACTATAGGACACACTATGAGCTACACCTACCTTGGTCTAACTATTACAGCATCAGGGAGCTTCAGCATAGCAGTGAATGCACTAAAAGAAAAAGCCCGAAGAGCACTATATGCAATAAAAAGAAAATTCTACAACATCCAAATCCCAATCAAAATCTGGCTCAAAATTTTTGACAGCATAATCCTGCCCATTGCACTGTACGGTAGTGAAGTATGGGGCCCGCTAAATCACCAAAGCTACACTAAATGGGAAAAACACACAATAGAAACCCTACATGCAGAATTCTGCCGAAGCATCCTTCGCACCCAAAGAAAAACGCCAACAAATGCATGCAGAGCCGAACTAGGCAGATACCCACTGATAATAAACATCCAAAAACGAGCACTAAACTTCCTAAATCACCTCAAATCTAGCTCCCCAGACACCCTTCATTTCAAAGCCTTTCAGACCCAAGAGCTAAACCCAGAAAAGAGTCCCCTGAGTCAGCTGCTACTGAAACTAAGTACTCAGCCGGACCCTGACCAGCCCCAGACCAACACAGCCGTCCAAACACCAATCCGAGTGAACCAAATCATTAAAAAATGCAAAGAAACCTACCTGGAACATTGGAACAAAATAACCGAAAGCCAAAGCAGATTAGAATGTTACCGGGCCCTAAAAAGAGAATATAAACTGGCAGACTACCTCACGACCATCAGAGACACAAAACAGAGACAGACCCTCACCAGGTACAGACTAAGCGACCACCAACTGGAAATTGAAAAAGGCAGATACAAGAAATCCTGGCAGCCTAGAGAGAATAGAATATGCGATCAATGTCTGGCTGGCGAGGTTGAAACAGAAATGCATTTCCTCCTAAAATGCGAAAAATTCAACACATCAAGAAACATATTATTCAACAAGCTAAGCCAAACAACCCCAGATTTCAAGGAATTGGATGATCTGTCAAAATTGAGATTAGTCCTAGGAGAAGGAGACAGACCATACCTTGGGGCTAAATATGTAACAACATGTCACAACCTGAGGACTGTTTAAAAGTAAGACTGTTTAAAATTAATATTGAACGTACCAAATGAAGTAGAAAGACTGTTTAAAATTAATATTGTTTAAAAGTAATATTGTATATACCCAACAAATGTCAAATCGATTGACACCTACAGAATGTTGGAAAACTGTACCTTTTTGCTATGTAAGCTTTGGCAATATGGTTCTCTGTAAACTTTCATGCCAATAAAGCATTTGAACTGAACTGAACTGAACTGAACTGAGAGAGACAGGCTGGGAGAGAGAGAGAGAGACAGGCCGGGAGAGAGAGAGAGAGACAGGCCGGGAGAGGGAGAGAGAGACAGGGCGGGAGAGGGAGAGAGAGAGACAGGCCGGGAGAGAGAGAGAGAGACAGGCCGGGAGAGGGAGAGAGAGAGACAGGCCGGGAGAGGGAGAGAGAGAGACAGGCCGGGAGAGGGAGAGAGAGAGACAGGCCGGGAGAGAGAGAGAGAGGCAGGCCGGGAGAGGGAGAGAGAGACAGGCCGGGAGAGGGAGAGAGAGACAGGCCGGGAGAGGGAGAGAGAGACAGGCCGGGAGAGGGAGAGAGAGACAGGCCGGGAGAGGGAGAGAGAGACAGGCTGGGAGAGGTAGAGAGAGACAGGCCGGGAGAGGGAGAGAGAGACAGGCCGGGAGAGAGAGACAGGCCGGGAGAGGGAGAGAGAGGCAGGCCAGGAGAGGTAGAGAGAGACAGGCCGGGAGAGGGAGAGAGAGACAGGCCGGGAGAGGGAGAGAGAGACAGGCCGGGAGAGAGAGAGAGACAGGCCGGGAGAGAGAGAGAGAGACAGGCCGGTAGAGAGAGAGTGAGACAGGCCGGGAGAGGGAGAGAGAGACAGGCCGGGAGAGGGAGAGAGAGAGACAGGCCGGGAGAGGGAGAGAGATACAGACCGGGAGAGGGAGAGAGAGACAGGCCGGGAGAGGGAGAGAGAGACAGGCCAGGAGAGGGAGAGAGAGACAGGCCGGGAGAGGGAGAGAGAGACAGGCTGGGAGAGGGAGAGAGACAGGCCGGGAGAGGGAAAGAGAGAGACAGGCCGTGAGAGGGAGAGAGAGACAGGCCGGGAGAGAGAGAGAGAGACAGGCTGGGAGAGGGAGAGAGAGAGACAGGCCGGGAGAGGGAGAGAGAGACAGGCCGGGAGAGAGAGAGAGAGAGAGACAGGCCGGGAGAGAGAGAGAGAGACAGGCCGGGAGAGGGAGAGAGAGACAGGCCGGGAGAGGGAGAGAGAGAGACAGGCCGGGAGAGAGAGAGAGAGAGAGGCAGGCCGGGAGAGAGAGAGAGAGACAGGCCGGCAGAGGGAGAGAGAGACAGGCCGGGAGAGGGAGAGAGAGACAGGCCGGGAGAGGGAGAGAGAGACAGGCCAGGAGAGGGAGAGAGAGACAGGCCGGGAGAGGGAGAGAGAGACAGGCCGGGAGAGGGAGAGGGAGCGAACCGGGCAGTAAATAACCTAAACAATATTTTTGATAATTTGGCAACAAGTGCAAACTTGAAAGCTCGCAAGAACAAACCCAAAACAAAAAACTATGAAAAATGGTTTGACCCAGTTTGCCATAACATGAGGAAAAAACTTAGATAAATATCAAACCAAAAACACAGACATCCAGAAAACGAGGAATTACGCCTTACTTATTGTCAGACACTAACACAATACAGGAACACACTCAGAACCAAAAAAGAGCAATATATTAAGAATACACTCAGCTCCATGGAGGAATCCATTGATTCCAATTGTTTCTGGGACAACTTGAATACACTACACAAAAAACAACACGACAAATTGGCCATTCAAAATGGGGACACATGGGTAAACCACTTTGAAAAATTATACCAGACAAACGCACTAAGACCAGAGCAACACCAAATATGCAAAAAACTGGAAAAGCTAGAAATGGCCATAAAAGATAACCAAAACCCGCTAGACTCCATAATAACAGAAAAAGAACTTTTTGAAAAACTCAAGGACCTGCGACCAGGAAAAGCTTGCGGGACAGACGGCATACTAAACGAGATGATTAAACACACAGACGACAAAATGAAACTGGCTATCCTAAAACTTTTCAACTTGGTTCTGAGTGTCGGTTATTTCCCTGATATCTGGAACAAAGGACTCATAACGCCCATATACAAAAGTGGGGACAAAATCGACCCAAACAACTATTGAGGCATCTGTGTAAACAGTAACCTGGGGAAGGTATTCTGTAGTATCATAAACAAAAGACTTATAAACTTCCTTGAGGAGCACAATGTCTTGAGTAAAAGCCAAATTGGATTCCTGCCAAACTATAGAACATCAGATCATATCTTCACCCTACAGACCCTAATTGACAAACACGTTCACCATAACAAAAGCAAAATCTACGCATGCTTTATAGATTTCCAGAAGGCTTTCGACTCCATCTGGCATGACGGTTTATTCCTGAAACTTATCGAAAGCGGGGTAGGAGGAAAAACATATGATGTAATTAAATCAATGTATACAAACAACAAATGTGCAGTTAAGATTGGAGACAAACAAACAAAATACTTCCCACAGAGGCGGGGGGTGACGCAGGGCTCGCCAATCTCACCGACACTCTTTAATATTTACATAAATGAATTGGCAAAACTACTTGAACAATCCACAGCACCCGGCCTCACCCTATATGAATCCAAGGTTAAATTCCTCCTTGGGCAGCACGGTGGCATAGTGGTTAGCACTGTTGCCTCACTGCGCCAGGGACCCAGGTTCGAATCCGGCCTCGGGCGTCTGTCTGTGTGGAGTTTGAACATTCTCCCCGTGTTTGCGTGGGTTTCCTCCGGGTGCTCCGGTTTCCTCCCACAGTCCAAAGATGTGCGGGTTAGATTGATTGGCTATGATAAATTGACCCTTAGTGTTAGGGGGATTAAATACGTGGGGTTACGGGGATAGGGTGGGATATGTGTTGGTGATGAGGATCGGGTGGGATATGTCTCGGTGCAGGCTCGATGGGCCGAAATGGCCTCTATCTGCACTGTGGGGTTTCTGTGATTCTGTGATTCTATGCAGACGACCTGGTTCTGCTGTCACCAACTAAGGAGGGTCTACAGCAGAACCTGGACCTGCTGGAGTTGTACTGCCAGACTTGGGCCCTGACAATAAATCGCCAAAAAACCAAAGTCCTTGTGTTCCAGCAAAGATCCAAACATCAGGGACCCAAAACAAATTTCACACTAGGAACAACCAAAATTGAACAAACCACTAACTACACATACTTGGGCTTAAAAATCAGTTCTACGGGAAACTTCAAACTGGCTGTGAATGAACTGAAAGAGAAAGCAAAAAGGGCTTTCTATGCCATCAAAAAATCAATCCAAATAGAAATCCCAATTAGCATTTGGCTCAAAATTTTCAAATCAGTAATTGAACCAATTGCACTGTATGGCAGTGAGGTATGGGGACCGCTAACACAACAAGAATTTGCAAAATGGGACAAACACCCAATTGAGATCCTACATGCAGAATTCTGTAAAAGTATCCTCCGGACTCAAAGGAAAACAGTAAACAATGCATGCAGGGCGGAACTAGGCCAATATCCATTAATAATCACTATCCAAAAAAGAGCCACCAAATTTTGGAATCACCTACAAATGAGCAACCCCCAATGCTATCACTACGACGCCATGAAATGCCAAGAGCTGACCATAAAGAAGAATACCCTCAGTCAACTAGTCCTGGGACTCAGTGAAGTAACTACTAACAATACTAACAATAACCAGCCCCAGGACAGTGACAGGGTAACACAAAGAATTCGACCCAACACAATCGTCGCTAAGCAAAAGGAAACATATCTGACATATTGGGCAGAAACAACAAAAACCCAAAGCAAACTCAATTGCTACTTGGCCCTAAACAGACAATACAACATAGCTGATTACCTGACCATGGTAAAGGATAACAAACTGAGAAGAACCTTGACAAGGTACAGACTTAGCGAACATAGCCTAGCGATCGAAAAAGGCAGACACAGGCAGACCAGGCTGCCAAGAGAAGACAGGATATGCTCTCACTGCAGTCAGGGAGTAGTGGAGACAGAGATGCACTTCCTCACAGCCTGTGGAAAATATCAGGGCATCAGGGAGAATTTCTACCAAAAATTCTCACAAATATGCCCTGAATTCAGAAATCTGAATGACAACCAAAAACTCCCATACCTACTGGGGGAGGAGAGAAGCTGTGTAACACTGGCGGCACACTATGTTACAGCTTGCCATGAACAGAGGGACAACCAGTAAACTTAGAAAAGAGTATATATAAATAATGCGAATGTATATTTATACACTCAGGGATATATCTGTTTCTACACTGTATGAATAGAACTGCGTTTATGTGTTCAACCATAAATGTATTTTGATGCTTTGGCAACATAAGATGTACCTTATCATGCCAATAAAGCGATTTGAATTGAATTGAATTGAATTGAATTGAGAGGGAGAGAGAGACAGGCCGGGAGAGGGAGAGAGAGACAGGCTGGGAGAGGGAGAGAGAGACAGGGCGGGAGAGGGAGAGAGAGACAGGCCGGGAGAGGGAGACAGGCCGGGAGAGGGAGAGAGAGACAGGCCGGGAGAGGGAGAGAGAGACAGGCCGGGAGAGGGAGAGAGAGACAGGCCGGGACAGGGAGAGAGACAGGCCGGGAGAGGGAGAGAGAGACAGGCCGGGAGAGGGAGAGAGAGACAGGCCGGGAGAGAGAGAGAGAGAGAGACAGGCCGGGAGAGGGAGAGAGAGACAGGCCGGGAGAGGGAGAGAGAGACTGGCCGGGAGAGGGAGAGAGAGACAGGCCGGGAGAGGGAGAGAGGCAGGCCGGGAGAGGGAGAGAGAAACAGGCCGGAAGAGGGAGAGAGACAGGCTGGGAGAGGGAGAGAGAGACAGGCCGGGAGAGGGAGAGAGAGACAGGCCGGGAGAGAGAGAGAGAGACAGGCCGGGAGAGGGAGAGAGAGACAGGCCGGGAGAGGGAGAGAGAGACAGGCCGGGAGAGGGAGAGAGAGACAGGCCAGGAGAGGGAGCGAGAGACAGGCCGGGAGAGGGAGAGAGATACAGGCCGGGAGAGGGAGAGAGAGAGACAGGCCGGGAGAGGGAGAGAAAGACAGGCCGGGAGAGAGAGAGAGAGAGACAGGCCGGGAGAGGGAGAGAGAGAGACAGGCCGGGAGAGGGAGAGAGAGAGACAGGCCGGGAGAGGGAGAGAGAGACAGGCCGGGAGAGGGAGAGACAGGCCGAGAGAGGGAGAGAGAGACAGGCCGGGAGAGGGAGAGAGAGACAGGCCGGGAGAGGGAGAGAGAGAGACAGGGCAGGAGAGGGAGAGAGACAGGCCGGGAGAGGGAGAGAGAGAGACAGGCCGGGAGAGAGAGAGAGAGACAGGCCGGGAGAGACAGAGAGAGAGACAGGCCGGGAGAGGGAGAGAGAGACAGGCCAGGAGAAGGAGAGAGAGACAGGCTGGGAGAGGGAGAGAGAGAGACAGGCCGGGAGAGGGAGAGAGAGACAGGCCGGGAGAGGGAGAGAGAGACAGGCCGGGAGAGGGTGAGAGAGACAGGCCGGGAGAGGGAGAGAGAGAAAGGCTGGGAGAGGGAGAGAGAGACAGGCCGGGAGAGGGAGAGAGAGACAGGCTGGGAGAGGGAGAGAGAGAGAGACAGGCCGGGAGAGGGAGAGAGAGAGACAGGCCGGGAGAGGGAGAGAGAGACAGGCCGGGAGAGGGAGAGAGAGACAGGCCGGGAGAGGGAGAGAGAGACAGGCCGGGAGAGGGAGAGAGAGACAGGCCGGGAGAGGGAGAGAGAGACAGGCCGGGAGAAAGAGAGAGAGAGACAGGCCGGGAGAGGGAGAGAGAGACAGGCTGGGAGAGGGAGAGAGATACAGGCCGGGAGAGAGACAGGCCGGGAGAGGGAGAGAGAGAAAGGCCGGGAGAGGTTGAGAGAGACAGGCTGGGAGAGGGACAGAGAGACAGGCCGGGAGAGAGAGAGAGAGACAGGCCGGGAGAGGGAGAGAGAGAGACAGGCCGGGAGAGGGAGAGAGAGTCAGGCCGGGAGATGGAGAGAGAGAGACAGGCCGGGAGAGGGAGAGAGAGACAGGCCGGGAGAGGGAGAGAGAGACAGGCCGGGAGAGGGAGAGAGAGACAGGCCGGGAGAGGGAGAGAGAGAGAGAGACAGGCCGGGAGAGGGAGAGAGAGAGAGGGAGAAGCCCTACATGCAGAATTCTGCCGAAGCATCCTTCGCACCCAAAGAAAAACGCCAACAAATGCATGCAGAGCCGAACTAGGCAGATACCCACTGATAATAAACATCCAAAAACGAGCACTAAACTTCCTAAATCACCTCAAATCTAGCTCCCCAGACACCCTTCATTTCAAAGCCTTTCAGACCCAAGAGCTAAACCCAGAAAAGAGTCCCCTGAGTCAGCTGCTACGGAAACTAAGTACTCAGCCGGACCCTGACCAGCCCCAGACCAACACAGCCGTCCAAACACCAATCCGAGTGAACCAAATCATTAAAAAATGCAAAGAAACCTACCTGGAACATTGGAACAAAATAACCGAAAGCCAAAGCAGATTAGAATGTTACCGGGTCCTAAAAAGAGAATATAAACTGGCAGACTACCTCACGACCATCAGAGACACAAAACAGAGACAGACCCTCACCAGGTACAGACTAAGCGACCACCAACTGGAAATTGAAAAAGGCAGATACAAGAAATCCTGGCAGCCTAGAGAGAATAGAATATGCGATCAATGTCTGGCTGGCGAGGTTGAAACAGAAATGCATTTCCTCCTAAAATGCGAAAAATTCAACACATCAAGAAACATATTATTCAACAAGCTAAGCCAAACAACCCCAGATTTCAAGGAATTGGATGATCTGTCAAAATTGAGATTAGTCCTAGGAGAAGGAGACAGACCATACCTTGGGGCCAAATATGTAACAACATGTCACAACCTGAGGACTGTTTAAAATTAAGACTGTTTAAAATTAATATTGAACGTACCAAATGAAGTACAAAGACTGTTTAAAATTAATATTGTTTAAAAGTAATATTGTATGTACCCAACAAATGTCAAATCGATTGACACCTACAGAATGTTGGAAAACTGTACCTTTTTGCTATGTAAGCTTTGGCAATATGGTTCTCTGTAAACTTTCATGCCAATAAAGCATTTTAATTGGAATTGGAATTGGACAGGCCGGGAGATGGAGAGAGAGAGACAGGCCGGGAGAGGGAGAGAGGGACAGGCCGGGAGAGAGAGAGAGAGACAGGCCGGGAGAGGGAGAGAGAGACAGGCCGGGAGAGGGAGAGAGAGACAGGCCGGGAGAGGGAGAGAGAGACAGGCTGGGAGAGGGAGAGAGAGACAGGCCGGGAGAGGGAGAGAGAGACAGGCTGGGAGAGGGAGAGAGAGACAGGCCGGGAGAGGGAGAGAGAGACAGGCCGGGAGAGAGGGAGGGAGAGACAGGCCGGGAGAGGGAGAGAGAGACAGGCCGGGAGAGGGAGAGAGAGAAACAGGCCGGGAGAGGGAGAGAGAGACAGGCCGGGAGAGGGAGAGAGATACAGGCCGGGAGAGAGACAGGCCAGGAGAGGGAGAGAGAGACAGGCCGGGAGAGGTTGAGAGAGACAGGCTGGGAGAGGGACAGAGAGACAGGCCGGGAGAGAGAGAGAGAGACAGGCCGGGAGAGGGAGAGAGAGAGACAGGCCGGGAGAGGGAGAGAGAGTCAGGCCGGGAGATGGAGAGAGAGAGACAGGCCGGGAGAGGGAGAGAGAGAGAGGCCGGGAGAGGGAGAGAGAGACAGGCCGGGAGATGGAGAGAGAGAGACAGGCCGGGAGAGGGAGAGAGGGACAGGCCGGGAGAGAGAGAGAGAGACAGGCCGGGAGAGGGAGAGAGAGACAGGCCGGGAGAGGGAGAGAGAGACAGGCCGGGAGAGGGAGAGAGAGACAGGCCGGGAGAGGGAGAGAGAGACAGGCCGGGAGAGAGAGAGAGAGACAGGCCGGGAGAGGGAGAGAGAGAGACAGGCCGGGAGAGGGAGAGAGAGACAGGCTGGGAGAGGGAGAGAGAGACAGGCCGGGAGAGGGAGAGAGAGACAGGCTGGGAGAGGGAGAGAGAGACAGGCCGGGAGAGAGGGAGGGAGAGACAGGCCGGGAGAGGGAGAGAGAGACAGGCCGGGAGAGGGAGAGAGAGAAACAGGCCGGGAGAGGGAGAGAGAGACAGGCCGGGAGAGAGAGAGAGAGACAGGCCGGGAGAGGGAGAGAGAGATAAGCCGGGAGAGAGAGAGAGAGAGACAGGCCGGGAGAGGGAGAGAGAGAGATAGGCCGGGAGAGGGAGAGAGAGAGACAGGCCGGGAGAGAGAGACAGGCTGGGAGAGAGAGAGAGAGACAGGCCGGGAGAGGGAGAGACAGGCCGGGAGAGGGAGAGAGATAGACAGGCCGGGAGAGGGAGAGAGAGAGACAGGCCGGGAGAGGGAGAGAGAGACAGGCCGGGAGAGGGAGAGGGAGACAGGCCGGGAGAGAGAGAGACAGGCCGGGAGAGGGAGAGAGAGACAGGCCGGGAGAGGTGAGAATATCATTTCGAGAAACAGAAACCAGAAACTGTAGAAACAGCAGAGAAGTAAAAAGGGCTGGCCTGATACCTGATCTTTAATTGTTAACGAGGCTGGCACCCATGCTGTTACCCCTTGCTGATAGGAACAATGTAGCAGAAACTGTTTAGACTTTAGTGATTGCAAACGCATTACCATAATGTTGAGGTGATCATAACACATTCCCAGTATGTATACTTAGCTGTAACCCATTCAGTAAAATCTGACTTCTTTATTTGAAACTGCCAGACCAGGAAATCCAATTAAAATGTATACATGCACAGCTCCTGATTGGTGCAGAATGTACGAGGTGTTAATGCTCTCTCAAAAGCAGGGATAAAAATGTAGCACGCTGTATGAGAAATTGCTTGCTCTGTTGGGTTCGTTAGACTCTTGCAGGAGTTGGTGCCGACATTTCAGAGTAAGACTCCGCGGGTAATAAATCATTTGAATTCTCCAGTTGCATTCGACTCAGTGATTACTGAACCAGACTGAGGGTAAAAGAATCCGTTCTATCATTTGGTGTCAGAAGTGGGATCTCAACGGACAGTCACCGAGAGTTCGCGAACTTGGAGCTGAATCGTCTCGGACGTGGAGGGAGGAAATGGGCCCCCGATGTAAGTAGTTTCTTGTACTGCCTCGGTTTTCCTCTGATTCCGCCAGTCTGACGACGAGTCGGCCAATCGCTAACTCCCGTGTGGTGTCACGCCGAGATCCGGTTCAGTCTGGCGAATACTGGATGGGATAGGTGATTTGGTCAGTGATCGGATATCACTGAGGGTCAGTGATCGGATATCACTGAGGGTCAGTGATCGGATATCACTGAGGGTCAGTGATCGGATATCACTGAGGGTCAGTGATTGGATATCACTGAGGGTCAGTAATCGGATATCACTGAGGGTCAGTATACGTACTGAGGGAACAACTAGGAACTGTGTGAACTTAGTAATAATACTTGTGTCAGGTAAGGTGTAGACCTTGTAACTCACTTGGCCCACCTAGGCTCTGAACAAGTTTAAAACGTGACTGTGTAAAGTTCACAAGGGGAGTAAGATGGGCAACTGTTTAGATACCACGACTGAATCGGGTAGCGCCTTACAGACCCTTTGTGAACAACATCCTGACAAAGCGAAGCAACTCAGACAGTTGTCAGGAGGATTAAATATGAAATTAGGAAGTGATCAATGGCCACTAGGAGGAACTAAGAATCTAGATGCCGCTAAAAAGGCTCAAGAACTAATTTGGAAAAGTAACAGGGGCACCACTGCCAAAGAACTAATTGCCCTATGGAGACAGTACTGTCAGGAACTGAAAGAAACTTCCTTGTTAGCAAGTTGGCAGGATAATGCCTTAAAATTAGGAATAGCACTTACAGGGGGAGGGGTAGTCAAATCAGTAGAGGTATTGAAAAAGGAATGTGCTCATGAGAAACGCTTAAAACAAAAGTCTGAAAAGACCATGAGCGAGCCTGGAAAGGCTGATAAGAGTGGATTACGTAATCCAATGGTTGGCCTTGCCTTGACAGAGGGAGATGGTGATGATGATTTGGACGAATGGAATCACAGGGCTCGTGTTGTTCCCCGCGCTCCCCCCCGCCGTACGTTAACATTTATCCCCCGGTGGCACCACCCGTACCAACTGCACAAACCCCCGCGCCGACACCTCAAGTATCTGCCAGTGTCGTTTCCCCGCCGCCGTCAGTCACGGTTCAGATGAACAGTCCCCCGCCAGTCCAGATGGGAAACCAACCACCGGGTCCCCAGTATACTGACCCCGTAGCTTTCCGTACCCGACACAACGGAAGGAGAATCCCACTTCCCCCACCTTTAGATAGTCCAGTAGGGAAGCGCAGATGAAGAAGAAAGAGACAGATGGTGCTGAGTAAGAAGTCAAACAGTCAGGAACAGAGTTCCCTAGAGGCTCCAGACTATAGTGATACTGATGAGGGAGATTCGGGAGACGACTGGTCATCCCTGGAATAAGAATCTGATACCGAGAGACCCACCAGACATAAACCGACACCCCGGCAGTTGCCGGTGAGACAAATGCCTAACCCTACATTTAACGCAAATATTCCAGTGGCCACCGATAACCCCCGGACCATAGGTATCTTCTACCCCTGGAAACCTAACGAGATAATGGCTATCTTAACCGGGATGCCAGATAGGAAGAAATCCCCTACCTTGTTTGTAGATTTCCTCCGGACTACTATACTCGTCTATAATGCTGAATCGAGAGACTTATGGGCGTTAGTACAGCAGATCTTGAATCCCGCCGAACATGCAAGGTTTTTGGTTAACCTAGGCTTTGAGGACCATGCCACATTAGAGGCTCAAAAAGCACAGAGTGCTGCTCGTGAACGCGCCATACTCACTGCTTTAACCACCACCCTGCAGAAACCCATTGATATATCCAAGGTGTTGGATACTAAACCACGAAAGGGCGAGGGAGCAGAGGAATTTCTAGAGAGATTCTCTGAGGTGTATCGGAGTCAGTCAGGAGATGCTAATTACCAGAATGGAGCAAACTCGCCGCAATACTGTGCTATCCTGATAAATTGTCTACCAACCTCGGTGTCTGAAGCAATTAAGACTAACAATATGGACTGGTCAGAGAATAGTCCCAGCCAGATGGCCAGGGCAGTGGAATATTATTGGAAAGAAAATAAGAGCCAGGAGAGTCAGCCCCAGTTCAAAGTCAAGACTGAGTATGTGATGAAAAAGGAAGAGCCAAAGCCCACCCAAGATGTAATGGGATTTCAGATGGAACCCCAGCAATGTGTCCCAGGGTGGGTTGATGGACAGGGGTACAGATATATCAGCCACCCCAACGGACCGACCGCCCCTACGAAATGAGTTCATAAAACACCAATTCGTGATCACAAATGGGCTGGATTGCAATCTCATGGCCAGAGACCTGTTATGCGCATTTCAATTAAGAAGCATTGTACTACTATCAACCAGCATGTTTTCTCACAGAACCACCCCTCGAACAAACAGACCCAGGACATGATTGTCTATTTTTAATCAAGATACCTCCGTCAGGGAGTATCTATCTGATGCCCCAATGCAGAGTCCTGACACAACCATGTATGTAGATGGAAGTGCGTCCGTCAGTCCCCTTGGGAAAAGACTTTCTGGATATGCAATCATAAATCAGACGGTAACACTTTGGAGTCTGCTGCCTTTGAGTTTCCGTTTTCCACCCAACAAGCAGAACTGTTCGTATTAATACGAGCTTGTATCTTAGGGAAGGACTTAAAGGTTAATGTTTATACAGACTCAAGATATGCCTTCGGAGTGGTTCATGATTTCGGACAATTATGGAAAAACAGAGGGTTCCTAACCTCTGCAGGAACACAGATACCCCATCAGAAATTAGTATCTGATTTGCTACAAGCCCTCATGCTACCAAAACAGATCTCCATGATAAAGTGCTCTGCACACACAGCAGGACAAACCCCAGTAGATATAGGGAATAGATGCGCTGACCAGGGAGCTAGGGAAGCGTCCCAGGAACAACGAGTGGTTGTGACTAGAATGATGAGCCAGACTAAAAGCTCAAATAAAAGCAAGTCTCCCTCGGAAAAGCCAATGCCAACCATCCAAGACGTCAATAAGTTACAGGAGGACGCTCCTGACCGTGATAAGGGACTGTGGAAACAGCTCGGTTGTACATATGATTGTGTGTCTAAATTATGGGTCACCTCCGCCGAGCAAACTTGTATGTCAGATGAGCTAGCATTATGGGTTATTGAATGTATACACTTTGCATCTCATTGTGGTGCCAGAGCAACTAGTGACACGTTATTAGCTACATGGTGGCATCCTAGATTACAAGCTCTGGCTCAAGGTATTAGCAGTCGTTGCCTCATTTGTCAGCAGCATAACCCGGGAAAAGGCATACATTGTGAAACGGGTAGGACGCCGTTACCCACGGGTCCCTTTGAGACCCTCCAGATGGACTACATTGAATTAGAAAGGTGTCAGTGTTATGGTTATTGTTGATGTATTTAGTAAGTGGATTGAGGCCTACCCGACTACGGATAACAAAGCCTCCACTGTTGTAAAAGTTTTAATGAGAGAAATTATACCAAGGTAGGGAATTCCAAACCGATTAAGTTCAGACAACGGCCCTCACTTCGTGGGTCTGGTAAACAAGGAGTTCTGCACTCAAATGGGCATCCAACAGCAGCTACATTGTGCCTACAGGCCACAGGCCACCGGACTGGTCGAGCGGGCTAATCAGACCTTGAAAAATAAACTTGCCAAATTACAGGCCGAGACGGGAACTACATTGCTCAAACTACTCCCCGTGGCCTTGTTCCAAATACGCACTACCCTGGCTGGTGCAGCAAGATTAAGCCCTGCTGAAATCATATATGGCAGACCTCTCAAAACCCCGTGGAACCAGGAAGTCCCAAAGACTGTCCACTTTCACCACATGACGGCAGAAATGACTAACTATATTTTGTCGTTAACCAGGGCATTGAAAAGTTTGCACTCCCGGGTATGCGCTGCTTACATTGACCTCCCTCCTATAGTCAGTCCGTCCCAGGTCGAGCCCGGAGTGTATGTATTAATCAAGAATTGGACGCGAAAAGGATTGGAACCTCGTTGGGAAGGACCCTATCAAGTCCTACTCACCACCCCAGCTGCTGCCAAAGTAGAGGGAAAGAGTGCTTGGGTTCACCTCCACCACTGTAAAATTGTCAGTAATGCTATGCCTGCAACTTAAAGAATGCTAACCTCTCTTGCTCCCAAGAAATCTCTCCCTAAACAGATGTACCGCGCCGACCAGCCATGCAGACGTCGCTGTGGATCCTCTCTATCAGTGTCCTGATCACCCTTGGAATAACTCAACAGCCCAGAAGGAGAACATGCCGGCGGAACCAACCCAAGCGGGTACACCACCGATGCCATGGAGACGTGCTTCGGTGCAATGATGATAACCCAGGCGGGTTCGGGAAATGGAACGTGATCAACTGGGACACCTACATTGGGCTTATTAGACAGCCCCACCGCTCGCTAATGCTGAGATACATACACAGAGGAACATTGCCATGCCATTGGACCAAGTGTAAATTTGATTACTTCTGTCAACGCCAGGTGACCAAGTCTGTTACTGTAGGACCATGCAACAGAACTACCGATACCAAAGGACAAAGCTATTATCCGAAGTCCAACCAGGAAAGGAAAAGAAATGGACTGCCCCCTATAAGCAGCTTCGACTATTCGAGGGTAGAAGGTATCCTCACAAAGAGACATGAATGAGATCTCCAACACACTTTAACGGTTGGTTATCATAGAATGATAAAAGGAGGGAATGAGAATACCAAGGTCAAGGAAATAGAAACAAGAAACTGTGAAGGCAGCAAGAAGTAAAATAAAAAGGCTAAACTGATCTTTGGCTGCTAATATGACTGGCGCCCACAATGTCACACCTTGCTGGTAGGAACAATGTAAGGCAGCGTGCAGAAGTTATACAGGCAATAGGCGATCAGAAAACGCATTACCATGATTGCAAACGCATTACCATAATGTTTAGGTGATCATGAACACATTACCAGGATGTTTACTTAGCTGTAACCCATTCAGTTAAATGTGACTTCTTTATTTCAAACTGCCAGGCCAGGAAATCAAATTAAATGTATACGTGCACAGCTTAGGATTGGTGCAGGAATGTACGAGGTGTTAATGTCTTCTCAAATGCAAGTATAATAATGTAGCACACTGTATGACAAATTGCTTGCTCTGTTGGGTTCGTCAGACTCTTGCAGGAGTCGGTGCCGACATTTCAGAGTAAGACTCCGCGGAAAATAAATCGTTTGAATTCTCCAGTTGCATTTGACTCAGTGATTACTGAACCAGACTGAGGGTAAAAGAATCCGTTCTATCATCACAGCATACCCTCCCACCCAGCCTTGTGTCATCTGCAAATTTGGAGACATTACATCCAATTCCCTCGTCCAGATCACTAATATATATTGTGAACAGCTGGGGTCCTAGGACCGATCCTTGCGGTACCCCACTAGTCACTGCCTGCCACTCGGAAAACAACCCATTTATTCCAACTCTTTGCTTTCTGTCCGCCAACCAGTTCTCTATCCAAGTCAATACTTTGCCCCCAATCCCATGTGCCTTAATTTTGCACGCTAATCTCTTATGCGGGACCTTATTGAAAGCCTTCTGTAAGTCCAAATACAGCACATCCACTGGTTCTCCCTTATCTATTTTACCAGTTACATCCTCAAAAAATTCCAGTAGATTAGTCAAGCATGATTTACCTTTTGTAAATCCATGTTGACTTTGTCCGATCCTGTCACTGCTTTCCAAGTGCTCTGCTATTACATCTTTTATAATGGACTCTAGCATTTTCCCCACTACCGATGTCAGGCTTACCGGTCTATAATTCCCCGCTTTTTCTCTACCACCTTTTTTGAATAGTGGGGTAACATTAGCTACCCTCCAATCCATGGGTACTGTTCCAGAGTCTATCGAGTTCTGGAAGATGATCAGCAATGCATCTACTATTTCTAGGGCCACTTCCTTAAGTACCCTAGGATGTAGATTATCAGGCCGTGGGGATTTATCGGCCTTCAGTCCCATCAATTTTTCTAACACCATTTCCCTACAAATACTGATTTCTTTCAGTTCCACCCTTTCATCAGACCCTATGTTCCTGGCATCTCTGAGAGAAAGACTTGCATTTGTATAGTGCTTTCATGACCACCAGATGTCTTGAAGTGCTTTACAGCCAATGAAGTACTACAATGAAGCAGTCACTGTTGTAATGTGGTATAGAGCAGGGTAATTATCCCCAGTGTCCTAGCCAATGTTTATCTCTCATTCAACATAAAAAGATAGATTATCTGGTAATTATCACATTGCTGTTTGTTGGAGCTTGCTGTGCGCTAACTGACTGCCGTGTTTCTTACATTACAACAGTGACTACACTTCAAAAGTACTTCATTGACTGTAAAACACTTTGGGATGTCCGGTGATGGTGAAAGGTGCTATATAAAGACAGCAAAAAACAACAAAATGATTGATTAAGAAAGGGAAGATAGATTATGAAACTAAATTAGCAAAAAATATAAAAACAGATAGAAAGAGTTTTTATAGTTATATAAAAAGAAAAAGGATGGCTAAAGTAAATGTTGGTCCCTTAGAGGATGAGACCGGGAAATTAATGGTGGGAAATATGGAGATGGCAAAAACACTGAATGAATATTTTATATCAGTCTTTACAGCAGAAGACACTAAGAATATCCCAACACTGGACAAACAGGGGGCTAAAGGCGGGGAGGAGCTAAACACGATCAAAAGCACTAAGGAAGTGGTACACGGTAAAATAATGGGACTCAAGGCAGATAAATCACCTGGACCTGATGGCTTACATCCTAGGGTCTTGAGGGAAGTGGCGGTAGGGATTGTGGATGCATTGGTAATAATTTTCCAAAACTCCCTGGACTCAGCAAAGGTCCCGGCAGACTGGAAAACTGCTAATGTAACACCCTTATTTAAAAAGGGCAGTAGACAGAAGGCTGGAAACTATAGACCGGTTAGCCTAACATCTGTGGTAGGTAACATTTTGGAGTTCATTATTAAGGAGACAGTAACAGGACATTTGGATAATCATAATTTAATAGGACAAAGTCAACATGGTTTTATGAAGGGGAAGTCATGTTTGACAAATTTGCTGGAGTTCTTTGAGGAAGTAACATATAGGGTGGATAAAGGGAAACCAGTGGACGTAGTGTATTTCGACTTCCAAAAGGCATTTGACAAGGTGCCACACAAAAGATTATTGCTTAAGATAAAAAATCACGGGATTGGGGGTAATATTCTGGCATGGATAGAGGATTGGCTATCTAACAGAAGGCAGAGAGTTGGGATAAATGGTTCATTCTCAGGCTGGCAATCAGTAACAAGTGGTGCTCTGCAGGGGTCAGCGCTGGGTCCCCAACTCTTTACAATCTATATTAACGATTTGGAGGAGGGGACCGAGTGTAACATATCAAAGTTTGCAGATGATACTAAGATGGGAGGGAAAGTCGTGAGTGAGGAGGACATAAAAAACCTGCAAGGGGACATCGACAGGCTAAGTAAGTGGGCAGAGATTTGGCAGATGGAATACAATACTGGAAAGTGTGAGGTTATGCACTTTGGCAGGAAAAATCGTAGAGCAAGTTATTATCTTAATGGCAAGAAACTGGAAAGTACTGAAGTACAAAGGGATCTGGGGGTCCTGGTGCACGAAACTCAAAAGGTTAGTATGCATGTGCAGCAAGTGATTAAGAAGGCCAATGGAATGTTGGCTTTCATTGCTAGGGGGATAGAATATAAAAATAGGGAGGTATTGCTTCAGTTGTACAAGGTATTGGTGAGACCGCACCTGGAATACTGCGTACAGTTTTGGTGTCCATACTTAAGAAAGGACATACTTGCTCTCGAGTCAGTACAAAGAAGGTTCACTCGGTTAATCCCGGGGATGAGGGGATGGACATATGAGGAGAGGTTGAGTAGATTGGGACTCTACTCATTGGAGTTCAGAAGAATGAGAGGCAATCTTATTGAAACATATAAGATTGTGAAGGGGTTGGATCGGGTGGATGCGGGGAGGCTGTTCCCGATGATGGGTGAAACTAGAACTAGGGTGCATAGTCTTAGAATAAGGGGCTGCTCTTTCAAAACTGAGATGAGGAGGAACTACTTCACTCAGAGGGTGGTAGGTCCATGGAATATGCTGCCCCAAAAAGCTGTAGAAGCTACATCATTACATAAATTTAAAACAGAAATAGACAGTTTCCTAGAAGTTAAGGGAATTAAGGGTTACGGGGAGCGGGCAGGAATTTGGACATGAATCTAGGTTCGGATTGGTCATGGCCCTGTGGGTAGCAGAGCGGGCCCAGGGGCCGTGTAGCCTGATCCTGCTCCTATTTTGTGTGTCTAATTCTGTTAGTTTCAGGAGATGGTTCTGTGATAGCAGATTGGTGGTTAGGATCAGATCAGCCATGATCTTATTGAATGGCGGAGCAGGCTCGAGGGGCCGATTGGCCTACTCCTGCTCCTATTTCTTATGTTCTTATGTTCTTAAGTCTTTGTTTCTTTACTGATCTCACCAGCGACCTCTTCTAGCTGATGATTTATTGACATTACAAGAGGATTTGAGTACAGGACTAAAGAAGCCTTACTCCAATCGTACAGGGCCTTGGTGAGACCACACCTGGAGTACTGGGTACAATTTTGGTCTCCTTACCTAAGGAAGGATATACTTGCCACAGAGGGAGTGCAACAAAGGTTCACGAGATTGATTCCTGGGATGGCGTGACTGTCGTATGAGAAGAGATTGAGTAAACTAGGCCTGCATTCTCTTGAATTCAGAAGAATGAGAGGGGATCTTATTGAAGCATACTCAATTATTACAGGGCTTGATAGGGTGGATGCTGGGAGAATGTTTCCCTTGGCTGGGGAGTCTAGAACCAGGGGCCACAGCCTCAGGATAAAGGGTCGGCCATTCAGGACTGAGATGAGATGAAATTTCTTCACACAGAGGGCGGTGAATCTTTGGTATTCTCTACCCCAGAGGGCTGTGGAGGCTCAGTCATTAGGTATATTCAAGGCTGAGATCGATTTTTGGACTCTAAGGGAATCAAGGGATGTGGGGATCGGGCCGGTGAATGGAGTTGAGGTGGATGATCAGCCATGATCTCATTGAATGGTGGAGCAGGCTCGAGGGGCCGAATGGCTACTCCTGCTCCGACTGGGGACAGCCGAGAGTCCGCGCATGCGCACGCGGGGCGGCGGTTTGGGCCGAGTCCGGCACAGCAACCCCTCCCGGTCACCAAGGGCAATAACTGCGCATGCCCAGAGGAGACCAGCCCCCTCCCCCACTTGGAGCTGCGCCTGCGTGGTCGGATCCTGCCGGACAGAGTCGGTGCGGGGCATTCCGGGGAGGGGCCTTGGTGTTGGGTCCAGAGTCGCGATCGGTGACGCAAAGTGAGTTTTCTCTGCTCCGATTGGGTGGAGAATCGCGCGGGGTGGTGGGGGGAGGGGTGGATCGGGAGAGAATAAAGCGAAATAGAAAAACCCCGGCGAGGCCCCGGACCGAGCGGCCTCAGTTGGACGGTGCACGTGATCTCCTCGGGGACACGTGACCCGGGCCCACGGGCTGAGTGACGGGAGCTTCCGACCAATAGGGAGTGAGCGGGGCAGGGCTGGAGGAGTGAGCCGGCGGCTGTTCCTCCAACCAATCGGGGAGCCCGAGGGGCGGGACTAGCGCCGGCTGATTGTCTGATCCGCAGGGCAGCGAGTTTCTCCAGTCCCTTGTTCAGGGCCCGGGGCCAGGGGAGGCTGTGGGCCTTTATTCCCCGCATTGGACACAAGGCTCTTTGGCTCACAACACATTGGCTCAGGTTTTAATAGAGACTTTTTAAATTCATCAATAAAAGCAGATAAACCTCGTGCTTCTGTGGAACAAACTTTCTTAATGTTTTATAGAATCAGAGAATGGTTACAGCACAGAAGGAGGCCATTCGGCCCATCGAGCCCGTGCCGGCTCTCTGCAAGACCACTTCAGCTAGTCCCACTCCCCACCCTTTCCCCGTAACCCTGCAAATTTTTTTATTTCAGGTACACGAGGGGGCGAATGGCCAGCTCCTGCTCCTATCTTCTATGTATCTATTATCCGAGGCGCAGGTAGGCCCCACAGTGGTGGCAGACCTGTGTGGAGCGAGGCGGCGGTGATATAAAGAGCGAGGCAGAGCAGGTAGGTCCCACAGCAGCGGCGGACCTGTGAGGAGCGAGGCGGTGATATAAAAAGCGAGGCGGCGGAGCAGGTAGGCCCCACAATGGGGGCGGATGGTGATATAAAGGGGGGAAAACTCTCCATTGGTTGGAATCATATCTAGCACAAAGGAAGTTGGCTGTGGTTGTTGGAGGTTATTCATCGCAATCACATGACATCACTGCAGGAGTTCCCCAGGGCAGTGTCCTAGGCCTAACCATCTTCAGCTGTTTCATCAATGACCTTCCCTCCATCATAAGGTCAGAAGTGGGGATGTTCGCTGATGATTGCACACTGTTCAGCACCATTCGAGACTCGTCAGATACTGACGCAGTCCGTGTCCATATGCAGCAAGACCTGGACAACATTGAGACATGCAAGTAACATTCGCACCACACAAGTGCCAGGCAATGACCATCTCCAACAAGCAAGATTCTAACCATCTCCCCTTGACATCTCCTGCTGAATCCCCCACTATCAACATCCTGGGGGTTACCATTGATCAGAAACTGAACTGGACCAGCCATATAAATACTGTGGCTACAAGAGCAGGCCAGAGGCTGGGAATTCTGCAGCGAGTGTCTCACCTCCTGACTCCCCAAAGCCTTTCCACCATCTACAAGGCACAAGTCAGGAGTGTGATGGAATACTCTCCACTTGCCTGGATGAGTGCAGCTCCAACAACACTCAAGAAGCTCGACACCATTCAGGATAAAGCAGCCCGCTTGATTGACACTCCATCCACCACCTTCAACATTCACTCCCTCCACCACCGGCGCACTGTGGCTGCAGTGTGTACCATCTACATGATGCATTGCAGCAACTTGCCAAAGCTCCTTCAACAGCACCTTCCAAAGCTGCGACCTCTACCACTTAGAAGGACAAGGGCAGCAGATGCATGGGAACATCACCACCTACAAGTTCCCCTCCAAGCCACACACCATCCTGACTTGGACCTGTATCGCTGTTCCTTCACTGTCGCTGGGCCAAAATCCTCGAACTCCCTTCCTAACAGCATTGTGGGTGTACCTACACCATATGGACTGCAGCGGTTCAAGAAGACGGCTCACCACCATCTTCTCAAGGGCAATTAGGGATGGGCACTAAATGCAGGCCTAGCCAGCGACGCCCACATCCCATCAATGAATAAATTTTTTTTTTTTTAAATATAAAGAGCGAGGCGGCAGAGCAGGAAGGCCCCACAGCGGCGGTGGACCTGTGAGGAGCGAGGTGGCAGTGATATAAAGAGCGAGGCGACGGAGCAGTTAGGCACCACAGTGGCGGCGGACCTGTGAGGAGCGGCGGCAGTGATATAAAGAGTGAGGTGGTGGAGCAGGTAGGCCCCACAGTGGCGGCGGACCTGTGAGGAGCGGCGGCAGTGATATAAAGAGCGAGGCGGCGGAGCAGGTAGGCCCCACAGCGGGGGCGGACCTGTGAGGAGCGAGGTGGCAGTGATATAAAGAGTGAGGCGACGGAGCAGGTAGGCCCCACAGTGGCGGCGGACCTGTGAGGAGCGGCGGCGGTGATATAAAGAGCGAGGTGGCGGAGCAGGTAGGCCCCACAGTGGGGGCGGACCTGTGTGGAGCGAGGCGGCAGTGATATAAAGTGAGGCGGCGGAGCAGGTAGGCCCCACAGCGGGGGCGGACCTGTGAGGAGCGAGGTGGCAGTGATATAAAGAGCGAGGCGACGGAGCAGGTAGGCCCCACAGTGACGGCGGACCTGTGAGGAGCGGCGGCGGTGATATAAAGAGCGAGGCGGCGGAGCAGGTAGGCCCCACAGCGGGGGCGGACCTGTGAGGAGCGGCGGCGGTGATATAAAGAGCGAGGCGGCGGAGCAGGTAAGCCCCACAGTGGGGGCGCACCTGTGTGGAGCGAGGCGGCAGTGATATAAAGCGAGGCGGCGGAGCAGGTAGGCCCCACAGCGGGGGCGGACCTGTGAGGAGCGAGGCGGTGATATAAAGAGCGAGGCGGCGGAGCAGGTAGGCCCCACAGCGGGGGCGGACCTGTGAGGAGCGAGGTGGTGATATAAAGAGCGAGGCGGCGGAGCAGGTAGGCCCCACAGCGGGGGCGGACCTGTGAGGAGCGAGGCGGTGATATAAAGAGCGAGGCGGCGGAGCAGGTAGGCCCCACAGCGGGGGCGGACCTGTGAGGAGCGAGGTGGTGATATAAAGAGCGAGGCGGCAGAGCAGGTAGGCCCCACAGTGGGGGCAGACCTGTGTGGAGCGAGGCGGCAGTGATATAAAGTGAGGCGGCGGAGCAGGTAGGCCCCACAGCGGGGGCGGACCTGTCTGGAGCGAGGCGGCAGTGATATAAAGCGAGGCGGCGGAGTAGGTAGGCCCCACCAAACTCAGAGCTCCGAGAGCGTGAGAGAGAAGTAAAAAGTAATCGAACTGTAACGTCACCAGAAAGCAGGTACGTGATTGGTTGGTGAGTATTTCTTTCTTTCTCCTTTTTTACAAACTTAAATTTTGTGGTTTTTAGTTTATCGGGTGTCTGTGGTGTAGCAGGGACTGCTGGTAAACAAGGGCCCTTGAGTATATCATTTAATTGTTGTGTAATTGGTGGGATTGATTTGAATTAATTTAATTTGAATTAATTAAAGGGTAAGTCATGGCAGGAGAGCTCGGCCCCGTGGTATGCTCCTCCTGCGCTGTGTGGGAAATCTGGGACACTTCCTGTTTCCCTGATGACCATGTGTGCGGGAAGTGTATCCAGCTGCAGCTACTGACAGACCGCATTGCGGAGCTGGAGCTGCGAGTGGATACATACTGGAGCATTAGAGAAGCTGAGGAGGTCGTGGATAACATGTTTAGGGAGTTGGTCACACTGCAGGTAAAGGCTGCACAGGCAGGAAGAGAATGGGTGACCACCAGGCAGAGCAGTAGGCGCAGGCAGGTAGTGCAGGAGTCCCCTGTGGCCACCCCCCTCTCAAACAGATATACTGCTTTGGATATTGGTGAGGGAGATGGCTTATCAGAGGAAGGCAGCAGCAGCCAACTTCCTGGCACCAGGGGTGGTTCTGCTGCACAGGACGGGAGGAAAAAGAGGGATGGAGCTATAGTAATAGGGGATTCTATTGTCAGGGGAATAGATAGGTGTTTCTGCGGCCGCAAACGAGACTCCAGGATGGTATGTTGCCTCCCTGGTGCAAGGGTCAAGGATGCCTCAGAACGGCTGCAGAACATTTTGGAAGGGGAGGGTGAACAGCCAGTTGTCATGGTGCATATAGGTACCAACGATATAGGTGAAAAACGGGATGAGGTCCTAAAAGCTGAATATAGGGAGTTAGGAGGTAAATTAAACAATAGGACCTCAAAGGTAGTAATTTCAGGATTGCTACCAGTGCCACGTGCTAGCCAGAGTAGAAATAGAAGGATATTTCAGATGAATACGTGGCTAGAGGAATGGTGCCAGGGGGAGGGATTCAAATTCCTGGAACATTCGAAACAGTTCTGGGGGAGGTGAGACCAGTACAGACCGGACGGTTTGCACCTTGGCAGGACCAGGACCGCTGTCCTAGGGGGAGTGTTTGCTTGTGGTCTGGGGGAGGGTTTAAACTAAAATGGCAGGGGGTTGGGAACCTGAGCAAGGAGACGGAGGAAAGGGAAACCAGGATAGAAGCAAAAGAAAGGAAGGAGAAAAACAAAGGCAGCAGTCAGAGAAATCAAGGTTTTAAATCAAACATGGCCACAGTAAATAATAATTCTAAAAGATGTAAGAGTGTTAAAAGAAACAAGGCTGAAGGCCTTGTGTCTTAATGCAAGGAGCATTCGTAATAAGGTGGATGAATTATCTGCGCAAATCGAGGTAAACGGATATGATATGATTGGGATTACGGAAACATGGCTCCAGGGTGACCAAGGCTGGGAACTCAACTTCCAGGGGTATTCAATATACAGGAAGGATAGGCAAAAAGGTGGGGTAGCATTGCTGGTTAAAGAGGGGATTAACACAATTGAAAGGAAGGATATTAGCTCCGATGATGTGGAATCTGTATGGGTAGAACTGAGAAATACCAAGGGACAGAAAACGTTAGTGGGAGTGGTATACAGACCTCCAAACAGTAATGCGGAGGTTGGGGATGGAATTAAATGGGAAATTAGAGATGCATGCAATAAGGGCACAGCAGTTATCATGGGTGACTTTAATCTACATATAGATTGGGCTAACCAAATGAGTAACAGTACTGTGGAGGAGGAATTACTGAAGTGTATACGGGATGGTTTCCTGGACCAATATGTCGAGGAACCAACTAAAGATCAGGCCATCTTACACTGGGTATTATGTAATGAGAAAGGATTAATTAGCAATCTTGAAGTGCGAGGCCCCTTGGGTCGGAGCGATCATAATATGATAGAATTCTTCATTAAAATGGAGAGTGAAGTAGTTGACTCAGAGACTAGGGTCCTGAATTTAAATAAAGGAAACTACGATGGTATGAGGTGCGAGTTGGGTAGGATTGATAGGGGAATGTCACTCAAAGGGTTGACAGTGGATAGGCAATGGCAAACATTCAAAGATCGCATGGAGGAACTACAGAATTTGTTCATCCCAGTTTGGCATAAAAATAAAACAAAAAAGGTGACTCAACCGTGGCTAACAAGGGAATTTAGGAATAGCATAAGATCCAAGGAGAGGACATATAAATTGGCCAGAAAAAGCAGTAAACCTGAGGATTGGGAGCAGGTTAGGATTCAACAAAGGTGGGTTAAGGGATTAATTAAGAGGGGGAAAATAGAGTATGAGAGTAAGCTTGCAGGGAACATAAAAACTGACTGTAAAAGCTTTTACAGATATGTGAAGAGAAAAAGATTGCTGAAGTCAAGCGTAGGTCCCTTGCAGTCAGAATCAGGGGAATTTATAATGGGGAACAAAGAAATGGCAGACCAATTAAATACATACTTTGGTTCTGTCTTCACAAAGGAGGACACAAATAACCTCCCAAAGATGCTGGGGAACATAGGGTCTAATGACAGGGAGGAACTGATAGAAATCAGTATTTGTAGGGAAATGGTGTTAGGGAAATTGATGGGATTGAGGGCTGATAAATCCCCAGGGCCTGATAACCTACATACTAGCGTGCTTAAGGAAGTGGCCCTAGAAATAGAAGATGCATTGCGGGTCATCTTCCAAAATTCGATAGACTCTGGAACAGTACCCATGGATTGGCGGGTAGCTAATGTTACCCCACTGTTCAAAAAGAGTGGTAGAGAGAAAACGAGGAATTACAGACCGGTAAGCCTGACATTGGTAGTGGGGAAAATGCTAGAGTCCATTATAAAAGATGTAATAGCAGAACACTTGGAAAAAAGTGACCGGATTTGACAAAGTCAACATGGATTTACAAAAGGTAAATTGTGGTTGACTAAACTACTGGAATTTTTTGAGGATGTAACTGGTAAAATAGATGAGGGAGAACCAGTGGATGTGGTGTATTTGGATTTTCAAAAGGCTTTCGATAAGGTCCCACATAAGAGATTAGCGTGCAAAATTAAGGCACATGGGATTGGGGGTAATGTATTGACTTGGATAGAGAACTGGTTGGCAGACAGAAAGCAAAGAGTTGGAATAAACGGCTCTTTTTCTGAGTGGCAGGCAATGACTAGTGGGGTACCGCAGGGATCGGTCCTTGGACCCCAGCTATTCACAATATATATTAATGATCTGGATGAGGGAACTAGATGTAATATCTCCAAGTTTGCAGACGACACAAAGCTCGGTGGGCGTGTGTGCTGTGAGGAGGATACCAAGAAACTCCAGTATTATTTGGTCAGGTTGGGTGATTGGGCAGAAGCATGGAAGATGCAATATAATGTGGATAAATGCGAGGTTATCCACTTTGGTGTCAAAAGCAGGAAGGCAGATTATTATCTGAATGGCAATAGATTGGGAGAAGGGGAAGTGCAACGAGACCTGGGCGTCCTTGTGCATCAGTCGCTGAAAGTAAGCATGCAGGTGCAGCAGGCGGTTAAGAATGCAAATGGTATGTTGACCTTCGTAGCGAGAGGGTTTGAGTACAGGAACAAGGATGTCTTGCTGCAGTTGTACAGGGCCTGTGGTGAGACCACACCTTGAGTATTGAGTGCAGTTTTGGTCGCCTTATCTGAGGATGTTCTTGCCATGGAAGGAGTGCAGCGAAGGTTCACCAGACTGATACCTGGGATGGCAGGAATGACGTATGAAGAGAGATTGGGTCGATTGGGCTTGTACTCGCTGGAGTTTAGAAGAATGAGAGGGGATCTCATTGAAACGTATAAAATTCTAACAGGGCTACACAGACTAGATGCAGGAAGCATGTTACCGATGTTCATGGATTCCAGAACCAGGGGTCGCATAGAAACATTGAAGATAGGAGCAGGAGTAGGCCATTCGGCCCCTCGAGCCTGCTCCGCCATTAATTGAGATCATGACTGATCATCCAAATTCAGTACCCTGTCCCTGTCTTCTCCCCATATCCCTTGATACCTTTAGCCTTAAGAAATATATCTAACTCCTTCTTGAATACATTTAATGAATTGGCCTCAACTGCCTTGTGTGGTAGAGAATTCCACAGGTTCAACACTCTCTGGGTGAAGAAATTCCTCCTCATCTCTAAGTCTAAGGATAAGGGGTAAGTCATTTAGGACAGAGGCCGTAGGCAGTAGGCCAATTCATTAAATATATTCAAGAAGGAGTTAGATATATTTATTGAGGCTAAAGGGATCAAGGGATATGGGGAGACAGCAGGGACAGAGTACTGAATTTGGATGATCAGCCATGATCTCATTGAATGGCGGAGCAGGCTCGAGGGGCCGAATGGCCGACTCCTCTTCCTATCTTCTATGTTTCTTCTTTGTTTAATCTGAAGAACACATGAGAGAGGGGGAGGGAGTCCCTTTAAATGTAGAGGAGGTGGGTGTCCCATTAAATATGGATGGGTGGGTTTCCCTTTAAATGTGGAGGGGGTGGTTGTCCCTTTAAATGTGGAAGTGGTGGTTGTCCTTTTAAATGTGGAGGGGGTGGGTGTCCCTTTAAATGTGGAGGGGGTGGGTGTCCCATTAAATGTGGAGGGGGTGGGTGTCCCATTAAATGTGGAGGGGGTGTGTGTCCCTTTAAATGTGGAGGGGGTGGGTGTCCCATTAAATGTGGAGGGGGTGGGTGTCCCATTAAATGTGGAGGGGGTGGGTGTCCCTTTAAATGTGGAGGGGGGAGGGGTCCCTTTAAATGTGAAGGGGGAGGGGGTCCCGTTAAATGTGGAGGGGGAGGTTGGGGGTCTCGTTAAATGTGGAGGGGGTGGGGTGTCCCTTTAAATGTGGTGAGGCGGGGCCGCGCATGCTCATTCGGCCCCCTCACCACACCACCAGGCTGCCAGTGCGCCTGTGCGGGGCCTCGTGGGAGTAGACGGAAGGCCGGGCCCGGGGAAAAGGCGGAATCAGCGGCCGGGGTAAAGTCAAGTGTTGGGGAATCGATTTAAATCGGGGTGAGGGGGGTAGCGGAGAGCGAGTTTATAAAGTAAAATACGAGAAAAACCAAACCTGGGAGTCGGGGCGGGCGGGACCTCCGCGGATGCCGAGCGGAGCGGATTGATCCGCGCGGAGTGGCGGATTGAGCTGGAGCAATGTGATTCTGATTGACGGGAGTGCTGACCAATAGGAAAAGGGCTGAGCTGGGAGGACTGAGCTGGGCGGCCTGATCCTCCAACCAATGGCGGCGCGGCTAGGGGGCAGGACCTTCCGCCCCAGCGCTGAGGCTGGGGCCCGATTGTGACGTCTTCAGAAGAAGAGGCCCAATCAGGTGGATGGAGGCCCGACCCGGCCTGTGACTGACGGGAGCTCTGACCAATAGGACGAGGGGGGCCTCCAACCAATGGCGGCGCGGCAAGGAGGCGGTCCTCCTCTCCAGCTCAGGAGAGCTGGGCCCGATTGTGACTCGCTGACCCCAGGTGAGAGCAGCTCAGGCAGCACAGAGCTGGGGCTGGAATCTGGGAGAGGGGCCACAGGCAGCACAGAGCTGGGGCTGGAATCTGGGAGAGGGGCCACAGGCAGCACAGAGCTGGGGCTGGAATCTGGGAGAGGGGCCACAGTTAGAACAGAGCTGGGGCTGGAATCTGGGAGAGGGGCCGCAGGCAGCACAGAGCTGGGGCTGGAATCTGGGAGAGGAGCCGCAGGCCGCGGGCCTGGCAATGGGGCACAAGCTTCACAATACAAGCTTCTTTGAAATGCAAAATTGTTTCCTACAGACAGCCTTGGTCACTCGGCAAAAAAACTGTTTAACAATTCATCATAACTCTCCTGCTTTAGGAGAGGGGTAGAGTGCAAAAGCAAGGAAGTTATGATGAAACTGTGTAAAAGACTGGAGTCAGCTGTGGCTCAGTGGATAGCAGAGTCAGAAGGTTGTGGGTTCAAATCCCTCTCCAGGAATTTGAGCATATCAAGCGAGGCTGACACTCCAGTGCGGTGCTGAGGGAGCGCCGCACTGTCGGGGGGGGCAGTACTGAGGGAGAGCCATATTGTCGGAGGGGCAGTAATGAAGGAGCGCTGCAGTGTCGGAGGTGCCGTCCTATGGATGAGACGTTAAACCGAGGCCCCCGTCTGCCCACTCAGGTGGACGTAAAAGATCCCGTGGTGCTATTTCGAAGAAGTTATCCCCGGTGTTTTGAGCCCAACATTTATCCCTCAATCAACATGACGAAAAAACATTGTCTGGTCATTATCACATTGCTGTTTGTGGGAGCTTGCTGTGTGCAAATTGGCTGCCGCGTTTCCCACATTACAACAGTGAATACACTTCAAAAGTACTTCATTGGCTGTAAAGCGCTTTGGGACGTCCGGTGGTCGTGAAAGGCAGTAAAGAAGGCAAATGGTATGCTGGCCTTCATTACAAGAGGATTTGAATACAGGATTACAGAACTCTTACTCCAATTATATCTTCTTCTTTCTTCTTAGGCAGTCCCTTGGAACCGAGGATGACTTGCTTCCACATTAAAAATGAGTTCTCAGGTGTGAGGGTAAACCGGGAGAGCTTCTTCTCCCCGAGACGGACCCTCTGATATAAAGGGTCGACTGGATCCATGTTTATCTGTAATTTAAACAGTGGTCTGGTCGTCTTCCGAGCTCTTTACCCTAGAGGAGAGGGTAGAATGGGGGTCTTTAGTGTTAAATGGTTTCACTTGGGTCCATTGCTTCCATCGCATACCCATCGGTTCCTGTAGACAAACACACGTATCACTTGTCATTAATACAGTACATGGCCCCATCCAACGGGGCCCATTCCCTTTCTTCCGATAACTTGCGTCATTACTTGTTGACCTATTCTGGGCAACTCGGCTGGTTTAAGTCCAGCATTCTGCCTTTCTAGATGTTTAATCTGTTGTTGGTTCCTTACTTCTTTATTTAGTGCTTGTACCTCTTGATTTAGTTGTACTAAGTATCGCCTTAATCTATCTTGCACTGGTCCTGGTTCTCCCACCCCTCCAGCCAAATCCTCTGGTAGTCTCATAGCTCGTCCTGTAATTAATTCATGGGGGGTCAGTCTGGTCATTCGTCCTGGGGTGGCTCACAGCCTCATTAATATGCTGGGTAATAATTCCGACCATCGCTTCCCTGTTTCTTGGATGGCTTTTGTCAGTGCATTTTTCAGTGTCCTATTCATTTTTTCTACCATCCCCGAGCTCTGGGGGTGATATGGTATGTGGTATTTTTGTGTCACATGTAGCAGCTTACAGATTTCTTTCATTATTTTGCTGGTGAAATGGGTGCCGTTGTCTGAGTCAATTTGCAGAGGCACTCCCCAACCGGGTATAACCTCGGTAGCCAATATTAGTGCAACTGTTTTTGCAGAGCAGTCTCGGGTGGCAAAGGCTTCCACCCACCTGGTAAATTGGTCAATTATTACCAGGCAATATTTCTTCCCCCGGTCCTGCGCTAAGGGGCCGGTGAAGTCAATTTGTAAGTTTTCCCAGGGTCCTTGGGGCCTGGGTTGGTTTGCTACTCTAACTCGACATCTCTGTCCTACATTATTCTTGTGCATATTATACAGCGGTGGCAATATTTCACTACTTCCTGACCTATCTTTGGCCACCACCAGTACTGTGTCAGTAGGTGCAACATGTTACTTCTGCCAGTATGTGTTACACCATCGTATAGCGCCATCAGTTGTTGTCTACAACATTCCGGTGCTGCCACCCTGGTTACGTGGGCCCCATTTCCAAATTCCATCTTGTAATTGCGCGCCAGCTTGTCTCCATTTCTCCTTTTGCTCTTTACTAGTATTTTCTTGCAGCTCCATTATATTCACTTCCTGTAACCCAATGACTATCATGACCATATTTATTTCATTTTTGAACGCGTCCTCTGGTTGCATTTATTCCGCAGTTACTTTTGCGGCTAGATCTGCATAACTATTCCCCATAGGGGCCTGGTGCTGGGGTTCATAGAAACATAGAAGATAGGAGCAGGAGTAGGCCATTCGGCCCCTCGAGCCTGGTCCACCATTCAATGAGATCATGGCTGATTATCCAATTTTGGTACACTGTCACTGCCTTCTCCCCATATCCCTTTAGCCTTAAGAAATATAACCAACTCCTTCTTGAATATATTTAATGAATTGGCCTCCACTGCCTTCTGTGGTAGAGAATTCCACAGGTTCACCACTCTCTGGGTGAAGAAATTCCTCCTCATCTCAGTCCTAAATGGCTTACTCCTTTTCCTTAGACTATGACCCCTGGTTCTGGACTCCCCGGCCATCGGGAGCATCCTTCCTGCATCCAGTCTGTCCAGTCCTGTTAGAATTTTATAAGTTTCAATGAGATCCCCCCTCATTCTTCTAAACTCCAGCAAGTACAAGCCCAATGGACCCAATCTCTCCTCATACATCATTCCTGCCATCCCAGGTATCAGTCTGGTAAATCTTCGCTGCACTCCCTCCATGGCAAGAACATCCTTCCTCAGATAAGGCGACCAAAACTGCACACAATACTCAAGGTGTGGTCTCACCAAGGCCCTGTACAACTGCAGCAAGACATCCTTGTTCTTGTACTCGAATCCTCTCGCTATCAAGGCCAACATACCATTTGCCTTCTTAACCGCCTGCTGCACCTGCATGCTTACCTTCAGCGACTGGTGCACAAGGACACCCAGGTCTCATTGCACTTCCCCTTCTCCCAATCTATTGCCGTTCAGATAATAATCTGCCTTCCTGTTTTTGCCACCAAAGTGGATAACCTCACATTTATCCACATTATAGTGCATCTGCCCAATCCTCCAACCTATCCAAATCATACTGGAGTTTCTCGGCATCCTTCTGACAGCACACACACCCACCGAGCTTTGTGTCGTCTGCAAACTTGGAGATATTACATCTAGTTCCCTCGTCTAGATCATTAATATATATTGTGAATAGCTGGGGTCCTAGGACCGACCCCTCCGGTACCCCACTAGTTACTGCCTGCCACTCGGAAAAAGAGCCGTTTATTCCAACTCTTTGCTTCCTGTCTGCCAACCAGTTCTTTATCCAAGTCAGTACCTTGCCCCCAATCCCATGTGCCTTAACTTTACACGCTAATCTCTTATGCTGGACCTTATCGAAAGCCTTCTGAAAATCCAAATACACCACATCCACTGGTTCTCCCTTATCTATTTTATCAGTTACATCCTCAAAACATTCCAGTAGATTAGTCTAGCACGATTTATCTTTTGTAAATCCATGTTGACTTTGTCCAATCCTGTCACCGTTTTCCAAGTGCTCTGCTATTACATCTTTTATAATGGACTCTAGCATTTTCCCCACTACCGATGTCAGGCTTACCGGTCCATAATTTCCCGTTTTCTCTCTACCACCTTTTTTGAATAGTGGGGTAACATTAGCTACTCTCCAATACATGGGAACTGTTATAGAGTCTATCAAATTTTGGAAGATGACCAGCAAATCTGTCCCTCTAGTGCTACTTGTCTCTCCCAGTCCTCTCTTCACCTTGTTTCTCCTCTCTAATGTTTCATCCTGGTGCCCATCCCCCTGTCTAATTAATTTAAACCCTCCCCCCACAGCACTAGTTAATCGTCCCATGAGGACATTGGTCCCAGCTCTGTTGTGGTGTAACCCGTCCACCTTGTACAGGTCCCTCCTGCCCCAGAACTGGTCCCTCCTGCCCCAAGAATCTGAAGTCCTGCAATATTTCTCTTTCAGGGGCTTATCCAATTCCCTTTTGAAAGCAGTGATTGAATCTGCCTCCACCACCCTTTCAGGCAGTGCATTCCATAAGCACATAAGAAATAGGAGCAGGAGTAGGCCAATCGGCCCCTCGAGCCTGCTCCGAAATTCAATAAGATCATGGCTGATCTGATCCTAACCGCCAATCTACTATCACAGAACCATCTCCTGAATCTAACAGAATTAGACACACGAAATAGGAGCAGGATCAGGCTACACGGCCCCTGGGCCCGCTCCGCTACCCACAGGGCCATGACCGATCCGAACCTAAACTCATATCCAAATTCCTGCCCGCTCCCTGTAACCCTTAATTCCCTTCTTGGAAACTGTCTTATTTCTGTTTTAAATTTATGTAATGATGTAGCTTCTACAGCTTTTTGGGGCAGCATATTCCATGGACCTACCACCCTCTGAGTGAAGTAGTTCCTCCTCATCTCAGTTTTGAACGAGCAGCCCCTAATTCTAAGACTATGCCCCCTAGTTCCAGTTTCACCCATCATCGGGAACATCCTCCCCGCATCCACCTGATCCAAACCCTTCACAATCTTATATGTTTCAATAAGATCGCCTCTCATTCTTCTGAACTCCAATGAGTAGAGTCCCAATCTACTCAACCTCTCCTCATATGTCCATCCACTCATCCCCGGGATTAACCGAGTGAACCTTCTTTGTACTGACTCGAGAGCAAGTATGTCCTTTCTTAAGTATGGACACCAAAATTGTACGCAGTATTCCAGGTGCGGTCTCACCAATACCTTGTACAACTGAAGCAATACCTCCCTATTTTTATATTCTATCCCCCTAGCAATGAAAGCCAACATTCCATTGGCCTTCTTAATCACTTGCTGCACCTGCATACTAACCTTTTGAGTTTCGTGCACCAGGGCCCCCAGATCCCTTTGTACTTCAGTACTTTTAATTTCTTGCCATTAAGATAATAACTTGCTCGATGATTTTTCCTGCCAAAGTGCATAACCTCACACTTTCCAGTATTGTATTCCATCTGCCAAATCTCTGCCCACTTACTTAGCCTGTCGATGTCCCCTTGCAGGTTTTTTATGTCCTCCTCACTCACTACTTTCCCTCCCATCTTAGTATCATCTGCAAACTTTGATATGTTACACTCGGTCCCCTCCTCCAAATCGTTAATATCGATTGTAAAGAGTTGGGGACCCAGCACTGACCCCTGCGGAACACCACTAGTTACTGATTGCCAGTCTGAGAATGAACCATTTATCCCAACTCTCTGCCTTCTGTTAGATAGCCAATCCTCTATCCATGCCAGAATATACATAGATACATAGAGATAGGAACAGGAGTAGGCCATTCGGCCCTTCGAGCCTGCTCCGCCATTCAATGAGATCATGGCTGATCTTCGTCTGAGATCATAGCTGATCTTACCAGTTCAGTACCCCGTCCCCGCCTTTTCTCCGTAACCCTTAATCCCCTTAGCCTTCAGAAATATATCCAATTCTCTCTTGAAAATATTTATTGAATTAGCCTTCACAGCCCTCTGTGGCAGGGAATTCCACAGGCTCACCACTCTTTGAGTGAAGAAATTCTTCCTCATCTCTGTTTTAAATGATTTGCCCGCTATTTTTAGACTGTGGCCCCTGGTTCTGTGCTCCCCGGCCATTGGAAACATTCTCTCTGAATTCAGCCTGTCCAGGCCTGCCATAATTTTATATGTTTCGATGAGATCCCCTCTCAATCTTCTAAACTCCAGTGAGTACAAGCCCAAACTATTTAATCTCTCTTCGTAGGTCATTCCCGCCATTCCAGGTATCAGCCTGGTGAATCGCCGTTGCACTCTTTCCATGACAAGAACATCCTTCCGCAGATGGGGCGACCAAAACTGTACACAATACTCCAGATGCGGTCTCACCAGCACCTTGTACAGCTGTAGTAAGGTATCCCTATTCCTATACTCGAACCCCCTTGATATGAAGGCCAACATACCATTTGCCTTCTTAATCGCCTGTTGCACCTGCATGCTCTCCTTCAGTGACTGGTGCACAAGAACACCCAGGTCCCTCTGCACTTCCCCATCTCCCAATCTATTGCCATTTAGATAATAATCTACCCTCCTGTTTTTACCCCCAAAGTGGATAACCTCGCATTTATCCACATTATAGTGCATCTGCCACGTATCCGCCCATTCCCCCAACCTGTCCAAATCACACTGTAGCCTCCTGACATCCTCATCAGAGCCCACCCCTCCTCCTAGTTTAGTGTCGTCAGCGAATTTGGAAATATTGCATCCAATTCCCTGATCCAGATCATTTATATATATTGTGAACAGCTGGGGTCCCAGGACAGATCCTTGCGGCACCCCGCTGGTCACTGCCTGCCACTCCGAAAACGAGCCGTTTATTCCAACTCTCTGTTTTCTATCCGCCAGCCAGTTCTCTATCCACGTTAATACTTTGCCCCCAATCCCATGAGCCTTAATTTTGCATGATAATCTTTTGTGTGGAACCTTATCGAAGGCTTTCTGGAAGTCAAGGTACACCACATCCACTGGCTCTCCCCCATCTATTCTACCAGTTACCTCCTCAAAAAATTCCAGCAGATTAGTCAAACACGATTTACCCTTTGTAAATCCATGTTGACTCTGTCCGATCCTTTCCCCATTTGTCAAGTGCTCCGCTATTTTATCCTTAATAATGGACTCTAGCATTTTGCCCACAACCGATGTAAGGCTTACTGGTCTATAATTCCCTGCTTTCTCTCTACCCCCCTTTTTAAATATTGGGGTAACATTAGCTAGCCTCCAATCCACGGGTACTGTTCCCGAGTCAATGGAGTTCCGGAAGATGATCCTTAGAGCATCTGCTATCTCCAGGGCCACCTCCTTAAGTACCCTAGGATGTAGTTTATCAGGCCCCGGGGATTTGTCGGCCTTCAGTCCCCTCAACTTACCCAACACCATATCCCTAGAGATACTAATTTCTGTCAGCTCCTCCCTCTCATTAGTCCCTATGTTTGCCGATATTCCTGGGAGGTTATTTGTGTCCTCCTTTGTGAATACAGAACCAAAGTATGAGTTTAATTGGTCTGCCATTTCCTTATTCTCCATTATATATTCTCCCGAATCGGACTGCAAGGGACCGACTTGGGATTTTACCAGTCTTTTCCTCCTGATATACCGATAAAAGCTTTTGCAGTCTGTCTTTATGTTTGCTGCAAGTTTACTTTCGTATTCTATTTTCCCCTTCCTGATTAATCCCTTTGTCCTCTTTTGCTGTATCCTGTACTGCCCCCAATCTTCCGGTCTGGTGCTTTTTTTTGCCAGTTGATATGCCCTTTTTTTGATTTTATGCTGTCCCTAATTTCCCTCGTTATCCACGGTTGAGTCACCTTTTTAGGTTTATTTTTATGCCAAACCGGTATAAACATGTTCTGGAATTCTTCCATTCTATCTTTGAATGCTTGCCATTGTCTATCCACTGTCAATCCCCCCAGAAACACCACCCAATCAATCTTACCCAATTCCCGTCTCATACCCTCGTAATTCCCTTTATTTAAGTTCTGGACCTTAGTCTCTGATTCAATTTCCTCACTCTCCATGTCGACTGAGAGCTCGATCATATTATGATCGCTCTGACCCAAGGGGCCTCGTACAAGAAGATTGCTGATAAGTCCCTTCTCATTGCACAATACCCAGTCTAAAATGGCCTGATCTCGAGTCGGCTCCTCGACATATTGGTCCAGATAACCGTCCCGAAAACATTCCAGGAATTCCTCCTCCTCAGAATTTTTACTAATTTGGGTAGTCCAATCAATATGTAAATTAAAGTCACCCATGATGACAGCTGTGCTCTTATCGCACGCTTCTCTAATTTCCCTTTTTATGCCTTCCCTCACCTCCATATTACTATTTGGAGGCCTATATATCACACCCACTAACGTTTTCCTCCCCTTGCTATTTCTCATTTCTACCCATACAGATTCCGTTTCATCCGAGTTAATATCCTTCCTTTCCATTGCATTAATCCCCTCCTTTACCAGCAATGCTACCCCACCTCCCCTACCTTTTTGCCGATCCTTCCTAAATATTGTATATCCCTGGATGTTAAGTTCCCAGCCTTGCCCACCCTGCAGCCACGTTTCTGTAATCCCAATCAAATCATACTTGTTTACCTCTATTTCCACAACTAATTCATCCACCTTGTTCCTAATGCTTCTAGCATTAAGATACAAAGCCTTCAGGCTTGCTTTTTTCACACTCTCATTATGAATTAGTTTGGCCCTTTGTGTTTCTCTCCTTTGCTTATTGCTTCTCACCTTTCTACCATCTATTTCTGACTTCATATGACTTCCCTCTTTTCCACTACCTAGGTTCCCATCCCCCTGCCAAATTAGTTTAAATCCTCCCGAACCGCCCTAGAAAATATTACCCCGAGGACATCGGCTCCCTCACAGTTCAGGTGTAGACCGTCCCCTTGGTACAGGTCACTCCTCCCCAAGAACTGGTTCCAATGCCTCAGGAATTTAAATCCCTCTCCCTTGCACCACTGCTCAAGCCACGTATTTAGCTTATCTATCTTACTCTCTCTAAACTTATTAGCTCGTGGCACTGGTAGCAATCCAGAGATTACTACCTTTGAGGTCCTACTTTTCAATTTAGCTCCTAACTCCCTAAATTCAGCTTGTAGGACCTCCTCCCTCTTTTTACCTACATCGTTGGTACCTACATGTACCACGACAACTGGCTGATCCCCCTCAATCCCGTGATTTTTTATCTTAAGCAATAATCTTTTGTGTAGCACCTTGTCAAATGCCTTTTGGAAGTCTAAATACACTACGTCCACTGGTTCATCTTTATCCACCCTATATGTTACTTCCTCAAAGAACTCCAGCAAATTTGTCAAACATGACCTCCCCTTCATAAAACCATGCTGACTTTGTCCTATTAAATTATGATTATCCAAATGTCCTGTTACTGTCTCCTTAATAATGGACTCCAAAATTTTACCTACCACAGATGTTAGGCTAACCGATCTATAGTTTCCAGCCTTCTGTCTACTGCCCTTTTTAAATAAGGGTGTTACATTAGCAGTTTTCCAGTCTGCCGGGACATTTGCCGAGTCCAGGGTGTTTGGGAAAATTATTACCAATGCATCCACAATCCCTACTGCCACTTCCCTCAAGACCCTAGGATGTAAGCCATCAGGTCCAGGTGACTTATTCGCCTTGAGTCCCATTATTTTACCGTGTACCACTTCCTTAGTGATTTTGATCGTGTTTAGCTCCTCCCCCCCTTTAGCCCCCTGTTTGTCCAGTGTTGGGATATTCTTAGTGTCTTCTGCTGTAAAGACTGATATAAAATATTCATTCAGTGTTTTTGCCATCTCCATATTTCCCACCATTAATTTCCCGGTCTCATCCTCTCAGGGACCAGCATTTACTTTAGCCACCCTTTTTCTTTTTATATAACTATAAAAACTCTTACTATCTGTTTTTATATTTTTTGCTAATTTACTTTCATAATCTATCTTCCCTTTCTTAATCAATCTTTTTGTTATTTTTTGCTGTCTTTTAAAGTTTTCCCAATCCTGTATCCTCCCACTAGATTTGGCTACCTTATATGCCCTTGTTTTTAGTTGAATACTATCCTTAATTTCTTTACTTAGCCACGGATGGCTGTCTTTTCTTTTACACCCTTTTCTTCTCAGTGGAATATATATTTTTTGGAAGTTGTAAAAAAACTCCTTAAATGTACATCACTGATCATGTATCGTCTTACCCTTTAATCTATTTTCCCAATCCACTCTACTCAATTCCGCTCTCATACCTTCATAGTCTCCTTTATTCAAGCTTAGCACGCTTGTTTGAGATCCAACCTTCTCACCCTCTAATTGAATATGGAATTCAACCATGTTATGGTCACTCATTCCAAGGTGATCCTTTACTAGGACATTTTTAATTAATCCTGTCTCGTTACACAGGACCAGATCTAAGGTTGCTTGCCCCCTGGTCGGTTCAGTTACTGCTCAAGAAACCCATCCCTAATACACTCAATGAACTCATCCTCAAGGCAGCCCTGCCCAATTTGATTTGTCCAATTAATATGATAGTTAAAATCCCCCATAATTATAGATGTTCCCTTATTACAAGCCTCAACTATTTCCAGATCCTAACCACTCGCTGCGTAAAAAGTTTTTCCTCATGTCGCCTTTGGTTCTTTTGTCAATCACCTTAAATCTGTGTCCTCTGGTTCTCGACCCCTCTGCCAATTGCAAGAGTTTCTCTCCATCTACTCTGTCCAGACCCCTCCTGATTTTGAACACCTCTATCAAATCTCCTCTCAATCTTCTCTGCTTCAAGGAGAACAACACCAGCTTCTCCAGTCTATCAATGTAACTGAAGTCCCTCATCCCTGGAATCATTCTCGTAAATCTTTTCTGCACGCTCTCTAAGGCCTTCACATCCATCCTAAAGTGTGGTGTCCAGAATTGGACACAATATTCCAGTTGAGGCTGAACTAGTGTTTTATACAGGTTCAGCATAATTTCAACACTTCTGTACTCTATACCTCTATTCATGAAACCCAGGTTCCTGTAAGCTTTTTTAACTGCTTTCTCAACCTGCCCTGCCACCTTCAATGATTTGTGCACATATACCCCTCGGTCTCTCTGTTCATGCACCCACTTTAGGATTGTACCCTTTAGTTTAGATTTCCTCTCCTCATTCTTGTATCACTTCACATTTTTCTGCATTAAATTTAATCTGTCACATGTCCGCCCATTCCACCAGCCTGTCTATATCCTCTTGAAGTCTATCACTATCTTCCTCACTGTTCACTATACTTCCAAGTTCTGTGTCATCTGCAAATTTTGAAATTGTGCCTTGTACACCCACATCCAAGTCATTAATATATATCAAGAAAAGCAGTGGTCCTAGAACCGACCCCTGGGAACACCACTGTGTACCTTCCTCCAGTCTGAAAAACAACCATTCACCACTACTCACTGTTTCCTGTCACTTAGCCAATTCCCTATCCATGCAGCCACTGTCCCTTTTGCTCCATGGGCTTCAACTTTGCTGGTAAGCCTATTATGTGGCACTTTGTCGAACGCCTTGGAAATCCATGCACACCACGTCAACCGCAGTGCCCTCATCAACCCTCTCTGTTACCTCATCAAAAAACTCCAAGTTGGTTAAACACGATTTGCCTTTAACAAATCCGTGCTGGCTTTCCTTAATTAATCCACACTGTTAATTTTGTCCCTGATTTTTGTTTCTAAAAGCTTCCCCACTACCGAGGCCAAACTGACTGGCCCGTGGTTGCGGGGTTTGTCCTTACACCCTTTTTTGAACAAGGGTGTGACATTTGCAATCCTCCGGTCCTCTGGAACCACCCCAGTTTCTAATGAGGATTTGGAAGGTTATGGCCAGTAGCTCTGCTATTTCTTCCTTCACTTCCCTCAGCGTACTAGGATGCTTCCCATCCGGTCCTGGTGACTTATTTACTTTAAGTACAGCCAGCCTTTCTAGTACCTTGTCTTTATCAATTTTTCTCCCATCCAGTATCTCGTCTACTTCCTCCTTCACTATGTCTATGGCAGCATCTTCTTCCTTGGTGAAGACAGATGCAAAGTACTGATTTAGTTCCTCAGCCTTACCCTCTGCCTCCATGCGTAGGTCTCCTTTTTGGTCCCTAATCGAACCCCTCCTCTTACTACCTGTTTATTATTTATATGCCTATTGTGCTGTCTCTCCCTCTAACTTAACCTTACAGTATGTACATAACCTACTTATATATGTATAACTTACCTGTTAGGGCCGTTGCCCCTTTAACTCACCTTTTAGGGCCATTGCCCCTTTAAGACGCGCCTTAGCGTGCTGACGTCACGTACGACGTGACGTGCGTGAGGCGGCTGCCGGCCCGACTCGGCCCTCCAGAAAGGTCGCCGGCACAGCCCGGCCTAGCGTCTTCGGCCGCATCGATCAGCCGCCGGGAGCGCCGCTATCTTCCGCTCCCGCGGCAAGCACCGGCTCAGCCTGGCCTCCAGCTCCCGCTCCCGACTTAGGCCCCAACGGCCAGCGATACAACGACCGGCAAACGTGATGACGTCACAACCCCGAGCGTGATGAGGTCATCACGCTCCCCACGGGACTGCGAGCTCATTCCTCGTGGAGCCTCCGCCGGAACAGGACCTGCGCCATGGTGCTCCTCAGTTGTATTGTCCCCATGCTTGAGTCTTGGAAATTGTTTGTCTGTAAGTATTTTAGAATGCTATAGATGATTAGCGTACACTGTATGTTGTAGAAAATGTTTAGTTGCAACTTTTCTCTGTCTAGCTGGTTAACTAGTAGCCGTATTCGATACACTATGTACAGGGCTAATTTAAAGAGAATGCCTTCCAGCTTGCTAAATGTATATTCATTGCCAAATGTACTGTGTTGCCCAGGCGTACCTAAATTTGTGTATACATATCAGTTATGCGTTTGTATACTAATGTGTGCTTCCATTTCTGTGTTGTATTACAGTTTTACAATAAGAATCTTTCAGTAAAGTTTTACAAGAAAAGTCAAGCCTTGTGATTTTTATGGGAAGATATCAAGTTGTTCGCTACCTGTCTAGCTCTGCATAGGATCGCGTTGCGAGGGCAGAATAGTAAAAAGACAACAGCACAGCGGGCTCAAGCACAAGAAGATACCACTCAGCTACCATGAGTCTATGCTCAGGAAGACAATATACCATAGAGGACGTCGACCAGCCAATCGAGAAGTATGAGCCTTTCCGAGCAAACGCTGCCAAGTCACAGTCCTCTAAAGTATTCTCTAGGTCATCTCGGCGGTCCAGCAGACCGTCATCATCGACAGCTTCTGCAGCCGCCAAAGCACGTGCCAAGGCAAAAGCTACCCAGGCCCAATTGTCCTTTGCTGAAAAAGAAGCTGACCTTATGAAGCAGAGAGCCGACCTCGATGCTAGTGTGATGAAGCAGACAGCACAGTCTTCTAAAGTATCCACTAGATCATCTCGGCAGTCCAGCAGACCGTCGTCATCGACAGCTTCTGCAGCCGCCAAAGCACGTGCCAAGGCAGAAGCTGCCCAGGCTCAATTGGCCCTTGCTGAAAAAGAAGCTAGTGTGATGAAGCAGAAAGCTGACCTCGACGCTAGTGCTACGAAGCAGAGAGCTGACCTCGCTGCCATTCTCCACATTCTCCAAAGCCAGAGAGCTGCCGCTGCCGCTAAAGCCGAAGCCGCAGCTTATGAAGAAGGTAAGGAGAGCGAACGTGGGGAGCCCAGCCATGAAGCATATGATCTGGAACAGCCCCTCAGTCCAGTGCAACGTACAAGTGAGTATGTCCAACAATACTCCGAATTGTTCTTCAAGGGAAGATCCAGGTACCCCGACGTAGGACCAGCTACTCACCACAGCAACAAACAGCCTGTTTACGGAGACACTGAGCTTAAAAGAGAAGAAACAAGTAAGACTTACCTGCAGAGACCTCCACAACACCCGACCAATCCAGCCAAGCATTCCTCACCCGAGCCACAAGGTGCACAAGACCTCGCTAGGTACCTTACTCGCCGAGAATTGTTAAGTTCAGGCCTCCAAGAATTTGATGACCGTCCCGAAAATTATTGGTCATGGAAAGCGTCCTTCCTGAGTACCACCAAGGACTTGAATCTGTCAGCCAGAGAAGAACTAGACCTGATGACAAAGTGGCTCGGAGCTGAGTCGTCCAAACAGGCGAAGAGAATTCGCTCAGCGCTCGTCAGCAATCCCACAGCAGGCCTCAACCTGGTTTGGCCACGTCTCGAAGATTGTTATGGGACACCAGAAGCCATCGAACACGCACTGCTCAAGAAGATTGAGGACTTTCCGAAGCTAACCAACAAAGATAATGTCGAGCTCCGAGAACTGGGCGACATTCTCCTCGAACTGGAGTGTGCCAAGGGAGAAGGTTACCTGACCGGCCTCTCGTATTTGGATACAGCTCGTGGGGTAAACCCAATAGTGGAAAAGCTCCCCCACAACCTTCAAGAGAAATTGATATCTAAGGGATCCAAGTACAAGGAGGACAATGGAATGGCATTTCCCCCCTTCTCTCTCTTCTCCAGGTTCGTCCAACAACAGGCAAAGGTGAGGAATGATCCAAGTTTCACTTTCTCCACCTCCAGCAGTTACGCTCCTTCGAGAACAGAGAAATCCACAAAGTACAGCAATAAAGCCTCTGTGAGTGTGCACAAAACAGATGTTCCAGCCGACCCCTCAGTCAACCAATCCAGTTCTGCTGGGAATGAAGTGGATGACCCAGATCGTCAGTGTCCAATACACAAGAAGCCCCACCCACTCAAAAAGTGTCGAAGCTTTACAGACAAGCCTATTGATGAGCGCACATCATACCTGAAAAAGAACCACATCTGCTTCAGGTGCTGTGGGTCGACTATGCACATGGCAAAAGACTGCAAGGCGACAATCAAGTGCTTTGAGTGCAACAGCGAAAAACACATCGCAGCCCTGCATCCAGGTCCTCCTCCGTCAACCGCGGTCGACAAAGAGGATAGCGGGGAGCAAAGCACATCTTCAGTCACCTCCAAGTGTACAGAGGTTTGTGGAAATGCAAGCAGCCCACGCTCATGCTCCAAAATCTGCTTGGTTAAAGCATATCCTGCAGGGAGAAAGGAGAAGGCAATCAAAATGTATGCAGTGCTCGATGAGCAAAGTAACAACTCTCCAGCGAAGACAGAATTCTTCAATCTCTTCGAAGTCAAGGCCAGCGCCGCTCTGTACATGCTAAAAACCTGTGCAGGGACAACAGAGACTACGGGTAGGAGAGTTGGGAACTTCATGATCGAGTCCATGGATGGGAAACTACAGCTTCCCCTCCCCACCTTGATTGAGTGCGACATGATGCCAGAGGATAGGACGGAAATCCCCTCCCCAGATGTCGCATGCCATCAGCCCCACCTACAGCCAATTGCCAACAAGATTCCAGCTGTGGACCCGGACGCTCCAATCCTCCTGCTCTTGGGAAGAGACATCTTAAGGGTGCACAAGGTGCATGAGCATATCAACGGGCCCCACGATGCTCCTTATGCGCAGCGGCTTGACTTGGGATGGGTCCTCGTGGGTGGAGTTTGCCTGGGAACAGTCCACAAACCAGCGGATGTCAGCGTCTACAAAGCAAACGTGTTGCACAACGGTCGCACATCCTGTCTCAGCCCATGCCCAAACAGGATCCAGGTAAAGGAGGACTACGATGACATGACGCAGCATCATAGGTCAACCGCCTCTGTCTGTGAGGAAGAGGCAGGCCCCACCGTGAGCACAGATGGCCTAGGATGCTCAGCGTTTGAAAGGTCCAAGGACGATGGACGCAGCTGGGTGGCACCCATGCCGTTTCGCTCTCCTGGACGCCGTCTTCCGAGTAGCGGGGAGCAGGCTGCGGGGCGCCTCTGCTCGCTCAGGAGAACCCTGGTGCCGGTGTCCACCGACCCAGACATGCCTGCAGTCCTCACCCCAGCGATGCTCCTGACTCAAAAGATGCGTTCTATTTCAGCTCCCTCTGGAAACTTCGACATGGCCGAGCTGCACGGGAAGCTATGGAAACAAGTACAGTGTCTTGCAGACACTCCTTGGAAGAGATGGAGAGGAGAGTATTTGTCCACCCTACAGAGCCGTAGGAAATGGACAGAAGACAAGCCGAATGTCAAAGTGAGAGATGCCGTCTTGCTGAAAGACAGCCAAGCACACAAACGAATGGCCAGTGGGACTGGTCGTCAAAACTCTGCCGAGCAGGGACAAGAGGGTCCGCAAGGTGGAGGTGAAGATCATCAAGAAGGGGACTGTCAAAGTGTTTCCGAGGCCAGTCTCAGAGATCGTAGTCCTCCTTTCCGAAGAAAGCCAGAGAACGGACTCTGAGTATGTCGCTGCCGAAGGACGTTCTCTTCAGGTTTATTTTGTGTCTGTAGTGGTACAAATGGGATTGTACCAAGCGGGGAGTGTGCTGTCTCTCCCTCTAACTTAACCTTACTGTATATACATAACCTACTTATATATGTATAACTTACCTGTTAGAGCCGTTGCCCCTTTAACTCACCTTTTAGGGCCATTGCCCCTTTAAGACGCGCCTTAGCATGCTGACGTCACGTCACATACGACGTGACGTGCGTGAGGTGGCTGCCGGCCCGACTCGGCCCTCCAGAAAGGCCGCCGGCACAGCCCGGCCTAGCGTCTTCGGCCGCATCGATCAGCCGCCGGGAGCGCCGCTAGCTTCCGCTCCCGCGGCAAGCACCGGCTCAGCCTGGCCTCCAGCTCCCGCTCCCGACTTAGGCCCCAACGGCCAGCGACACAACGACCGGCAAACGTGATGATGTCACAACCCCGAGCGTGATGAGGTCATCACGCTCCCCACGGGACTGCGAGCTCATTCCTCGTGGAGCCTCCGCCGGAACAGGACCTGTGCCACGGTGCTCCTCAGTTGTATTGTCCCCATGCTTGAGTCTTGGAAATTGTTTGTCTGTAAGTATTTTAGAGTGCTATAGATGATTAGCGTACACTGTATGTTGTAGAAAATGTTTAGTTGTAACTTTTCTCTGTCTAGCTGGTTAACTAGTAGCCGTATTTGATACACTATGTACAGGGCTAATTTAAAAGAATGCCTTCCAGCTTGCTAAATGTATATTCGTTGCCAAATGTACTGTGTTGCCCAGGCGTACCTAAATTTGTGTATACATATCAGTTATGCGTTTGTATACTAATGTGTGCTTCCATTTCTGTATTGTATTACAGTTTTACAATAAGAATCTTTCAGTAAAGTTTTACAAGAAAAATCAAGCCTTGTGATTTTTATGGGAAGATATCAAGTTGTTCGCTGTCTGTCTAGCTCTGCATAGGATCGCGTTGCGAGGGCAGAATACCTATAGAAGACTTTTGGATTACCTTTTATGTTAGCTGCCATTCTATTCTCATACCCTCTCTTTGCCCCTCGTATTTTTTTTCTCTTTTGCTCTGAACTTTCTATATTTAGCCTGATTCTCAGATGTATTCTCGACCTGACGTCTGTCATACATGCTCTTTTTCTGCTTCATCTTGCTATCTATCTTTTTTGTCATCCAGGGAGCTCTGACTTTAGTTGCCCTACATTTCCCCTTAGTGGGAATGTACCTCGACTGTACCTGAATTATTTCCTCTTTAAAGGCAGCCCATTGTTCCTCTACAGTTTTTTCTGCCAATCTTTGATTCCAATTTACCCGGGCTAGATCCATTCTCATCCCACTGAAATTGGCCTTGCCCCACTGTGCAGTGGATGCACTCTAGACTGCACTCTCCCCCCGAGGTGTCATCACCCTCACCGGGATTCAGCACTGAAAACCGGTTTCAGAGCGCCGCACTCCCGGGGGATTCCTGCACTGCCTTGCCTCCTCAAACCCTGCTGGGTGGCCACCCAGTTAAATTATATAGAAACATAGAAGATAGGAGCAGGAGTAGCCATTCGGCCCCTTTAGCCTGCTCCGCCATTCAATGAGATCATGGCTGATCATCCAAACTCAGTACCCTGTCCCTGCTTTCTCCCCATATCCCTTGATCCCTTTAGCCTTAAGAAATATATCTGACTCCTTCTTGAATATATTTAATGAATTGGCCTCAACTGCCTTCTGTGGTAGAGAATTCCACAGGTTCACCACTCTCTGGGTGAAGAAATTCCTCCTCATCTCTGTCCTAAATGGCTTACCCCTTAGACTGTGACCCCTTGGTTCTGGACTCCCTCGCCATCGGGATCATTCTTCCTGCATCTAGTCTGTCTAGTCCTGTTAGAATTTTATAAGTTTCAATGAGATCCCCTCTCATTCTTCTAAACTCCAGCAAGTATAAGCCCAATCGACCCAATCTCTCCTCATGCGTCATTCCTGCCATCCCAATTCCCACGAACTTTCTGCGGCTGCGGGGTGACCACCTCCTGGAACGTGCGCTCCAGGAAACTCTCAGCCTCCCGTCTGCCCAGCAGTGACTCCAGCCACTCCCCAAGCTCAGAGACCCTGAGCTCGAGTTCCAGCCACTGGAGGCACTTCCTGCACCTGTGGTTCACCAGGACACGTGAAGCGTCCCGGAGTTCCCGCATGGCACAGGAATTGCAGACATCGGTCCCATCGTTTGGCTTAAAATGTGTCTACTTAAGCTATAGATATATATGATGTGAGGTTAGTGTCCCCTTACCCCTGTTTATTATTCAATCAGTGATTGCCTTTTTGCCAAGCCCACTGCCTGCGGCCCCTCTCCCAGATTCCAGCCCCAGCTCTGTGCTGCCTGCGGCCCCACTCCCAGATTCCAGCCCCAGCTCTGTGCTGCCTGCGGCCCCTCTCCCAGCTTCCAGCCCCAGCTCTGTGCTGCCTGCGGCCCCTCTCCCAGATTCGAGCCCCAGCTGTGTGCTGCCTGCGGCCCCTCTCCCAGATTCCAGCCCCAGCTCTGTGCTGCCTGCGGCCCCTCTCCCAGCTTCCAGCCCCAGCTCTGTGCTGCCTGCGGCCCCTCTCCCAGATTCCAGCCCCAGCTCTGTGCTGCCTGCGGCCCCTCTCCCAGATTCCAGCCCCAGCTGTGTGCTGCCTGCGGCCCCTCTCCCAGATTCCAGCCCCAGCTCTGTGCTGCCTGCGGCCCCTCTCCCAGATTCCAGCCCCAGCTCTGTGCTGCCTGCGGCCCCTCTCCCAGATTCCAGCCCCAGCTCTGTGCTGCCTGCGGCCCCTCTCCCAGATTCCAGCCCCAGCTCTGTGCTGACTGAGCTGCTCTCACCTGGGGACAGCAACTGGAGCCTGAAAATCAGCTTCAATGCCCCTGGGCTGGGAAAGGGGGACATGAGGCAACATTCTCCCTCTTACTACTTTCTACACTCCTTTTACAAGGTTTTAGAAGTGGAGCATTTACAGGCAGGAAGCTCAGACCAAACATCACGTCAGGATCAGACAGAGTCGCTCGATTCATCAGGACCTGAATATCATCGGCCTTTGCACATGGAAGGAGAGCAATGATCGCAGCGCCGACAGACCGCACACGTGTTCCGTGTGTGGACTCGCCTTCAGCCGATTGCCTGCCTTGGCGAGACACGTGCACCGTCACACTGGGGAGAAACTGGGTAAAGTTGGGGATGGCAGGAAGGGATTCAGTTCCCTGTCTGCGTCAGATGTTCATCGGCGCAGTCACACTGGGCACAGTCTGTTCACCTGCTCCGTGTGTGGGAAGGGATTTGTTTCTTCATTCCACCTGCTGAGACACCAGCTTGTTCACACTGATGAGAAACCATTTAAATGTTCTGACTGTGGGAAGAGCTTTAAATACTCCGGGGACCTGAAGCATCACCAGCAAGTTCACACTGATGAGAGACCGTTTACATGTTCTGACTGTGGGAAGAGCTTTAAAAGCTCTGGGGATCTGACCAGACACCAGCGAGTTCACATCGGAGAGGGACCATTTCCCTGCTCTGTGTGTGGAAAGGGATTCTCTGATTCATCCAACTTGCTGACACACCAGCATGTTCACACTGATGAGAGACCCTTCAAATGTTTTGACTGTGGGAAGAGTTTTAAAATCTCCGGGGCTCTGACCAGACACCAGCGAGTTCACACCGGGGAGAGGCAGTTCACCTGCTCTGTTTGTGGGAAGGGATTCTTGCAGTCCACCAACCTGCTGGCACACCAGCTTGTTCACACTGATGAGAGAGCGTTTACATGTTCTGACTGTGGGGAGAGCTTTAAAAACTCGAATGACCTGCTGAGACACCAGCGAGTTCACACTGTTCTGTAACGCAGGGCCCTGGAGACAGCTGGGGTGACATGAACGTGGAATGGATGAATGTTTTATAAATTCTTGTGCTGCTGTTTAATCTTTCAATCTGTTGTGCTGATGATTCCCTTGATTTGACTGTTAATGTTATTTTTGTTTTTCTCCTTATCACAGGCAATTGCCTATTAAAAAAGTCAACAATCGGAACCAATAAAACCTCAAACATAACAAAAAAAGTTTAAAGGAAACTTAAATTAAAGTAAAATTCTATTTTCGGTGGGGATGATGCATGCCAGTCCCTCCGGTAACCACCTGTCACGGAAGGCCTCGAGTGCGCCGGTGGACTGTTCAGGTTATTACATCGAATGTACAGCACAGAAACAGGCCATTCGGCCCAACTGGTCCATGCCGGGGTTGATGATCCACGCGAGCCTCCTCCGACATATACTCCTAATGCTTTTTAAGGCTTCTCCTTAAATACATATATGCCATTGGTCTCAACTACTCCTTGTGAGAGCGAGTTCCACATTCTCATCACTCTCTGGGTAAAGACATTCCTCCTGAATTCCCTCCTGGATTTATTAATGACTATTATATTTATGGCCCCATAAATATGATGAGATTCTGTTAAGCTGACCAGTATGCTGTTGTACTTTGTCTTTTTCTGATGAATGAAATATTACTGAGCCCCTCTACCCGTGTTATGGGATGAAGTGCCAGACAAGTAAAGACACAACGTCTGGGTGTGAATCTGATAACCTCACGGACCGTATAGGTGTGATAACCAGATGGGCTTGTGGTTATAGTCTGGTCACAGATGGACTAAATTCCCTGAATTAGCCGGAGTTCAGGAGGCAGTCAACAGACGGGTCCAAATAATCCCATTTCCTGAGTGGTAACCAAGCTTGTGTATAAGAACAGGCCACTTAAGCCGTTGTCAGTTGGAACAGACTCGAGAAGATCGCGCGTGAATCCACTGTACTTCTATTCTCCAGATTGATGGAATTATCACCCGATCTGCGTTATGCAGCGCTCTTAATAAAGCCTGGAGAGACAATTTGTGTTCTTGTGAGCTTGATTATCTGGTATCCGAAACCCTGGGACTCCTGATCATTAGAGTCAACCTCAGTGTGTGGAAAGGGATTACCTGGTGTATCCCACCCGCTGACACACCAGAGTGTCCACAGTGTGACTGCGGTGGGTCGATTCCACTGTTTCCGATGCCTTTAATCACATCCAGGACTGAACCATGTTAATTCAGGCAACTGGGACTTGTTAATGTTAAGAGCCCCCAATAACTGGGCTGGATTTAAAGATTATTCCCTGTTCTCTCAGTACTAGTGAGCAGAGAGAAGCTGATGTTATAGAATCATAGAGCACAGTAGGATGCCTTTCGGCCCATCGTGCTGGTGCCGGCTCTCTGAAAGAGCGATGCAATTAGTCTCACTGCCCTGCTCTTTCCCCACAGCCCTGCAAATTTCTGCTTTTAGTATATTTCCAATTCCCTTTTGAAAGTTACTATTGAATCTGCTTCCACCTCCCATTCAGGCAGTGCATTCCAGATCATCACAATTCGCTGTGTAAAAAAAGTCTCCTCATTTCCTCTCTCAATTCTTTTGCCAATGACCTGAAATCTGTGTCCTCTCGTTACCGACCCTCCTGCCCGTGACAACAGCTTCTCCTTGTTTGCTCGATCAAAACCCCTAATAATTTTGAGCACCTCGATCACAGCTCCACTTAACCGTCTCTGCTCCAAGTTGTATTGCCATTGTTTTGTGAATTTTTGCTGTGATCGAGGTGCTGGATGTCCGTGCCTGGGGAATGGGACATTCTATACTCGTGAGCACCGAGTGTCAGCATCCAGCAATCTCTGGTCAGGGACTGTCTTTTTAAACTGCCTCACCTGAGCTTTTTGACTCCCTGATTTCATTCTTAAACATTTCAGAGTTTTTACAGAGTGACCAAGGCTGAACAGATAAATGTGAAGTATTACATTTTGGTAGGAAGAATGGGGAGGTCACTTATCACTTGGAGGGTGCGAGTCTAGGTGGGGTAGAGGAACAAAGGAATCTCGGAGTACAAATACACAAATCACTAAAAGTTGCGACACAGGTTAGCAAGGCCATAAAAAAAGCAAACCAAGCACTAGGGTTTATTTCTAGAGGGATAGAGTTGAAAAGTAGTGAAGTTATGCTAAACCTGTATCGAACCTTGGTTAGACCACACTTAGAGTAAAGCGTACAGTTCTGGTCGCCATAGTATAAAAAGGATATAGAGGCACTGGAGAGGGTGCAGAGAAGATTTACAAGGATGAGACCAGAAATTCTCCTCATCTCAGTCTTAAATGGGTGACCCCTTATTTTTAAACAATGACCCCTAGTTCTAGATTCTCCCACTAGAGGAAACATCCTCTCCACATTCACCATGTCCAGACCCCTCAGGATCTTATATGTTTCAATCAAGAAGGGTAGTAGGGATAAACCAGGGAATTACTGGCTAGTGAGCCTAACATCAGCTGCGGTACACGACTGGACACAGGCTTCCAGTCACAAAAACAACCTTCGACCATCACCCTCTGCCTCCTGCCACTAAGCCAATTTTGGATCCAATGTGCCAAATTGCCCTGGATCCCATGGGCTCTTACCTACTTGACCAGTCTCCCATGCGGGACTTTGTCAAAAGCCTTACTGAAGTCCATGTAGACTACATCAACTGCATTACCCTCATCCACACACCTAGTCACCCCCTCGAAAAATTCAATCAAATTGGTCAGACATGATCTCCCCTGGCAAAGCCATGCTGGCTATCCTTGATTAATCCTTGCCTCTCCAAGTGGAGACTAATTCTGTCCCTCAGAATTTTTACCAATAATTTCCCGACCACTGATGATTCATTGGGGCCTGACCAGAGTTTGTGAACAAGAGGCCCAGAAATGAGTGATTTCCTGACAAAACACCAGATGCCAACTTGTTGATCATCCAGGGCCCATTGTCCCACTTCCTCTCGCTGTCTTCCGCCCATTGTGTTGACAAAGTTGTGGTCAAACAGGCAGGGATCAGACATCCAGGACTTCAGCAGGAAGCAAGCAGCACTGTCGGCTCAACTGTGAACGGATATTATCAAACCCGGAAACATCCTGGGAATGGACAATTTAACCCTTTCATCATTTCTAGCACAGCACAAATCCACAAGTCAACAGAAAGCAGAAAAACCTTCATCACATGAGATTAAACCAAACCCTAATCCTACAGATATATGTATACACGACCAGGGTATTTTACAGTGTAGAGGGAGCTTTACTCTGTATCTAACCCGTGCTGTACCTGCCCTGGGAGTGTTTGATGGGACAGTGTAGAGGGAGCTTTACTCTGTATCTAACCCCTGAGGTACCTGCCCTGGGAGTGTTTGATGGGACAGTGTATCTGGAGCTTTACTCTGTATCTAACCCGTGCTGTACCTGTCCTGGGCGTGTTTGATGGGGGCAGTGTAGAGGGAGCTGTACTTTGTATCTAACCCGTGCTGTACCTGCCCTGGGAGTGTTTGATGGGGCAGTGTAGAGGGAGCTTTACTCTGTATCTAATCAGTGCTGTACCTGCCCTGGGAGTGTTTGATGGGACAGTGTAGAGGGAGCTTTATTCTGTATCTAACCCGTGCTGTACCTGCCCTGGGAGTGTTTGATGGGACAGTGTAGAGGAAGCTTTACTCTGTATCTAACCCGTGCTGTACCTGCCCTGGGAGTGTTTGATGGGACAGTGTAGAGGGAGCTTTACTCTGTATCTTACCCGTGCTGTACCTACCCTGGGAGTGTTTGATGGGACAGTGTAGAGGGAGCTTTACTCTGTATCTAACCCGTGCTTTACCTGCCCTGGGAGTGTTTGATGTTGATTCCAGGTGCTGAGAATTTTAAAATGTTCCATTCCCCCACAATGACTTCCAGAACCTCGATTGTAATAAAACACAAAGTAACAGAAGCTTCTCTCCTGGACACAGATATTGAAAGGACAGGGAATGTCTGTAACAAGTCATCAATTGGCTCTCGTCTTATCTTAGAAACAAGGACTCAATCGATTGTATGTATCAAACGAAGCTGATTTATTTGTACAGAATATTAAAATGCAGCTCAGTCATTGGGGTTTTAACATCCACAAAATATAAGATGGTCACTAATAAATCCAGGAGGGAATTCAGGAGAAACTTGGTTACCCAGAGAGTGGTGAGAATGTGGAACTCGCTACCACAGGGAGTGGTTGAGGCTAAAAGTATAGATGCATTTAAGGGGGAGCCACATGAGGGTGAAAGGGAGGCTAGAGCAGTTGGGCCAGATGGCCTGTTTCTGTGCTGCACCTTCTATGTAATACCATGAAAGGTCAAATGAAGGGAATCATCAGCTCAACAGGCTGACAGATTAACTAGCAGTACAAAATTTATAAAACATTTTCCACATTCACGTTGCCCCAGCTGCCGGCAGGGCAGAGTGAACTCGCTGGTGTCTCAGCAGGTCAGAAGACTGAGTGAATCTCTTCCCACACACAGAGCAGGTGAACGGCCTCTCCCCGGTGTGAAGACGCTGGTGTCTCAGCAGGTGAGATGACCGAGTGAATCTCTTCTCACACATGGAGCAGGTGAACGGCTTCTCCCCCGTGTGAACTCGGTGAGTCAGCAGGTCAGATGACTGAGTGAATCCCTTACCACACACGGAGCAGGTGAATGGCCTCTCCCCAGTGTGAACTCGCTGGTGAGTCAGCAGGTGGGATGACTGAGTGAATCCCTTCCCACACATGTAGCAGGTGAACGGCCTCTCCCCCGTGTGAACTCGCTGGTGAGTCAGCAGGTAGGATGACTGAGTGAATCCCTTACCACACACGGAGCAGGTGAATGGCCTCTCCCCGGTGTGAACTCGCTGGTGAGTCAGCAGGTGGGATGAGTGAGTGAATCCCTTCCCACACATGGAGCAGGTGAACGGCCTCTCCCTGGTGTGAACTCGCTGGTGAGCCAGCAGGTCGGATGACCGAGTGAATCCCTTCCCGCACACAGAGCAGGTGAACGGCTTCTCTCTGGTGTGAACTCGCTGGTGTCTCAGCAGGTCGGATGACCGAGTGAATCCTTTCCCACACACGGAGCAGGTGAATGGCCTCTCCCCGGTGTGAAGATGGTGGTGTGCCTTCAGCTCTTGGGAACTATTAAAGCTCCTCCCACAGTCACAACATTTAAAGGGTCGCTCATCAGTGTGAACAAGCTGGTGTCTCAGCAGATGGTTGGACCGAGAGAATCGCTTCCCACACACGGAGCAGGGAAACAGCCCCTCTCCAGTGTCAGCACGCTGGTGATTCATCAGATTCCCAGGACTTTTGAAGCTCTTCCCACAGTCATAACATTGAAACGGTCTCTCATCAGTGTGAACAACATGCTGGTGTCTCAACAGGTGGGATGACTGAGTGAATCCCTTCCCACACACGGAGCAGGTGAACGGACTGTCCCCGGTGTAACTGTGCCGACGAACCTCCGACACAGATGTGGAACTGAATCCCATCCTGTTGTCCCCACCTTTACCCAGTTTCTCCCCGGTGTGACAGTGCACGTGTCTCGCCAGGTCAGGCGATCGGCTGAATCCAAGTCCACACATGGAACACGTGTGCGGTTTGTCCGCGCTGTGATCGCTGCTCTCTCCTTCCATGTGAAAAGGCCAATGATATTCAGGTCCTGATGAATCGAGCGACTCTGTCTGACCCGGACATGATTTTTGGTCTGAGCTTCCTGTCTGTAAATGCTCTACTTCTAAAACCCTGTAAAAAGAGTGTAGAAAGAGTAAGAGGGAGAATGTTGCCTCATGTCGCCCTTTCCCAGCCCAGGGGCAGTGAAGCTGATTTTCAGGCCCCAGCTGCTGCACAAGTTGGTTAGCCTACCATCAGTAGTTGGGAAAACGCTAAAGAGTCTATTATAAAGATTGTGATAACAGGACACTTAGAAAACATCAACGGGATTAGACAAAGTCAGCACAGATTTATGAAAGGGAAATAGTGTTTGACCAACCTACTGGAGCCTTTTGAGGATGTCACTGGTAGAATAGATAAGGGAGAACCAGTGGATGTGGCGTATTTGGATTTTCAGAAGGCCTTTGATAAAGTCCCACATAAGAGGTTAGTGTGCAAAATTAAGGCAATAGGATTGGGGGTGATATACTGGCATGGATTGAAAATTGGTTGACAGACAGGAAACAGAGAGTAGGAATAAATGGGTCTTTTTCGGGGTGTCAGGCAGTGACTAGTGGGGTACCGCAGGGATCAGTGCTTGGGCCCCAGCTATTCACAATATATATCAATGATTTGGATGAGGGAACCAAATGTAATATTTCCAAGTTTGCTGATGACACGAAACTAGGTGGGATTGTGATTTGTGAGGAGGATGCAAAGAGGCTTCAAGGTAATTTAGACAAGCTGAGTGAGTGGGCAAATATCAAATCAAATCAACTTTTATTGTCATTGTTAGTGCACAAGTGCAGTACAACGAAATGTAGGCTTGCGGCTCCCGAGAGTGTACAATTTGGATTAGGACACTTAAACATTTCAACATACATTTGTACATATATATTAGCATAAATATGGCCATAATAAAGTGCATCGGCAGGTGTGCAGGCTTTAGTGTTTATTTGTGGAGTTCAGTAGGATGACAGCCCTGGGAAAGAAGCTGTTCCTAAATCTGGTCGTACGGGTGCGAATGCATCTGTAGCGTCTTCCAGATGGTAGGAGGCAGATGCAGTATAATGTGAATAAATGTGAAGTTATCCACTTCAGTAGGAAAAACAGAAAGGCAGAATATTATTTAAATGGTGATAGATTGGGAAATGTTGATGTACAAAGGGACCTGGGTGTCCTTGTACACCAGTCACTGAAAGCAAACATGCAGGTGCAGCAAGCAGTTAGGAAGGCAAATGGTATGTTGGCCTTCATTGCAAGAGGATTTGAGTACAGGAGCAAGGATGTCTTACTACAGTTGTACGGGGCCTTGGTGAGACCACACCTGGAGTACTGTGTGCAGTTTTGGTCTCCTGACCTAAGAAATGATATACTTGCCATAGAGGGAGAGCAGCGAAGGTTCACCAGACTGATTCCTGGGATGGCAGGACTGTCGTATGAGGAGAGATTGAGTTGACTAGGCCTGTATTCACTAGAGTTTAGAAGAATGAGAGAGGATCTCATTGGAACATATAAAATTCTGACAGGGCTAGACAGACTGGATGCAGGGAGGATGTTTCCCCTGGCTGGGGGGGTGGTCTAGAACGAGGGGTCACAATCTCAGAATACGGGGTAGGACATTTAGGACTGAGATGAGGAGAAATTTCTTCACTCAGAGGGTGGTGAACCTTTGGAATTCTCTACCACAGAAGGCTGTGGAGGCCAAGTCACTGAATATATTTAAGAAGGAAATGGATAGATTTCTAGACACAAAAGGCATCAAGGGGTATGGGGAGAGAGCGGGAATATGGTATTGAGATAGAGGAACAGCCCGGATCATATTGAATGGCCTACTCCTGCTCCTATTTTTCTATGTTTCTCTGCACTGCAGCCAATGCAAGTATATCCTTCCCTAAATATGGAGACCAAAACTGTACGCAGTACTCCAGGTGTGGTCTCACCAGCACCCTGTAAAGTTGCATCAAAACTTCCCTACTTTTATACTCCATACCCCTTGCAATAAAGGCAATTCCATTTGCTTTCCAAATTACTTGCTGTACCTGCATGCTAACTTTCAGAAGTTAGCATGCAGAAGCAACAATAAGGAGGCACATTCATAGGACAGAAACATAGAAGATAGGAGTAGGCCATTTTGCCCCTCGAGCATGCTCCGCCATTCAATGAGATCATGGCTGATCATCCAAATTCAGTACCCTGTCCCTGCCTTCTCCCCATATCCCTTGATCCCTTTAGCCTTAAGAAATATATCAAACTCCTTCTTGAATATATTTAATGAATTGGCCTCCACTGCCTTCTGTGGTAGAGAATTCCACAGGTTCACCACTCTCTGGGTGAAGAAATTCCTCCTCATCTCTGTCCTAAATGGCTTACCCCTTATCCTCAGACTGTGACACCTGGTTCTGGACTCCCAACCATCGGGAACATCCTTCCTACATCTAGTCTGTCTAGTCCTCTTAGAATTTTATAAGTTTCAATGAGATCCCCTCTCATTCTTCTAAACTCCATCGAGTATAAGCCCAATCGACCCAATCTCTCCTCATATATCATTCCTGCCATCCCAGATATCAGTCTGGTAAATCTTCGCTGCACTCCCTCCATGGCAAGAACATCCTTCCTCAGATAAGGCGACCAAAACTGCACACAATACTCAAGATGTGGTCTCACCAAGGCCCTGTACAACTGCAGCAAGACATCCTTGTTCCTTTACTCGAACCCTCTCGCTACGAAGGCCAACATACCATTTGCCTTCTTAACCGCCTGCTGCACCTGCATGCTTACCTTCAGCGACTGGTGCACAAGGACACCCAGGTCTTGTTGCACTTCCCCTTCTCCCAATCTATTACCGTTCAGATAATAATCTGCCTTCCTGTTTTTGCCACCAAGTGGATAACCTCGCATTTATTCACGTTATATTGCATCTGCCATGCTTCTGCCCAATCACCCAACCTGTCCAAATCATACTGGAGTTTCTCGGCATCCTCCTCACAGCACACACGCCCACCCAGCTTTGTGTCGTCAGCAAACTTGGAGATATTACATCTAGTTCCCTCGTCTAGATCATTTATATATATTGTGAATAGCTGGGGTCCCAGGACCGATCCCTGCGGTACTCCACCGGTCACTGCCTGCCATTCGGAAAAAGACCCGTTTTTTCCAACTCTTTGCTTCCTGTCTGCCAACCAGTTCTCTATCCAAGTCAGTACCTTGCCCCCAATCCCATGTGTTTTAACTTTGCACGCTAATCTCTTATGCGGGACCTTATGGAAAGCCTTCTGAAAGTCCAAATACACCACATCCACTTATCTCCCTTACCTATTCTACCAGTTACAGTCAGGGTAGGCAGTCAGGCTGATGGGATGAAATCTGGGTGGAGAACTGTTTGTACAATCAGTTTCAAAATTCTCATCCTGGTGCAAATCCCTCCATGGCCTCACCCCCCTCCCCATCTCTATCTCCTCCAGCCACCCCCCCCACCAAAGAGATCTCTGCGCTCCTCCAATTCTGCCCTCTTGAGCATCCCTGATTTTTAATCGCTCCACCATTGGCCGCTGTGCCTTCAGCTGCCTGGGCCCCGAGCTCTGGAATTCCCTCCCTAAACCTCTCCGCCTCTCTTTCTTCCTTTAAGATGCTCCTTAAAACCCACCTCTGTGACCAAGCTTTTGGCCATCTCCCCTAATATCTCCTTATGTGGCTCGGTGTCAAATTTTTTGTCTTCTCATACTCCTATGAAGCACCTTGTGACGTTTTACTATTTTAAAGGCGCAATATAAATACTACTTGTTGGTGTAGATTTCTGTATTGTGAACCTGTCCATTTTTAGAGACTTCAGGCTTTCTTGAACAGTCTCTCTGTTTTCTGAAGATGAAGTTTAATTCCATTTCCCCCCCCACAGTTTCCACATGTACGCTGATGACACCCAGCTCTACATCACTACCACTTCTCTCAACCCCTCCACTGTCTCTGAATGGTCAGACTGCTTGTCCGACATCCGGTTCTGGATTAGCAGAAATGTTCTCCAATTAAATATCGAAGACCGAAGCTATTGACGTATGATATGATATGATTGGGATTACGGAAACATGGCTCCAGGGTGACCAGGGCTGGGAACTCAACATCCAGGGGTATTCAATATTGAGGAAAGACAGGCAAAAAGGAAAAGGAGGTGGGGTAACATTGCTGGTTAAAGAGGAGATTAACACAACAGTAAGGAAGGATATTAGCTCTGATGATGTGCAATCTGTATGGGTAGAACTGAGAAATACCAAGGGACAGAAAACATTAGTGGGAGTTGTATACAGACCCCCAAACAGTAATGTGGAGGTTGGGAATGGCATTAAAAGGGAAATTAGCGACACGTGCAATAAGGGCACAGCAGTTATCATGGGTGACTTTAATCTACATATAGATTGGGCTAAACAAATTAGTAACAATACTGTGGAGGAGGAATTCCTGGAGTGTATACAGGATGGTTTCCTGGACCAATATGTCAAGGAACCAACTAGAGATCAGGCCATCTTAGACTGGGTATTATGTAATGAGAAAGGAATAATTAACAATCTTGTTGTGCGAGGCCCCTTGGGGCATAGCGATCATAATATGATCGAATTCTTCATTAAGATGGAGAGTGAAGTAGTTGACTCAGAGTCCTGAATTTAAATAAAGGAAATTATAATGGTCTGAGGAGCGAGTTGGGTAGGATTGATTGGGGAATGCCACTCAAAGGGTTGACGGTGGATAGGCAATGGCAAACATTTAAAGATCGCATGGATGAACTGCAGAATTTGTTCATCCCTGTTTGGTATAAAAATAAAACAAAAAAGGTGAATCAACCGTGGCTAACAAAGGAAATTAGGGATAGCATAAGATCCAAGGAGAGGAGATATAAATTGGCCAGAAAAAGCAGCAAACCTGAGGATTGGGAGCAGTTTAGGATTCAGCAAAGGAATTAATTAAGAGGGGGAAATAGAGTATGAGAGTAAGCTTTCATGGAACATAAAAACGGACTTTAAAAGCTTCTATAGATATGTGAAGAGAAAAAGATTGGTGAAGTCAAGCATAGGTACCTTGCAGTCAGAATCAGGGGAATTTATAATGGGGAACAAAGAAATGGCAGACCAATTAAATATATACTTTGGTTCTGTCTTCACAAAGGAGGACACAAATAACCTCCCAGAGATGTCGGGGAACATAGGGTCTAATGAGAGGGAGGAATTGAAAGAAATCAGTATTTGTATGGAAATGGTGTTAGGGAAATTGACGGGATTGAAGGCCGATAAATCCCCAGGGCCTGATAATCTACATCCTAGGGTACTTAAGGAAGTGGCCCTAGAAATTGTAGATGCATTGCTGGTCATCTTCCAAAATCCGATAGACTCTGGAACAGTTCCCATGGATTGGAGGGTAGCTAATGTTACCCCACTATTCAAAAAAGGTGGTAGAGAGAAAACGGGGAATTATAAACCGGTAAGCCTGACATCGGTAGTGGGGAAAATGCTAGAGTCCATTATAAAAGATGTAATAGCAGAGCACTTGGAAAACGGTGACAGGATCGGACAAAGTCAACATGGATTTACAAAAGGTAAATGGTGCTTGACTAATCTACTGGAATTTTTAGAGGATGTAACTGGTAAAATAGATAATGGAGAACCAGTGGATGTGGTGTATTTGGACTTTCAGAAGGCTTTCGATAAGGTCCCGCATAAGAAATTAGCGTGCAAAGTTAAGGCACATGGGATTGGGGGCAAGGTCTTGACTTGGATAGAGAACTGGTTGGCAGACAGGAAGCAAAGAGTTGGAATAAACTGGTCTTTTTCTGAGTGGCAGGCAGTGACTAGTGGGGTGCCGCAGGGGTCGGTCCGAGGACCCCAGCTGTTCACAATATATATTAATGATCTAGACGAGGGAACTAGAGGTAATATCTCCAAGTTTGCAGACGACACAAAGCTGGGTGGGCGTGTCTGCTGTGAGGAGGATGCCGAGAAACTCCAGTATGATTTGGACAGGTTGGGTGATTGGGCAGAAGCATGGCAGATGCAATATAACGTGGATAAATGCGAGGTTATCCACTTTGGTGTCAAAAACAGGAAGGCAGATTATTATCTGAATGGCAATAGATTGGGAGAAGGGGAAGTGCAACGAGACCTGGGTGTCCTTGTGCACCAGTCGCTGAAGGTAAGCATGAAGGTGTAGCAGGCGGCTAAGAAGGCAAATGGCATGTTGGCCTTTGTAGCGAGAGGGTTCGAGTACAGGAACAAGGATGTCTTGCTGCAGTTGTACAGGGCCTTGGTGAGACCACACCTTGAGTATTGTGTGCAGTTTTGGTCGCTTTATCTGAGGAAGGATGTTCTTGCCATGGAGGGAGTGCAGCGAAGATTCACCAGGCTGATACCTGGGATGGCAGGAATGACGTATGAGAGATTGGGTCGACTGGGCTTATACTCGCTGGAGTTTAGAAGAATGAGAGGGGATCTCATTGAAACTTATAAAATTCTAACAGGACTAGACAGACTAGATGTAGGAAGGATGTTCCCGATGTCGGGGAGTCCAGAACCAGGGGTCACAGTCTAAGGATAAGGGGTAAGCCATTTAGGACAGAGATGAGGAGGAATTTCTTCACCCAGAGAGTGGTGAACCTGTGGAATTCTCTACCACAGAAGGCAGTGGAGGCCAATTCATTAAATATATTCAAGAAGGAGATAGATATAGTTCTTAAAGCTAAAGGGATCAAGGAATATGGGGAGAAAGCAGGGACCGGGTACTGAAGTTGGATGATCAGCCATGATCTTATTAAATGGCGGAGCAGGCTCGAGGGGCCGAATGGCCGACTCCTGCTCCTATCTTCTATGTTTCGGTCCCCGCCACAAACTCCGCTCCCTGGCCACTGACTCCATCCATCTCCCGAACAATGGGTGACCACCAGAAGGAAAAGGAGGACCAGGCAAGTAGTGCAGGAGTCCCCCCGAGTGCATCTCGCTCTGGTGAGGGTTCCTCTGGGGAGTACAGCCAGAGCCAAGTTATCGGCACTAAGGGTGGCTCAGCTGTACCGGAGTGGGGGGAAATCAGGAAAAGCAATAGCGATAGGGGATTCGATAGTTAGGGGAACAGACTGGTGTTTCTGCGGTCGCAGATGTGACTCTAGGATGGTATGATGCCTCCCTGGTGCCAGGCTCAAAGATGTCACTGAACGGCTACCGGACAGGTGAACAGTCAGAGGTCGCGGCCCATATCGGTACCGACGACATAGGCAGAAAGAGGAATGAGGTCCTGCAGGCAGATTTTAGGGAGCTAGGAGAGAGAGATTAAAAAGCAGGACCTCAAAAAGGCAGTAATCTCCGGATTACTCCTGGTGCCAGGTGTGAGTGAGGATAGAAACAGGAGGATAGAGCAGATGAATGCGTGGCTGGAGAGATGGTGCAGGAGGGAGGGATTTAGATTCCTGGGACATTGGGACCGGTTCTGATGGAGGTGGGACCTGTACAGGTCAGACGGGTGTAAGATTCGCGAAATTTTCATTAAATAATCACGCAGGAAAATAGGGTTAATAAAACAGCTTTATTGACCAAAGAAGCTTATACAGAGAAACCTTTGATAAAAGGGCACACAAAAATGGCCGCCAGACCTCGTGACCAGCTTCTGGGACCATTTGAATTTCTGTTACTGCAAGCCAGACAGGCTTGTGGATTGAGGGCATTAAAAGCCGGCGAAAACCAGTTTCGGGAAGCTGAAACTCATGGAACTGAGCATAAATATTGATTAGATTATAAGTACAGGACAGATTTGGGTGGCAGGATGAGACCCATCAAGAAATGAGCGGACAATTGAACGAACGCTTAAACCCATTACACTGTACAAAGAGAAGCTGTTTAACAGCCATCCAGGGCAATCTCCAGACCGATCAATATACAAACCAAGTTACGGTGACAAAGCAAAGACATTATCGGCCCAGGAAGGCCAGTTAAGCTATCACCGACTCCCGTTATGAAGACAAAACACCCCTGCAGAGAGTTCTGCCCGCCAAAATTATTACAAAGACAGGACTATGATTTGGCGGGAGATAAGAATGTTCCAAAAAAGTATAACTGTGAATTGAGTAAAGTCCAAGGACGCTTGGGGACAGACTCTTCGGTTAAACGGCACTTCGGTTCGGAACGTGTTCAGTGTTCGGCCAGGCAAGGCCCGGCCACGACGAGAAGAATTCGGCTTGGAAGCCAGCTCGGCCAGGAAAGGCCCAGCCATGACGGGAAGAAGACGAGGGAGGCCCGGGTACTTTTGTCGGGAGATCATCGACGACCCAGGCCGGAGAAGAAGACACTCAGGTCCCGGAGCCCAGGATCCAGTTCTTCAACATCACATCGGTAACGGATTCATCCGTGTGCATCCAGTTCTTAAAAATCACATCGGAAACGGATCCATCCGTGGCGAGCGCTCACCAAGGCTGTGCCGGCTGCCTACATCGCAGGAGAACCAAGAGGAAAACAAGCTGCGCCAGAAGCTTCCAAACCCACGTGACGACGGAAAGCTGTGTCGAAAGGCTGCAAAGCCCTTTTCGCAATTCTTAAAGTGGTGAGCATGGTCCCGGGTCCCTCAAATCGAAACTTAGTTAGGTTTAGGGGAGGGGGTTAAGGGTAATTGTAATGTGTTACCCCTTTCACGATGTGCCGTGTGTTCCCCATTTCTATAGAGTTAAGTTTATAGATGTGTGCATGCTTGTCGTTGCTTTAATCTGTGCATATGACATGTATTTTATAATGCTGCAAACTGTTCAATAAAGGCATCCATTTCGTGCTATTCGACCTGGTCTATTGAGTTTTTCTGCACTACAGCTCCCTGCACCTAAGTCCAAGGTCTAGAACCGTAGGGGCAAGTGGGTCGAACCACTCACGGGTAATTATTGCAAGAAGCCTGGCAGGAGACCAGAGCAAGCAAGAGAAACCCCCTACACGGGTTACACCTCAACAGAGCCGGGACCAATATCCTCACTGGGGGGTTTGCTGGTGCTGTTGGGGAGGGTTTAAACCAATTGAGCAGGGGGATGGGCACCAGGATGGCTATGATAAATTGACCCTTAGTGTTAGGGGGATTAAATACGTGGGGTTACGGGGATAGGGTGAGATATGTGTTGGTGTAGGGGTTACAGGGATCGGGTGGGATATGTGTCGGTGCAGGCTCGATGGGCCGAAATGGCCTCTATCTGCACTGTGGGGTTTTTGTGATTCTGTGATGTAGCATTAGCCAGGACAAACATGGTGCACAAAAGAGTGGGAGATACAAAGAGCACTAGAGTAAGAAATAGTACGGTATTAGGTGGGGTCAGTCTAAGAGAATACTGTGGCAGAGCCACCAAGAGACTCTTGCAGTAATGTATATAATTGCTTTTAACACGGGTTCGTTACCTTTAATTGTTTGCTTTGTATAAATAGCGCAGGTTCGGTAAAATGTCGATCCAGCGCGATGACGTCATCACGCAGGTCACGTGACGTTCCCAATGGCGGGAAACGTGATGACATCAGAGGGGGGAGGCGGTCTCTCTCTGTCCTCGTGGAACCAGTTTGAGTACAGACCTGTTTAGAGTTTCTCCTGCGTTTTTGTTTGAAACTTTTACCAGTTTGCATTAAACCTCATTTGGTTAGCTGATAGTCTCGATCTCAGTACTTTCGTTAGGAATTTGACAATTCCTACAATACAAGAATTTTACAGTGCATGTATTTAAACGCACAAAGTGTAGTAAGTAAGGTTGGTGAGCTGCAGGCACTAATAGCCACATGGGAATGTGATGTGGTGATAACGGAGACCTGGCTCAAAAAAGGGCAGGATTAGGTATTAAAAATTCCTGGATATCAGGTGTTCAGGAAAGATAGGGAAGGAAAGAAAGGTTGTGGTGGTGTGGCAGTATTGATTAAAGGAGTATATTACAGTGCTCCTTGAAAAAGCCTCCTTGAAAAGGTGCAGCATCCCCACCGACACCTGGGAATCCCTGGCCCAAGACCGCACAAAGTGGAGGAGAAGCATCCGGGAAGGCGCCGAACACCGAGTCTCTTCGCCGGAAGCCAAGCGCAGGCAGCGCACGTCAACCCAAGCACCCCACCCACCCGCCCCTTCAACCACCGTCTGCCCCACCTGTGACAGAGACTGTCGGTCCCACACTGGACTCATCAGTCACCTGAGAACTCATTTTTAATGTGGAAACAAGTCATCCTCGGTTCCGAGGGACTGCCTAAGAAGGAAGAAGGAGAATATTACAGTGCTGGAGAGAGAGGATGTCCTGGAGAGATCAAGGACAGAATCTATTTGGTTTGAGTTAAGAAACAATAGAGGTGCCATTACACTACTAGGTGTATTCTATAGGCTACCGACTAGTGGGGACAATATGGAGGAGCACATTTGCAGGGAAATTACAGAGAGATGCAAGAACAATAGAATAGTGATAATGGGGGACTTCAATTATCCTAATATAGACTGGGATAGTAATAGTGTAAAGGGCAGACAGTGGGAAGAATTTCTGAAGTGTGTTCAGGAGAACTTTCTTGATCAGTACGTTTCCGGCCCAACGAGGAAGGAGGCATTGCTGGATCTGGTTCTGGGGAATGAGGTGCATCAGGTGAATCAAGTTTCAGTAGGGGAATATTTAGGGAAGAGTGATCATAATATCATAAGGTTTAGGTTAGCTCTGGAAAAGGACAGGGAGCAATCTAGAGTCAAAATACTTAACTGGAGGAGGGGGGGCAATTTCAGTGGGATGAGAACAGAGCTGGCCCGGGTAAATTGGAATCAATGATTGTCAGGCAAAACTGTAATCGAACAATAGGCTGCCTTTAAAGATGAGATGATTCAGGTACAGTCGAGGTACATTCCCACGACGGGGAAAGGTAGGGCAAATAAAACCAGAGCTCCCTGGGTGACAAAAGGCATAGAGTAAGAAAGCAGAAAAAAGGGGGCGTATGACAGATGTCAGGTTGAGAATACATAGAAGATAGGAGCAGGAGTAGGCCATTCGGCCCTTCGATCCTGCTCCGCCATTCAATGAGATCATGGCTGATCATTCAAATTCAGTATCCTGTCCCTGCCTTCTCCCCATATCCCTTGATCCCTTAAGCCTTAAGAAATATATCCAACTCTTTCTTGAATATATTTAATGAACTGGCCTCCACCGCCCTCTGTGGCAGAGAATTCCACAGGTTCACCACTCTCTGGGTGAAGAAATTCCTCCTCATTTCAGTCCTAAATGTCCTACCCCTTATCCTTAGACTATGACCCCTGGTTCTGGACTCCCCGACCATCGGGAACATCCTTCCAGCATCTAGTCTGTCTAGGCCTGACAGAATTTTATAGGTTTCGATGAGATCCCCTCTCAATCTTCTAAACGCCAGTGAGTATAAGCCCAATCGACACAATCTCTCCTCATACGTCATTCCTGCCGTCCCAGGTATCAGCCTGGTGAATCTCCGCTGCACTCCTTCCATGGCAAGAACGTCCTTCCTCAGATAAGGCGACCAATACTGCACACAATACTCAAGGTGCGGTCTCACCAAGGCCCTGTACAACTGTAGCAAGACATCCTTGTTCCTGTACTCGAACCCTCTTGCTACGAAGGCCAACATACCATTTGCCTTCTTAACCGTCTGCTGCACCTGCATGCTTACCTTCAGCGACTGGTGCACAAGAACACCCAGGTCTCTTTGCACTTCCCCTTCTCCCAATCTATTGCCATTCAAATAATAATGTGCCTTCCTGTTTTTGCCACCAAAGTGGATAACCTCACATTTATCCACATTATAGTGCATTTGCCATGTTTCTGCCCAATCACCTAACCTGTCCAAATCGTACTGGAGTTTCATGACATCCTCCTCGCAGCATACCCTCCAACCCAGCTTTGTGTCGTCTGCAAATTTGGAGATATTACATCCAATTCCCTCATCCAGATCATTAATATATATTGTGAACAGCTGGGGTCCTAGGACCGATCGGTACCCCACTAGTCACTGCCTGCCACATGGAAAACGACCCGTTTATTCCAACTCTTTGCTTTCTGTCCGCCAACCAGTTCTCTATCCAAGTCAATACCTTGCCCCCAATCCCATGTGCCTTAATTTTGCACGCTAATCTCTTATGCGGGACCTTATCGAAAGCCTTCTGAAAGTCCAAATACACCACATCCACTGGTTCTCCCTTATCTATTTTACCAGTTACATCCTCAAAAAATTCCAGTAGATTAGTCAAGCATGATTTACCTTTTGTAAATCCATGTTGACTTTGTCCGATCCTGTCACCGTTTTCCAAGTGCTCTGCTATTACATCTTTTATCATGGACTCTAGCATTTTCCCCACTACCGATGTCAGGCTTACCGGTCTATAATTCCCCGCTTTTTCTCTGCCACCTTTTTTGAATAGTGGGGTAACATTAGCTACCCTCCAATCCATGGGTACTGTTCCAGAGTCTATCGAGTTCTGGAAGATGACCAGCATTGCATCTACTATTTCTAGGGCCACTTCCTTAAGTACCCTGGGATGTAGATTATCAGGCCCTGGGGATATATCGGCCTTCAGTCCCATCAATTTTCCTAACACCATTTCCCTACAAATACTGATTTCTTTCAGTTCCACCCTTTCATCAGACCCTATGTTTCCCGGTATTTCTGGGAGGTTATTTGTGTCCTCCTTTGTGAAGACAGAACCAAAATATGTATTTAGTTGGTCTGCCATTTCTTTGTTCCCCATTATAAATTCCCCCGATTCTGACTGCAAGGGACCTACGCTTGACTTCACCAATCTTTTACTCTTCACATATCTATAAAAGCTTTTACAGTCAGTTTTTATGTTCCCTGCAAGCTTACTCTCATATTCTATTTTCCCTTTTTTAATTAATCCCTTTGTCCTCCTTTGTTGAATCCTGAACTGCTCCCAATCCTCAGGATTATTGCTTTTTCTGGCCAATTTGTATGTCCTCTCCTTGGATCTTATGCTATCCCTAATTTCCCTTGTTACCCATGGTTGAGTCACCTTTATTGTTTTATTTTTATGCCAAACTGGGATGAACAACTTCGGTAGTTCATCCATTCGGTCTTTGAATGTTTGCCATTGCCTATCCACCGTCAACCCTTTGAGTGCCATTCCCCAATCAATCCTACCCAACTCGCTCCTCAGACCATCGTAGTTTCCTTTATTTAAATTGAGGACCCTTGTTTCTGAGTCAACTACTTCATTCTCCATCTTAATGAAGAATTCGATCATATTATGATCGCTCCGACCCAAGGGGCCTCGTACAACAAGATTGCTAATTAATCCTTTCTCGTTACATAATACCCAGTCTAAGATGGCCTGATCTCTGGTTGGTTCCTCGACATATTGGTCCAGGAAACCATCCCGTAAACACTCCAAGAATTCCTCCTCCACAGTATTGTTACCAATTTGGTTAGCTCAATCTATATGTAGATTAGTCACCCATGATGACTGCTGTGTCCTTATTGCACGCTTCTTTAATTTCCCTTTTAATGCCATCCCTAACCTCCGCCTTACTGTTTGGAGGTCTATATACCACTCCCACTAATGTTTTTTTCCCCTTAGTATTTCTCAATTCTACCCATACAGATTCCACATCATCAGAGCTAATATCCCTTCTTTAACCAGTAAGGCTACCCCACCTCCCTTTCCTTTTTGCCTATCTTTCCTGAATATCGAATACCCCTGGATGTTGAGTTCCCAGTCTTGGCCTTCCTTGAGCCACGTTTCCATTATCCCAACCAAATCATATTCATTTACCTCTATTTGTGCAGCCAATTCATCCACCTTATTACAAATGCTCCTCGCATTAAGACACAAAGCCTTCAGGCTTGTTTTTTTAACGCTCTTAGACCTATTAGAATTATTATTTACTGTGGCCACGTTTGATTTAAACCGTTGATTTCTCTGGCTGCCACTTTTGTTTTTCTCCTTCCTATCTTTTGCTTTTATCCTTGTTTCCCTTGCCTCTGTCTCCCTGCTCAGGTTCCCAACCCCCTTCCATTTTAGTTTAAACCCTCCCCCACAGCACTAACAAACAAACCCCCTAGGACATCGGTTCCAGCCCTGCCCAGGTGTAGACCGTCCGGTTTGAACTGGTCCCACCTCCCCCAGAACCGGTTCCAATGTCCCAGGAACTTGAATCCCTCCCCCTGGCACCATTCCTCTAGCCACGTATTCATCTGAAGTATCCTTCTATTTCTACTCTGAATAGCACGTAGCACTGGTAGCAATCCTGAGATTACTACCTTTGAGGTCCTGTTTTTTAATTGACCTCCTAACTCCCTATATTCCACTTTTAGGACCTCATCCCGCTTTTTACCTACATCGTTGGTACCTATATGCACCACGACAACTGGCTGTTCACCCTCCCCTTCCAAGATGTTCTGCAGCCGCTCGGAGACATCCTTGACCCTTGCACAAGTGAGAACCAGGCTGAATACAGAAAGTTCAGAGGGGAAGTGAAAAAGGAAATAAGGACAAAGAGAGTATGAGAATAGACTGGCAGCTAACATAAAAAGAAATCTGAAAGTCTTCTATAAGCATATAAATAGTAAACGGGTAGTAAGAGGAGGGGTGGGACCGATTAGGGACCGAAAAGGAGACCTACGCATGGAGGCAGAGGGTAAGGCTGAGGTACTAAATCAGTACTTTGTATCTGACTTCACCAAGGAAGAAGATGCTGCCATAGACATAGTGAAGGAGGAGGTAGAGGAGATACTGGATGGGCTAAATTTTGATAAAGAGGAGGTACTAGAAACGCTGGCTGTACTTAAAGTAGATAAGTGACCATGACTGGATGGGATGCATCCTAGGATGCTGAGGGAAGTAAAAGGTGGAAATTGCAGAGGTACCGACCATAATCTTCCAATCCTCCTTGGATACGGGGGTGGTGCCAGAGGACTGGAGAATTGCAAATGTTACACCCTTGTTCAAGAAAGGGTGTAAGGATAAACCCAGCAACTACAGGCCAGTCAGTTTAACCTTGGTAGTGGGGAAGCGTTTAGAAACGATAATCCGGGACAAAATTAACAGTCACTTGGATAAGTGTGAATTAATTAAGGGAAGCCAGCACGGATTTGTTAAAGGCAAATCGTGTTTAACCAACTTGATTGAGTTTTTTGATGATGTAACGGAGAGGGTTGATGAGGACAATGCGGTTGATGTAAGTCTGACATCGGTAGTGGGGGAAATGCTAGAGTCCATTATAAAAGATGTAATAGCAGAGCACTTGGAAAACAGTGACAGGATCGGACAAAGTCAACATGGATTTACAAAAGGTAAATCGTGCTTGACTAATCTACTGGAATTTTTTGAGGATGTAACTGGTAGAATAGATAAGGGAGAACCAGTGGATGTGGTGTATTTGGACTTTCAGAAGGCTTTCGATAACATCCCGCATAAGAGATTAGCGTGCAAAGTTAAAGCACACGGGATTGGGGGCAAGGTACTGTCTTGGATAGAGAACTGGTTGGCAGACAGGAAGCAAAGAGTTGGAATGAATGGGTCTTTTTCCGAGTGGCAGGCAGTGACTAGTGGGGTACCGCAGCGATCGGTCCTTGGACCCCAGCTATTCACAATATATATTAATGATCTAGACGAGGGAACTAGATGTAATATCTCCAAGTTTGCAGACGACACAAAGCTAAGTGGGCGTGTGTGCTGTGAGGAGGATGCCAAGAAACTCCAGTATGACTTGGAAAGGTTGGGTGATTATACTGCATTTGCCATGCATCTGCCCAATGTGGATAAATGTGAGATTATCCACTTTGGTGGCAAAAACAGGAAGACAGATTATTATCTGAATGGCAATAGATTGGGAAAAGGGCAAGTTCAACAAGACCTGGGTGTCCTTGTGCACCAGTCGCTGAAGGTAAGCATGCAGGTGCAGCAGGCGGTTAAGAAGGCAAATGGTATGTTGGCCTTCATAGCGAAAGGGTTTGAGTACAGGAACAAGGAAGTCTTGCTGCAGTTGTACAGGGCCTTGGTGAGAACACACCTTGAGTATTGTGTGCAGTTTTGGTCGCCTTATCTGAACAAGGATGTTCTTCCCATGGAGGGAGTGCAGCTAAGATTCACCAGACTGAAACCTGGGATGGCAGGAATGACATATGAGGAGAGATTGGGTCGATTGGGCTTATACACGCTGGAGTTTAGAAGAATGAGGGGGGATCTCATTGAAACTCATAAAATTATAGCAGGACGAGACAGACTAGATGCAGGAAGGATGTTCCCGATGGCGGGGGAATCCAGAACCAGGGGTCACAGTTTAAGGATAAGGCATAAGCCATTTAGGACAGAGATGAGGAGGAATTTCTTCACCCAGAGAGTGGTGAACCTGTGGAATTCTCGACCACAGAAGGCAGTTGAGGCCAATTCATTAAATATATTCAAGAAGGAGTTAGATATATTTCTTAAGGCTAAAAGGATCAAGGGGTATGGGGAGAAAGCAGGGACAGGGTACTGAAATTGGATAAACAGCCATGACCTCATTGAGTGCCGGAGCAGGCTCAAGGGGCCGAATGGCCTACTCCTGCTCCTATCTTCTATGTTTCTATGATGTGGTGTACCTGGACTTCCAAAAGGCATTTGATAAAGTGCCACAGCCATGGGCTTCAACTTTTCTGGCAAGCCCATTACTAAAAGGGACAGTGGCAGCATGGATATGAAATTGGCCTAGTGACAGGAAAGAGAGAGTAGTGGTGAACGGTTGTTTTTCGGACTGGAGGAAGGTACACAGTGGCGTTCCCCAGGTGTTGGTTCTAGGACCACTGCTTTTCTTGATATGTTCTGGATGAGCAAATATTTTCTCCAATTAAATATTGGGAAGACCGAAGCCATTGTTTTCGGTCCCCACCACAAACTCCATTCCCTAGCCACTGACTCCATCCCTCTCTCTAACATCTGTCTGCGGCTGAACCACACTGTTCGCAACCTTGGTGTCATATTTGACCCTGAAATGAGCTTCTGACCACATATCCACAGCATAACAAAGACCGCCTACTTCCACCTCGGTAACATCGCTCCGTAACATCGCCTCAGCTCATCCGCTGCTGAAACCCACATCCGGGCCTTTGTTCCCTCTAGACTTGACTATTCCAACGCACTCCTGGCTGGCCTCCCACGTTCCATCCCACGTAAACTTGAGGTCATCCAAAACTCTGCTGCCCGTGTCCTAACTCGCACCAAGTCCCGTTCACCCATCACCCCTGCTCGCTGACCTACATTGGCTCCTGGTTAAGCAACGCCTCGATTTCAAAATTCTCATCCTTGTTTTCAAATCCCACTGTGGCCTCGCCCCTCCCTATCTCTGTAATCTCCTCCAGCCCCACAATCCCCCAAGATATCTGCGCTCCTCTAATTCTGCCCTCTTGAGCATCCCTGATTATAATCACTCAACCATTGGTGGCCGTGCCTTCTGTTGCCGGGGCCCTAAGCTCTGGAATTCCCTCCCTAAACCTCTCCACCTCGCTACCTCTCTTTCCTCCTTGAAGACGCTCCTTAAAACCTACCTCTTTGACCAAGCTTTAGGTCACCTGTCCTAATTTCTCCTTATGTGGCTCGGTGTCAAATTTTTTGTCTTAAAATCCTCCTGTGAAGCGTCTTGGGACGTTTTACTATGTTAAAGGCGCTATAGAAATACAAGTTGTTGTTGATATATATCAATGACTTGGACGTGGGTGTACAGGGCACTATTTCAAAATTTGCAGATGACACAAAACTTGGAAGTATAGTGAACAGTGAGGATGATAGAGATAGACTTCAAGAGGATATAGACAGACTAATAGAGAGGGTTCGAGTACAGGAACAAGGATGTCTTGCTGCAGTTGTACAGGGCCTTGGTGAGACCGCACCTTGAGTATTGTGTGCGGTTTTGGTCGCCTTATCTGAGGAAGGATGTTCTTGCCATGGAGGGAGTGCAGCGAAGATTCACCAGGCTGATACCTGGGATGGCAGGAATGACGTATGAGGAGAGATTGGGTTGATTGGGCTTATACTCGCTGAAGTTTAGAAGAATGAGAGGGGATCTCATTGAAACTTATAAAATTCTGACAGGACTGGACAGACTAGATGCAGGAAGGATGTTCCCAATGGTCGGGGCGTCCAGAACCAGGGGTCACAGTCTAAAGATAAGGGGTAAGCCATTTAGGACAGAAATGGAGGAGGAATTTCTTCACCCAGAGAATGTATTCAATCTTTCCTTGCAGCTGAAATTCTCTAGTCCTGGCAACATCCTCGTAAATCTCCCGTCTCGAGCAGTCACATCTTTCCTGCAATGGGGACGACCAGAACTGCACGCGGTGGCCTAACTGGTGTTTTTGTACAGTTCAAGCAGAAACTCCCTGCTCTTACATGATACAGAAAGAGAGGCACTGCCCCTTTAAATACCTGGGGACACATGGAAACATAGAAGATAGGAGCAGGAGTAGGCCATTCGGCCCCTCGAGCCTGCTCCGCCATTCAACGAGATCATGGCTGATCATCCAAATTCAGTACCCTGTCCCTGCCTTCTCTCCATATCCCTTGATCCCTTTAGCCTTAAGAAATATATCTAACTCCTTCTTGAATATATTTAATGAATTGGCCTCCACTGCCTTCTGTGGTAGAGAATTCCACAGGTTCACCACTCTCTGGGTGAAGAAATTCCTCCTCATCTCAGACCTAAATGGCTTACGCCTTATCCTTAAACTGTGACCCCCGGTTCTGGACTCCCCGACCATCGGGAACATCCTTCCTGCATCTAGTCGGTGTAGTCCTCTTAGAATTTTATAAGTTTCAATGAGATCCCCTCTCATTCTTCTAAACTCCAGCGAGTACAAGCCCAATCAACCCAATCTCTCCTCATACGTCATTCCTGCCATCCCAGGTATCAGCCTGGTGAATCTTCGCTGCACTCCTTCCATGGCAAGAACATCCTTCCTCAGATAAGGTGACCAAAACTGCACACAATACTCAAGATGTGGTCTCACCAAGGCCCTGTACAACTGCAGCAAGACATCCTTGTTCCTGTACTCAAACCCTCTCGCTACGAAGGCCAACATACCATTTGCCTTCTTAACCGCCTGCTGCACCTGCATGCTTACCTTCAGCGACTGGTGCACAAGGACACCCAGGTCTCGTTGCACTTCCCCTTCTCCCAATCTATTGCCATTCAGATAATAATCTGCCTTCCTGTTTTTGACACCAAAGTGGATAACCTCGCATTTATCCACGTTATATTGCATCTGCCATGCTTCTGCCCAATCACCCAACCTATCCAAATCATACTGGAGTTTCTCGGCATCCTCCTCACAGCACACATGCCCACCCAGCTTTGTGTCGTCTGCAAACTTGGAGATATTACATCTAGTTCCCTCGTCCGGATCATTAATAAATATTGTGAATAGCTGAGGTCCAAGGACCGATCCCTGCGGTGCCCCACTAGTCACTGCCTGCCACTCGGAAAAAGACCCGTTTATTCCAACTCTTTGCTTTATGTCTGCCAACCAGTTCTCTATCCAAGTCAATACCTTGCCCCCAATCCCATGTGCCTTAACTTTACACGCTAATCTCTTATGCATGACTTTATCAAAAGCCTTTTGAAAGTCCAAATACACCACATCCACTGGTTCTCCCTTATCTATTTTACCAGTTACATCCTCAAAAAATTCCAGTAGATTAGTCAAGCACGATTTACCTTTTGTAAATCCATGTTGACTTTGTCCGATCCGGTCACTGTTTTCCAAGTGCTCTGCTATTACATCTTTTGGACATCCTCGTAAATCTCCTGTCTTGAGCATTCACATCTTTCCTGCAATGGGGCGAGCAGAACTGCACGCAGCCGACTAGCCGGTGGCCTAACTGGTGTTTTTGTACAGTTCAAGCAGAACCTCCCTGCTCTTACATGATACAGAGAGAGGCACTGCCCCTTTAAATACCTGGGGGGGCACCCTTTCCCCTTTAAATGGCCAAGCAATTGTTTTTGTTGAAAAGGGGCCGCAGTCCCCTTTGACTCACCCCCCCACCCACCACAAATACTCACAAGAGAGAGAGAGAGAGAGAGAGAGAGGAGGAAGATGCTGGTCTTTGTCTCTTTAAAAGTGGCTGCCCACCAAAATGTTCACAGCACCAGGGCTCTTTGTTCTGGATAAAAGGGAAAAAGAGAAAAGGTTCACTTATTTTTAAATGAATTCAATTGATGAATAGCCTTGCAATAAAGGTAATGCAAAGGAATAAACACTCACAAGCTGGGTTTTTATCCACCTCCTCCTCCCCTTCCCTTTAACAGCTCCTGCAGACAATGAAAGCAGGAAATAACAACAGAAAATGCTGGAAAAATTCAGCAGGCCAGGCAACATCCGTGGAGAGAAATTAGAGTGACGTTTCGGGACTAACCCTTTTTCAAACTGGAAAGGAAATAAAATAAATAGGAAATGAAAGCAGGAACGCGGCCTGCAGCCTACCGAGGTCCCGCCCCCCTCCCTCGCCGCCATTGCTTGGAGGACCGTCAGCCCGTCCGGCCCTCCCAGCGTTTTCCGCGCTCCTGATTGGCGGGCGGCTCGCGTCAATCAACCCCCCACCGCTTACGAGCTGACGCATGCATGCAACGCCCAGTGGTCGGTTGGATCGGCGCGCGCAGCCCACCGAGGTCCCGCTCCCCTCTCGCGCCGCCATTGCTTGGAGGACCGTCAGCCCGCCCGGTTCTCCCAGCGTTTTGCGCGCTCCTGATTGGTGAGTGCCTCGCGTCAATACAAACCCCCCCCCTCCGCTTACGCGCTGACGCTAGCACGCAACGCCCAGGGGTCGGTTGGATCGGCGCACGCCACCGAAAGGTAAAAAAAAGATACCCCACACAAATGAGGAAAAACAAGAATAATAATGATCGCACTTTAGAGGGGAGGAGGTTGGGGGAATTAATGAGTTTTCAATTTGTTTCGGAAAAAAAAATTTGAAAAGCTTCCGAACGGTGCGAGGCGGGCTGCGCATGCGCTCCAGCCAGCCTTTGCCTCCCCCACGTGGGCCGCGCCCGGACACGCCCACTTCCCTTCCCCTGCACCAATCACAGCGCGGGCAGGCGCTTCTAGCAATCGTCATCTGTCAATCACCCTCCCCTCCCCCTCGTGGTGTCGATTGACAGCGGTCTCAGCCAATGACGTGCAGGAAGGGGCGGGACCAGGGCCAGGACTGACAGCAAGCCTGAACTAACTCAATTAAATACCTGCATGCAGCCAAAAAAAAACTTTTATTTTAGTCAGCCAAAAAACAGCAAAGCAAGTAAGGTTTCCTGAGTCAGCAAAGCCTATTTTAAAGAATTATAGAGCGATATCGCAGGGATCGGTCCTTGGACCCCTGCTACTCACAATATATATTAATGATCTAGACGAGAGAACTAGATGTAATATCTCCAAGTTTGCAGATGACACAAAGCTGGGTGGGCGTGTGTGCTGTGAGGAGGATGCCGAGAAACTCCAGTATGATTTGGACAGGTTGGAGGATTGGGCAGATGCAGTATAATGTGGATAAATGCGAGGTTATCCACTTTGGTGGCAAAAACAGGAAGTCGGATTATTATCTGAACGGCAATAGATTGGGAGAAGGGGAAGTGCAACGAGACCTGGGTGTTCTTGTGCACCAGTCGCTGAAGGTAAGCATGAAGGTGCAGCAGGCGGTTAAGAAGGCAAATGGTATGTTGGCCTTTGTAGCGAGAGGGTTTGAGTACAGGAACAAGGATGTCTTGCTGCAGTTGTACAGGGCCTTGGTGAGACCGCACCTTGAGTATTGTGTGCAGTTTTGGTCACCTTATCTGAGGAAGGATGTTCTTGCCATGGAGGGAGTGCAGCGAAGATTCGCCAGACTGATACCTGGGATGGCAGGAATGACGTATGAGGAGAGATTGGGTCGATTTGGGCTTGTACTCGCTGGAATTTAGAAGAATGAGAGGGGATCTCATTGAAACTTATAAAATTCTGACAGGACTGGACAGACTAAATGCAGGAAGGATGTTCCCGATGGTCGGGAAATCCAGAACCTGGGGTCACGGTCTAAGGATAAGGGGTAAGCCATTTAGGACAGAAATGAGGAGGAATTTCTTCACCCAGAGAGTGGTGAACCTGTGGAATTCTCTACCACAGAAGGCAGTAGAGGCCAATTCATTAAATATATTCAAGAAGGAGTTAGATATATTTCTTAAGGCTAAAGGGATCAAGGGATATGGGGAGAAGGCAGGGACCGGGTACTGAGTTTGGATGATCAGCCATGATCTCATTGAATGGTGGAGCAGGCTCGAGGGGCCGAATGGCTTACTCCTGCTCCTATCTTCTATGTTTCTATACAGTGCAGGAGGAGGCCATTCAGTCCCTCGAGCCTGCTCCGCCATTCAATAAGATCATGGCTGGTCTGCAACCTCACTCCATACACCCGCCTTTGGCCCATATCCCTTAATACCTTTGGTTAACAAAAATCACTCAGTCTCCGATTTAAAATTAACAATTGATCGAGCATCAATTGCCGTTTGCGGAAGAGAGTTCGAAACTTCTACCACCCTTTGTGTGTAGAAGTGTTTCCTAATTTCACTCCTGAAAGGTCTGGCTCTAATTTTTAGACTCTGCCCCCAGTCCTAGAATCCCTAACCAGAGGAAATAGTTTCTCTCTATCTACCCTATCTGTTCCCCTTAATATCTCTCAAACTTCGATCAGATCGCCCCTTAACCTTCTAAATTCTAGGGAATACAACCCTAGTTTGTGTAATCCCTCCTCGTAACTTAACCCTTGGAGTCTTTGAAGGAGCTCTCCAATTAATCCCACTCCCCTCATATCCCTGCAAATTTTTCCCCTTAAAGTATCGATCCAATTCTCTTTTGAAAGTTACTATTGAATCTGCTTCCACCGCCCTTTCAGGCAGCGCATTCCAGATCACAACAACTCGCTGCGTAATAAACATTCTCCTCACCTCGCCTCTGGTTCTTTTGTCAATGACCTTATCTCTGTGTCCTCTGGTTACCGACCCTCCTGCCGCTGGAAACGGTTTCTCTTTATTTACTCTATCGAAACCCTTCATGATTTTGAACGCCTCTATTAAATCTCTACTTAACCTTCTGCTCTAAGGATAACAATCCCAGCTTCTCCAGTCTTTCCACATAACTGAAGTCCCTCATCCCTGGAACCATCCTGGTAAATCTCCTCTACACCCTCTCCAAGGCCTTGACATCCTTCCTAAAGTGTGGTTCCCAGAACTGGACACAATACTCCAGCTGGTGCGTAACCAGTGATTTATAAGGGTTTAAGAACATAAGAAACAGGAGCAGGAGTAGGCCATTCGGCCCTTCGAGCCTGCTCCGACATTCAATGAGATCATGGCTGATCTTCTGCCTCAACTCCATTCACCGGCCCGTATCACCATATCCCTTGATGCCCTTACTAGTCAGAAATCTATTGACTTCTGTTTTGAATATACCCAATGACTGAGCCTCCACAGCCCTCTGGGGTAGAGAATTCCAAAGATTCACCACCATCTGTGTGAAGAAATGTCTTCTCACCTCAGTCCTGAATGGCCTACCCTTTATCCTGAGGCTCTGGCCCCTGGTTCTAGACACACCAGCCAAGGGAAACATTCTCCCAGCATCCATCCCTATCCCTGTAATAATTTTGTATGCTTCAATGAGATCCCCTCTCATTCTTCTGAATTCAAGAGAATACAGGCCTAGTTTACTCAATCTCTTCTCATGCGACAGTCCTGCCATCCCAGGAATCAATCTCATGAACCTTCGTTGCACTCCCTCTATGGCAAGTATATCCTTCCTTAGGTAAGGAGACCAAAATTGTACACAGTACTCCAGGTGTGGTCTCACCAAGGCCCTATATAATTGGAGTAAGACTTCTTTACTCCTGTACTCAAATCCTCTTGTAATGAAGGCCAGCATACCATTTGCCTTCCTAATGGCTTGCTGCACCTGCACATTCACTTTCAGTGACTAATGTACAAGGACACCCAGGTCCCTTTGATCATCTGCATTCCCCAATTGTTCACCATTTAGGAAATATTCTGCCTTTCTGTTTTTTCTACCAAAGTGAATAACTTCAAATTTATCCACATTATATTCCATCTGCCATGTTCTCGCCCACTCACTGAGCCTGTCGAGATCCCCTTGAAGCCTCTTCACATCCTCTGTCACAACTGACACTGCCACCTAGCTTTGTATCATCAGCAAATTTTGAAATGTTACATTTAGTCCCCTCATCCAAATCATTTATATAGATTGTGAATAGCTGGGGCCCAAGCACCAATCCCCGTGGTACCCCACTAGTCACAGCCTGTCATCCTGAAAAAGATCCGTTTATCCCTACTCTTTGTTTTTTGTCTGTTAACCAGTTCTCAATCATGCTAGTATATTACCCCCCAATTCAAAGTGCCCTAATTTTGTTCACCAACCTCTGTGTGGGACCTTATTGAAGGCCTTCTGAAAATCCAAAAACATCACATCTACCAGTTCCCCTTTGTCTACTCACTAGTTACATCCTCAAAGAACTCCAATAGGTTTGTCAACAGGATTTCCCTTTCATAAATCCAGTTTGACTCTGCCCAATCTTACTATTAGTTTCTAAGTGCCCAGTTATTGCATCCTTTGTAATAGATTCCTGCATTTTCCCAACTACTGATGTGAGGCTAACAGGTCTACAGTTCCCCGTTTTCTCTCTCCCTCCTTTCTTAAATAGCGGGGTTACATTTGCTATCCTCCAATCTGCAGGAACCGTTCCAGAAGCTATAGAATTTTGGAAGATGACAGCCAATGCGTCCACTATCCCAATGGCCACCTCTTTCAAAACCCTAGGATGTAGGTCATCCGGTCCTTGGGATTTATCGACTTTTAGTCCCATTAATTTTGCTAGTACTGTTTTATTACAAACTAGCTGGAGTGCCAAGCGGTGCCGAGGTTCTTTGAGGGCATGTTGTTGTTGAAGAGAGAGAGAGAGAGACTGGGGGGAGTAGAGAGAGACAGGGGGGGGGGGAGAGAGAGAGAGAGAGAGACTGGGGGGCAGAGAGAGAGAGACTGGGGGGGAGAGAGAGAGAGACTGGGGGGGAGAGAGAGAGAGACTGGGGGGGAGAGAGAGAGAGAGAGAGACTGGGGGAGAGAGAGAGAGAGAGAGAGAGACTGGGGGGAGAGAGCGAGAGAGAGATGGGGGGGAGAGAGAGAGAGAGACTGGGGGGGGGGAGAGAGAGAGAGAGAGACCGGGGGAGAGAGAGAGAGAGAGACAGGGGGGGAGAGAGAGAGAGAGAGACTGGGGGGAAGAGAGAGAGAGAGACCGGGGGGAAGAGAGAGAGAGAGAGAGAGAGACTGGGGGGGGGAGAGAGAGAGAGAGAGACTGGGGGGGGGAGAGAGAGAGAGAGGCAGGGGGGGGAGAGAGAGAGAGAGACTGGGGAAGAGGAGAGAGAGAGAGAGAGAGAGAGAGACCGGGGGGAGAGAGAGAGAGAGAGACAGGGGGGGAGAGAGAGAGAGAGAGAGACTGGGGGGAAGAGAGAGAGAGAGACCGGGGGGGAAGAGAGAGAGAGAGAGAGAGAGACTGGGGGGGGGAGAGAGAGAGGAGAGAGACTGGGGGGGGGGAGAGAGAGAGAGAGGCAGGGGGGGAGAGAGAGAGAGAGCTGGGGGAAAGAGAGAGAGAGAGAGAGAGAGAGAGACCGGGGGGAGAGAGAGAGAGAGAGACAGGGGGGGAGAGAGAGAGAGAGAGACTGGGGGGAAGAGAGAGAGAGAGACCGGGGGGAAGAGAGAGAGAGAGACCGGGGGGGGAAGAGAGAGAGAGACCGGGGGGGAGAGAGCGAGAGAGAGATGGGGGGGAGAGAGAGAGAGAGACTGGGGAAAGAGAGAGAGAGAGAGACTGGGGGGGGGGAGAGAGAGACCGGGGGGGGGGGAGAGAGAGAGAGACCGGGGGGGAAGAGAGAGAGAGAGACTGGGGGGAAGAGAGAGAGAGAGAGACTGGGGGGAGAGAGAGAGACACTGGGGGGGGGGGGGGAGAGAGAGAGAGAGAGAGAGAGAGATGGGGGAGAGAGAGAGACGGGGAGAGAGAGAGAGACGGGGAGAGAGAGAGCGACTCGGGGGGGAGAGAGAGAGAGAGACTGGGGAGGGAGAGACTGGGGGGAAGACAGAGCGAGAGAGTGGGGGGGAGAGAGAGACTGGGGGGGAAGAGAGAGAGAGAGACCGGGGGGGGAAGAGAGAGAGAGAGACTGGGGGGAAGAGAGAGAGAGACTGGGGGGGAGAGAGAGAGAGAGAGATTGGGGGGAGAGAGAGAGACACTGGGGGGGGAGAGAGAGAGAGAGAGAGAGATGGGGGGAGAGAGAGAGACGGGGGAGAGAGAGAGAGACGGGGGGAGAGAGAGAGAGCGACTCGGGGGGAGAGAGAGAGAGAGAGACTGGGGAGGGAGAGACTGGGGGGAAGACAGAGAGAGAGACTGGGGGGAAGAGAGAGAGAGAGAGACTGGGGGGAAGAGAGAGATGGGGGAGTGAGAGAGAGAGACTGGGGGGAAGAGAGAGAGAGAGAGAGACTGGGGGTGTCGAAGTCTCGACTGCCAAGTAAGACTCTTTAAACACAAAGTATCATTAAAGACAGGCTTTATTTGCTTGCAAGGGAAGAGTTGTGTAGTCAAGGGCTACATCAGACCTCTTCAAAGAAATAAAGAAGTTGTTCATATTTATACAGTATAGAAACAAACCAAGCTTTCTATGCTACATGACATAGTATGGAATCATACCTGATTACAAAGGCACAGACCTTGCGAATTATTGAAACAGCGTATTCCGGGCTGCGTTAGAATAGCAAACAGAAATACCTCGGGATAAGATTAACTAATCCTTTATTATGGGATCCCTCTGTTCCTTCTGTTCTCTCACTATACCAGCTGGACCTGTAGGCCGATGTTTACCTTATCATGTCCTTGGCTAATTGTTTGGTGAATGAGGCTCTTTGTAAGCTTATAATAGATAAGGAGTACGAATGTAGCATTCCTAACTTGTCTCATCCCCTAGAGACTGGTTAGTGAATCATGCTGTCGGCCATTTCAGTTTTTAGTCTATGCCCAGGAAGCCATTTTGTGTCTAAGTGAGAAACTGTACTTCCACATTCTTCCCTTTTGTCCTTACAAGGACAACATAACTGAAATTAACCCTTTTTTTTTTTCGGTCCTCATACCAAATTTAGATTTTAGCCAAGGATACCGACTTCTGTTTTGAACCACCCTCGAGATATACCTGTACTGATGGTTGGCCTTATCTAAGATCGTCTTTCGTTTTTGTTTATTCTTAGTGTTTGGGCGTGTATTCTTGTAGGGGTTGAATTGTGTTTGATTTGATTTCAGGTTTATGTCTTTGTGAAGTTCTGCAGCTTATATTAGCCTGCAGGGAAATTAGAACACTGCAGGCTAACATAAGCTGCAGAACTTCACAAAGACATAAACCTGAAATCCAATCAAACACAATTCAACCCCTACAAGAATACACGCCCAAACACTAAGAATAAACAAAAACGAAAGACGATCTTAGACAAGGTCAACCATCAATACAGGTAGGTATTCACGTGTAATTCTCGTTTCTTTCGGGATCTTTCCCCATCTCCTTGGCATATTAGACTCAGTAGTCTGATTAGTATACAAAATATAAGTAACATCTTCATTGTTAGAGTCTTTCAAAATTCAATTGTCTCTATTCGGTGCCTTCTTGCAGTGGGATGCGTGAATCCAGGAAGATCTTTCCTTGACTTTTACGGCTGTGTTTGTAGTCAGGAGCACTTGATATGGTCCTTCGAAGCGTGGTTGTAGACCGTTCTTCCTTTTAAAAACCTTCACGTAGACGTCATCTCCTGGTTTCAAGTCGTGGCACTTTCCCTCTGCTGGACTCGTTTGAGCTTCTTTTACCTGTTGGTGAAAGCTGGAAATACATTTAGTTAATGCAATGCAATAGTTTAGCATAGTCTCGTCCATTTTATGAATGTCCATTTGTTTCACCGTAAATGGTGCTGAGAATGGCAGCCTTAGGGGTCGTCCCATAACAATCTCATATGGAGACAGTCCATTTGTCCTGTTAGTTGCTGCTCGCATTATCATCAATGCTAAGGGTAATAGTTCGACCCATTTAAGTCCAGTTTCATTGCAAAGTTTAGAAAGTTTATTCTTCAGCACTCCATTATGTCTTTCCACCAGTCCTGCGGATTGTGGATGATAACTGCAGTGAAAATGCTGGTTAATCTGCAAAGCTTTACATAGTTCTTTTATAATTGCTCCAGTGAAATGCGATCCTCTGTCGCTTGAAAGCTGCATAGGTATTCCAAACCTGGGTATGACTTCTTTTAACAAGCACTTTGCTACTGTTACAGCATCATTCTTTTTACATGGGAAAGCTTCAACCCATCTTGAAAACATACCTATAATTACTAACACATACTTAAATCCTAAACATGGAGGTAATTCAATAAAATCCATTTGTAAATGTACGAAAGGGCCTGGTGGATTTGGGTGGGAGGCAGCTTGTACCTTCTCTGTCTTGCCTGGATTCATTTCCTGGCAAATGGTGCACCTTTCACTGATTTGTTTTGCAATTGCCGAAATACCTGGTGCATACCATGTTTGATTAATATAGTCTGCCATCCCCCCTTTGTCCGCATGCGTGAACACATGAACGCATCGGGCAATCCATGGAAGTAAAGATTTTGGAGCCACCATGCGGCCGTCATGGTGAACCCATACTCCTTCAGGCGTTTTAAAGCAAAAATCCCTTGCCCAAGCTAACACTTCGTCCGGGTTAGCCTGTGGCTGAAAGGCTAAAACATCATTAATAGAAGGTGGGTCATTATCTGATTTCTGTTGACGCAAAACAAAGGCTGAGACCAGTGGCCCTGTATCTGACAGAGCGGCTGATTTAGCAGCTCTATCTGATCGCTCGTTACCCAAGGATATCTGATCCTGACTGTCTGTATGAGCCTGACATTTAATAACTGAAATCTTAGTGGGGCACACTAGAGCCTTTAAAAGATTATTGATTTGCTCGGCATTCTTAATAGTTGATCCTGAGGAAGTTAGAAATCCCCTTAATTTCCAGATCTGTCCATAATCGTGAGCAACTCCAAAAGCATACCTGGAGTCGGTATAAATGTTAACAGTTTGATCAGTAGCCAATATACAAGCTCTGGTAAGAGCGAAGAGTTCTGCTTGTTGCGCTGAAAATGATTGAGGTAGTGAGAGCGCCTCCATGACTGAATGATCATCAGAAACGGCATACCCAGCCCTAGGTGATCCTTTATCATCCCTAAGGGCCGATCCATCTACGTAGAATACCAAGTCACTATTAGGAACAGGAGTTCCAGATAAATCTGTTCGGGGCTTAGTAGCCAACTGGGTAACCGTGTCACAGCAGTGTGGGATACCGTCCTCTTCTGTGGGTAGCAGCGTGGCTGGATTCAAAACTGAACATCTTTGAATTATGAGATTGGAGTTGGATAACAGTTCAACCTCATATTTGCTGCTACGGGCTGATGTTAGATGCTGAGTGGCGTATTTTGATAACAGTACTTCCACTGAATGTGGTACAAACAAAACAGTTCGGTGATTAAGCGTGATGCCTTGAGCCTGTTGTACAGCGTAATAGGCAGCAGCTAGAATTGGCAGGCATCCAGGCAACCCACGTGCAACGGGATCTAATTGAGTACTGAAATACGCTAAGGGTCGCTGTTTATCCCCGTGGGATTGAGTCAGGACAGATTGAGCAAAACCCGATTTATGATGGACGAAAAGGTTAAACTGTTTCTGATAGTCTGGTAGCCCTAATGCTGGAGCTGATGTAAGGGCTTGTTTAACATTTTCAAAGGCGTCTTCTGCCTTTTTACTCCAGACGAGAGGATCTTCCCCTGTGGGTGCGGAGATATCTAGCAGTGGGCGTACCAGAACTGAATATCCCATGATCCATTGCCTACAGTATCCTGACATGCCGAGAAAATGTTTCAATTGCTGTTTAGTAGTAGGCAAGGGTGCCTCACAAATGGCTTTAATTCTTTCTTGCATCAAAGTTCATGTCCCAAATATTGTACTGTCTCTGACACAAACTGCAGCTTAGAACGTGATATCCTATGTCCTTTTGCCGCTAGGGTGCGTAGCATGATAAGCGAGTCAGTCTGGCATGACTGTGCGTCAGGTGAAGCTATCAGCAAATCATCGATGTATTGGATAAGCGTGGACCCTCCGGTAAAGTGTATGTCTTCTAAATCGCGTTTCAGGCTTTGTGAAAAAATTGTGGGGCTTTCTGTGTAGCCCTGCGGGAGTCTCGTCCAAGTGTACTGTGTTCCTTTGAATGTAAATGCGAACAGGAATTGCGAATCTTGGTGGATAGGGAATACTGGTCAGGATAGTGGCAGGATTTGGCACAACTGGATAAACGGGTAATACTGATTCGTTCACTGCTCTAAGATCCTGCACAAGTCTCCACCTTCCACTTTCTTTCTTTTCTACCGGAAAAATTGGAGTGTTGCATTGACTCTGGGTTGGGACAATTATTCCTTGCTCCAACAAAGAGTTAATGACAGGCTGAATTCCTTGTTCAGCTGCTGCTGAGATCGGGTACTGCGGTCTACGGGGCAATCGAACGGCTGGCTTTAATGTGATCTTGTATGGCTGAGCAGTTAGCATTTTGCCAACTTCATTTGTGTGACTGGACCATACCTGTGGCGGGATCTGATCGAGCAGTTGCTCCGTCTCCCGTGGGATAACTTGAGGGGAGCATTCGCGTAAGGGATACATGGTGCATCTGTCAGTAGGTATATACACCTGTAATCCCTTCTCTGAGCAAATTATTGTTGCTTGCATTTTGCACAACAAATCTCTTCCCAAGAGATTCATAGGGGCTTCCTCTGATAGGAGAAAGACATGTTGGCCATGGGAATTATCTGCTTGTATCTCTAGTGGTTGCGACCACGTCATAGTTTGTGAAGATCCGGAGAGCCCTATACATGAGACATTCTGTTCAGTACACGGGGTTCCTCTGGCATATTGCTTTGTCAATATGGAACGAGTAGCTCCTGTGTCGACGAGAAAGAGAACGCTCTTGCCCTGCATTTGTATAGACAGATATGGCTCCTCTCTAGCATTTACTGACACTAAGGGTAACTGCAGGAGGTGGTTAACGTCTGGGGCTGCGTCTCTGCGTCATGCTGAATAATTTTGCACTCCCGTATTTTGAGTTTCCCAAGGATTCCCTGTAGTGAAATTTGCCTGCGGACGATTGTGAAGCTGGGCTTGGGTACTCATATTGTTGGGTGTACCTTCCCAACCTTGATTGTGCGGTGTTGGGTAAGGGCAATTGGCTTTCCAGTGGTCAATCAGACCACAATTAAAACATGTGCTTGTATTTCCTCCTCCGTTCCACTGGCCCCTGCCACCACCACCTCTACCCCTGCCTCTGAATCTACCTCTGTTATATCCTCTACCTCGTCCCCTGTTCTGACCCTGGTAGTAAATATTAGTCTGGGTGGTCGGGGCTGGAGAAGCTGCTTGCTCCATTAACAAAGAAACTTTATTCTTTTGATCTTTATTCCTTTCCTGTATTCCTTTCAAGATTTGTGTCAATTCAGGAATGGGTTTATGTCTCCAGTCAAGGCAAACTAAAGTCAACGGTTCCTTAAGTTCTGTTCTGAGGCCGTTTACAAGGGCATTAATTAAAGGGATTTGATCATTTTCTTTTGTCATACCCGAATGCTGTCCCATAACCGCTTCCATTATTTCCATATAATCCTCAACGTCTTCATCCCTTTTGTGAGTTGTCTCAATTATCTTTGTCCAATTCATCCTTTTTATGGAATTTGACATGCATTATTCTGTACAATTCAGTCCAGAATGCATCATCAGGTAAGGTTTCTGGATTCCAGCCTTGATTTGTTCTATGGTTTTCGAAAAGCTGAAACCTATCCTGGCCTACGCCTTCCGTCAAAAGGCGGTATTTGGTATCTTTTAACCAAGCTCTAAATAGCTGGTCAACATCCACAATGGTGGGCTGGTGGCAGATAATGATACTTTTGAGTTCATTAATTGCCTTTTCTAAGTTCTCTGTGGGATCGGGTAATTCATGAATTATTGTCCTAAGCACACCAGCTGTCCATGAGCGGTGGACAGCGACTGGAGCTCCGTCAACATTGTGGACATTGGGGAAACGTCTGCATGGAAAAGCACCAATTCGTTCAGCTCCTCCTTGGTTTGATTGACTGGCAGTCACAGACCTAGTGTTGGGTCTGTTCTCCTGCCTTGCAGCACCGGGGTCAGGTGGTTCAGCAGCTGGTGCGGCTGGTTGTTGTGCTTCGTAGTCAGGAGGTGGGGCTGGTCTTCTGAACCATCCCTCATCCTCGTCATTACTGGAATGAGTCGTGGGAAGGGGAGGATATTCACAAGGAGGGGCGGTGGGCTTCGGGATTTGTCTTAAAGGCATTAGTGTAATCTCTTCTTGTTTAGTCAATTTATTCATTAGATCTCTTTTCTTATTTTTGTTCTCAATTTTGCTAGTTAATATGCTGCGCTCTTTACGTTTTTCTGCTTCCCTTTTCCAGTCTGAGAAGGCAGACCAATTTATTGATTTTGCACCCCTTCTACGTGGGTCTCTGCCTGCTAGGCAGTTTTCTAGACACGTGATTCTATCTAGATTGAATGTACCATCCACGGGGAAAGGGTGTCTATCTTTCTTTGTCCATCTAGCCCACTTAGGTAAATCATTTGTGGATATCTGACCATAGTAGGTAAAGACATAAGAAGCGGGAGTTCCCTTTTCTGGGATCTTGCTCTGTGCAGCTCCCATCTTAGTTTGTTTGGTGTGTTTTTTTTTTAAACTAGGCTCTCTTCTTCTAGATCGCAAGTTTCACCCCTTACCCCCTCACGATTATTACTGACTGTCCAAAGGACCACAAGTGATGAAAAATAACAAGTAATAACAACCGTCAAAGAAAAGATAAGCAATGCAGCTGCCCAAACAGGCAAACAGACCAAATATTCAGACATTTATCTTATACTTTAAACTAAACAAATAGCCAATTCTCAGTTTGCGTTGTACGCCACTACAAGCTGAGTCCTTAACGTTTAACTTATACTTTATGTGAGAGTTTTCTGTCTTAATGTTGTCAATAGTCAACAAAAATGGAAAACAATATAGAATCCTTATGCTTTATTGCGAGGGGCTTGAACCCTCGTAGAAGGTATCTCAACGGAGAAAAATCCTGAGCCTGATAATACAGATCTTAAAAAATTACAGTGACAATTCTCAAACGATACTTTCTGCCGCGGGACTCAGCCCCAGCTCAAGGGACCCACCCTTGATCAAGGGACCCACCCTTGATACTGCAGTTTTAATTTGGTACCTTATCTGTCTGCGACTCAGCCCTGTCGACTTTCCTTTTGCCTTCTTTGCCCGATACTTTTTCTTTAAAGACTTGAGTTGTCAGTATTCTCCTCCCTTCAGTGGTCAACAATAAAAGAAGCAAATGTTACAGAATTCAACTCAACTCTAAAACATGAGTCTTAACTAGATCGCAGTACTCCCGTCGGAAGAAACAGACCACACCAACATAATATCGAATGAGAAATTCTTTTATGTGAAAAAATCACTGTGGCCATTCAAGATCTGTCATTAGAGATTCACGATGCCCTTGTCCGTGATTTACCGAAAGGCAGCAAGCGATCTCGGTGGAACCTCCAAGTTATACTGTCGAAGTCTCGACTCCCGAGTAAGACTCTTAAACACAAAGTATCGTTAACAACAGGCTTTATTTGCTTGCAAGGGAAGATTTGTGTAGACAAGGGCTACATCAGACCTCTTCCACGTAATACAGGAGTTGTAGTATATTTATACAGTACAGAAGCAAAACAGGCTTTCTATGCCACATGACATAGTATTGAATCATAACTGATTACAAAGGCACAGACCTTGCGAATTATTGAAACAACGTATTCCGGGCTGCGTTAGAATAATGAACGGAAATACCTTGGGATAAGATTAACTAATCCTTTATTATGGGATCTCTCTGTTCCCTCTGTTCTCTCACTGTACCAACTGGGCCTGTGGGCTGATGTTTACCTTATCATGTCCTTGGCTGTTTGTTTCGTAAAGGAGGCTCCTTGTTAAGCTTATCACAAACAAGGAGTATGTATATAGCATTCCTAAATTATCTCGTTCCCTTGAAACATGATTAGTGAATCATGCTGTTGGCCATTTTAAATTTTAAATGGATTTCGCTCTATGCTCAGGAAGCCATTTTATGTCGAAATGAGAAACTGTACTTCCACATTAGTTTGGGGATTGAAACAGGGCTGTGGGGAGAGAGCGGGGCATTGGGATTAGTTTCGGATTGATACAGGGCTATGAGGAGAGATCGGGGCAGTGGGATTAGTTTGAGATTGATACAGGGCTTTCGGGAGAGAGCGGGGCATTGGGAATAGTTTGGGATTGATACAGGACTATCGGGAGGGATTGGGGCAGTGTGATTAGTTAGGGATTGATACAGGGCTATGGGGAGAGAGCGGGGCAGTGGGATTAGTTTGGGATTGATACAGGGCTATGGGGAGAGAGCGGGGCAGTGTTATTTGTTTGGGATTGATACAGGACTATGGGGAGAGAGCAGGGCAGTGGGATTAGTTTGGGATTGATACAGAGCTATGTGGAGAAAGTGGGGCAGTGGGATTAGTTTGGGGATTGATACAGGGCTATGGGGTGAGAGCGGGGCAGTGTCATTAGTTTGGGATTGATACAGGGCTATGGGGAGACAGTGGGGCAGTGTGATTAGTTTGGGATTGATACAGAGCTCTGGGGAGAGAGTGGGGCAGTGGGATTAGTTTGGGGATTGATACAGGGCTATGGGGTGAGAGCGGGGCAGTGTGATTAGTTTGGGATTGATACAGGGCTATGGGGAGACAGTGGGGCAGTGTGATTAGTTTGGGATTGATACAGGGCAATCGGGAGAGAGCGAGGCATTGGGAATAGTTTGGGATTGATACAGGGCTATTGGGAGAAACTGGGGCAGCGTGATTAGTTTGGCATTGATACAGGGCTATGGGGACAGAGCGGGTCATTGGGATTAGTTTGCGATTGATACAGGGCTATCGGGAGAGAGCGGGACAGTGGGATTAGTTTAGGATTTATACAGGGCACTCGGGAGTGAGCGGGGCAGTGGGATTAGTTTCGGATTGATACAGGGCTATGTGGAGTGAGCGGGGCAGTGGGATTATTTTGGGTATTGATACAGGGCTATGGGGAGAGAGCGGGGCAGTGTGATTAGTTTGGGGATTGATACAGGGCTATGGGGAGAGAGCGGGCAGGCGGATTAGTTTTGGGATTGATACAGGGCTATGGGGTGAGAGTGGGGCAGTGTGATTAGTTTGGATTGATACAGGGCTTTGGGGAGAGAGCGGGGCAGTGTGATTAGTTTGGGATTGATACAGGTCTATGGGGAGAGAGCGGGGCAGTTGGATTATTTTGGGATTGTTACAGGGCTATGGGGTAGAGCGGGGCAGTGGGATTAGTTTGGGATTGATACAGGGCTATTGGGAGAGATCGGGGCAGTGTGATTAATTCGGGATTGATACAGGGTTATCGGGAGAGAGCGAGGCATTGGGAAAAGTTTGGGATTGATACAGGGCTATGGGGAGAGAGCAGGTCAGTGTGATTAGTTTGGGATTGATACAGGGCTGTCGAGAGAGAGCGGGGCAGTGGTATTAGTTTGGGATTGATACAGGGCTATTGGGAGAGAGCGAGGCATTGGGAAAAGTTTGGGATTGATACAGGGCTATCTGGAGAGAGCGGGGCAGTGGCATTAGTTTGGGATTGATACAGGGCTGTCGAGAGAGAGCGGCGCAGTGGGATTAGTTTGGGGATTGATACAGGGCTATGGATAGAGAGCGGGGCAGTGGGATTAGTTTGGAGAATGATACAGGGCTATGTGGAGAGCGGGGCAGTGGGATTTGTTTGGATATAACACAGGGCTATGGGGAGAAAGCAGGGCAGTGGGCTTACATTGGGGTTTGATACAGGGCTATGGGGAGAGAGCGGGGCAGTGGGATTTGTTTGGGATTGATACAGGGCTATGGGGAGAAAGCAGGGCAGTGGGATTAGTTTGGGATTGATACAGGGCTATCGGGAGAGATCGGGGCAGTGGGATTAGTTTGGGATTGATACAGGCCTATCGGGAGAGAGCGAGGCATTGGGAAAAGTTTGGGATTGATACAGGGCTATCGGGAGAGAGCGGGGCAGTGGCATTAGTTTGAGATTGATACAGGGCTAGGGGAGTAAGCGGGGCATTGCGATTAGTTTGGGATTGATGCAGGGCTATGGGGTTTTGTATATTCCACATGTCCTGTGCTTGAAATCTCTGACATTGGCCAGACAATTTTTCAGCATTTCATTGTCTTGGGCTGTTTACTATGAACACCTTTACCTGTTTCTGATCTACACAGGATGCAACAGATCAGAAAAACCTCCATTCAACCATGCGATTCCTGTCTCTGCAAAGACATCATACTGTTCCACAATGCAGGAATGTCGCAAAAAGCTTTTGATAGCTGAGAACAACTTTAACCATTCAAACCTTTCAGGTAAAGAAGCTTCTAGATTCCGAGCCACAAATTGAATCGTTTAAGGCATAAAGAATGTCACAGAAATGTGATTTATTGCTGTTACTTTACAATTTACAAATATACACACAATTTGTGTCACTGAATTATAAACAAAAAGCAGGCAAAGCTATGACTTAACAGAAAAAAACAATTGTTTTTCTTCTTGGACAGCAAAACCAGTCAGACTGACTTGCAAATGTTTACTGATATGTTGACATAAAGATTTATAATTTACCAATTTTGCTTCTAATGTTTTTCTCTCAAACATTCTCCACAATATTAATCCCTGCTCTTGTCACAAGGAGTGTTGAATTATTTTAGGTACTTCGCAATTAAAAGCAGGATACAAACTTCATTATACTCACAAATTTTAATCTCCTATTTCAAACATTCAAACCAAATCGAAGTGTACGTTATCACTTTAATCAAAGTATTTTCTGTGTCTCTCTCAATAAACAAAGAGTGGTTTCTTCTAAATTAGCTTCCGGCAATTTTTATACATCATTACATAACTCTTGCTTCAATTAACACTCCACTAAATGTATAAGAGGATATCTATATTTACGTTATTCCTGCGACTTGTTAGGACTATCGAATGACAGACATTATAAAATGGTTTGTGTTTTTCCCCTTTCTTGGTTCTCTTCCTAAATGTCTTAATGGTATATTTTTAAAAAGTCATTAAAAAGTAATATGTAACTCCTACAAATCCTCCCCTACCTTCCCCCTCCTCAACACCATGATTGCATGTTTGTGTAAAGCTACTCACTTCAGGCAATCACTCAAAATCAAATCTTGATATATTTCAATTTGAAAACATTTTAACCATTTCAGAGCGTTTGGACTTCAAGACCTGGTTGAAACTTGTTTAGATGAGGGGAAAATTGGCTTTTGCTTCAGTCTCTTCCAAAATCATGCTCGAAACTTAGGGGGAGAAAGTGTTTCTTACACTCATTTTTGGTGAAATGTTCATTAAAAATCTTTAAATTCTTTCAAGTCTCACTGCAGCTTTGACAGAAGAAGTTGCTCCAAGTTTCTCTTTCCCCCTTCAATGCTGTCGTTAAACATCTGACAAACTAAAGTCTAATTCCAAACGGAGCTCCAATCAGAAAGTGAATAAAGTGGTTAAACTTCCTAAGAAGGCGGCGAGGTTATCTATCCCCAGCCTTGGAGATGAGCTGGGATCAGTTTTTGGAGATGTTGTTTCCTCTTTTTCTGTTGCCGCTCCCTCCGTCTCTCAGACTCTGAGGTACAAACTGGGGCACAAACTATTTCCCTTTCTCGCAACATGATTTAAATAACCCTGGCTGATTTCCCTCTCTCTGTAACCCAGAGGTCACTGGGCAGTGATCAGGAGCATGAACCCTGGCTGATTTCCCCTCTCTCTCTAACCCAGGGCTCACTGGACTGTGATCAGGAGCAGGAACCCTGGCTGATTTCGCCTCTCTCTCTAACCCAGGGGTCACTGGACTGTGATCAGGAGCAGGAACCCTGGCTGATTTAACCTCTCTCTAACCAAGGGGTCACTGGATAGTGATCAGGAGCAGGAACCCTGGCTGATTTCCCTCTCTCTCTAACCCAGGGGTCACTGGGCAGTGATCAGGAGCATGAACCCTGGCTGAAATCCCCTCTCTCCGGGCGGCACGGTGGCATAGTGGATAGCACTGTTGCCTCACAGCACCAGGGATCCTGATTCGAATCCGGCCTCGGGTGACTGTCTGTGTGGGGTTTGCACATTCTCCCCGTGTTTGCGTGGGTTTTCTCCGGGTGCTCCGGTTTCCTCCCACAGTCCAACGATGTGCGGGTTAGGATGATTGGCTATGATAAATTGACCCTTAGTGTTAGGGAGGTTAAATACATGGGGTTACGGGGATCGGGTGGGTTATGTGTCGGTGCAGGCTCGATGGGCCGAAATGGCCTCTATCTGCACTGTGGGGTTTCTGTGTTTCTGTGTGTTTCTCTCTAACACAGGGGTCACTGGACTGTGATCAGGAGCAGGAACCCTGGCTGATTTCACATGTCTCTCTAACCCAGGGGTCACTGGGCAGTGATCAGGAGCAGGAACCCAGGCTGATTTCCCCTCTCTCTAACCCAGGGGTCACTGGACAGTGATCAGGAGCATGAACCCTGGCTGATTTCCCTCTCTCTCTAACCCAGGGGTCACTGGGCAGTGATCAGGAGCAGGAACCCTGGCTGATTTCCCCACTCACTAACCCAGGGGTCACTGGATAGTGATCAGGAGCATGAACCCTGGCTGATTTCCCTCTCTCTCTAACCCAGGGGTCACTGGATAGTGATCAGGAGCAGGAACCCTGGCTGATTTCCCCTCTCTCTAACCCAGGGGTCACTGGACAATGATCAGGAGTATGAACCCTGGCTGGTTCCCACTCTCTCTAACTCAGGGATCACTGGATAGTGATCAGGAGCTGGAACCCGGGCTGATTTCCCCTCTCTCTAACCCAGGGGTCACTGGACAGGGAGCAGGAATCCTGGCTGATTCCCCCTCTCTCTAACCCAGGGGTCACTGGGCAGTGATCAGGAGCAGGAATCCTGGCTGATTTCCCCTCTCTCTAACTCAGGGCTCACTGGACAGCGATCAGGAGCAGGAACCCTGGCTGATTTCCCCTCTCTCTAACTCAGGGCTCACTGGACAGCGATCAGGAGCAGGAACCCTGGCTGATTCCCCCTCTCTCTAACTCAGGGGTCATTGGATAGTGATCAGGAGCATGAACCCTGCCTGATCTCCCCTCTCTCTTTAACCCAGTGGTCACTGCACTGTGATCAGGAGCAGGAACCCTGGCTGATTTCACCTGTCTCTCTAACCCAGGGGTCACTGGGCAGTGATCAGGAGCAGGAACCCTGGCTGATTCCCCTCTCTCTCTAAACCAGGTGTCACTGCACAGTGATCACGAGCAGGAACCCTGGCTGGTTCCCCCTCGATCTAACTCCGGGGTCACTGGACTGTGATCAGGAGCATGAACCCTGGCTGACTTCCCTCTCTCTCTAACCCAGGGGTCACTGGATAGTGATCAGGAGCATGAACCCTGGCTGATTTCCCACTCTCTCTAACTCAGGGGTCACTGGATAGTGATCAGGAGCTGGAACCCGGGCCGATTTCCCCCCTCTCTAACCCAGGGTCACTGGACAGTGATCAGGAGCACGAATCCTGGCTGATTTCCCCTCTCTCTAACCCAGGGCTCACTGGACAGTGATCAGGAGCAGGAACCCTAGCTGATTTCCCCTCTCTCTAACCCAGGGGTCACTGGACAGTGATCAGGAGGTGGAACCCTGGCTGATTTCCCCACTCACTAACACAGTTTTCACTGGACAGTGATCAGGAGCAGGAACCCTGGCTGATTTCCCCTCTCTCTAACTCAGGGGTCACTGGGCAGTGACCGGGAGCACGAACCCTGGCTGATTTCCCCTTTATCTCTAACCCAGGGGTGACTGGGCAGTGATCAGGAGCAGGAAACCTGTCTGGTTTCCCTCTCTCTCTAACCCAGGAGTCACTGGGCAGTGATCAGGAGCAGGAACCCTGGCTGATTTCCGTCTCTCTCTAACCCAGGGGTCACTGGACAATGATCAGGAGCAGGAACCCTGGCTGATTTCCCCACTCTCTAACACAGGGGTCACTGGATAGTGATCAGGAGCATGAACCCTGGCTGATTTCCCCTCTCTCTCTAACCCAGGGGTCACTGGGCTGTGACCAGGAGCAGGAACCCTGGCTGATATCACCTGTCTCTCTAAACCAGGGGTCACTGGACTGTGATCAGGAGCAGGAACCCTGGCTGATTTCCCCTCTCTCTGTAACCCAGGGGTCACTAGGCAGTGATCAGGAGCAGGAACTCAGGCTGATTTCCCCTCTCTCTCTAACACAGGGGTCACTGGACAGTGATCAGGAGCAGGAACCCAGGCTGATTTCCCCTCGCTCTCTAACCCAGGTGTCACTTGGCAGTGAACAGGAGCATGAACCCTCACTGATTTCCCTCTCTCTCTAACCAGGGGTCACTGGGCTGTGATCAGGAGCAGGAACCCTGGCTGATTTCCTTCTCTCTCTAACCCAGGTGTCACTTGGCAGTGAACAGGAGCATGAACCCTCACTGATTTCCCTCTCTCTCTAACCAGGGGTCACTGGGCTGTGATCAGGAGCAGGAACCCTGGCTGATTTCCTTCTCTCTCTAACCCAGGGGTCACAGGGCAGTGATCAGGAGCAGGAACCCTGGCTGATTTCCCCTCTCACTAACCCAGGGATCACTGGGCAGTGATCAGGAGCAGGACCCCTGGCTGATTTCCCCTCGCACTAACCCAGGGATCACTGGACAGTGATCAGGAGCACAAACCCTTGCTGATTTCCCCTCTATCTATAACCCAGGCGTCACTTGACATAGATCGGGAGCATGAACCCTGGCTGATTTCCCCTCTATCTCTAACCCAGGTGTTACTTGACAGTGATCAGGAGCAGGAACCCTGGCTGATTTCCCTCTCTCTCTAACCCAGGAGTCACTGGGCAGTGATCAGGAGCAGGAACCCTGGCTGATTGCCCCTCTCTCTAACCCAGGGGTCACTGGTCAGTGATCAGGAGCAGGAACCCTGGCTGATTTCCCTCTCTCTCTAACCCAGGAGTCACTGGGCAGTGATCAGGAGCAGGAACCCTGGCGGATTTCCCCTCTCTCTAACCCAGGGGTCACTGGGCAGTGATCAGGAGCAGGAACACTGGCTGATTTCCCCTCTCTCTAACCCAGGGGTCACTGGGCAGTGATCAGGAGCAGGAACCCTGTCTGATTTCCCATCTCTCTAACTCAGGGGTCACTGGACAGTGATCAGGAGCAGGAATCCTGGCTGATTTCCCCTCTCTCTAACACAGAGGTCACTGGATAGTGATCAGGAGCGGGATAAGCTTGGGATTGATCCGGGGCTATGGGGCGTGAGCGTGGCAGTGGGATTAGTTTGTGTTTGATACAGGGCTAGAGGAGAGAGCAGGGCAGTGGGACTAGTTTGGGATTGATACAGGGCTACGAGGAGATAGCGGTGCAGTGGGATTAGTTTGGATATAACACAGGGCTATGGGGAGAAAGCGGGGCAGTGGGCTTACGTTGGGGATTGATACAGGGCTATGGGGAGAGAGCGGGGCAGTGGGATTTGTTTGGATATAACACAGGGCTATGGGGAGAAAGCGGGGCAGTGGGCTTACATTGGGGATTGATACAGGGCTATGGGGAGAGAGCGGGGCAGTCGGATATGTTTGGAAATAACACAGGGCTATGGGGAGAAAGCAGGACAGTGGGCTTAAGTTGTGGATTGATACAGGGCTATGGGGAGAGCGCGGGGCAGTGGGATTAGTTTGGATATGACACAGGGCTATGGGGAGAAAGCGGGCAGTGGGATTTGTTTGGATATAACACAGGGCTATGGGGAGAAAGCGGGCAGTGGGATTTGTTTGGATATAACACAGGGCTATGGGGAGAGAGCAGGGCAGTGGAAATAGTTTGTGATTGATACAGGGCTATGGGTAGAAAGCGGGGCAGTGGGATTAGTTGGTGATTGATACAGGGCTATGGGCAGAGAGTGAGGCAGAGAGATTAGTTTACATAAGAACATAAGAACATAAGAAATAGGAGCCGGAGTAGGCCAATCGGCCCCTCGAGCCTGCTCCGCCATTCAATAAGATCATGGCTGATCTGATCCTAACCGCCAATCCACTATCACAGAACCATCTCCTGAATCTAACAGAATTAGACACACGAAATAGGAGCAAGATCAGGCGACACGGCCCCTGGGCCCGCTCCGCTACCCACAGGGCCATGACTGATCCGAACCTAGACTCATGTCCAAATTCCTGCCCGCTGCCCGTAACCCTTAATTCCCTTTACTTCTAGGAAACTGTCTATTTCTGTTTTAAATTTATGTAATGATGTAGCTTCTACAGCTATTTGGGGCAGCATATTCCATGGACCTACCACCCTCTGAGTGAAGTAGTTCCTCCTCATCTCAGTTTTGAAAGAGCAGCCCCTTATTCTAAGACTATGCCCCCTAGTTCTAGTTTCACCCATCATCGGGAACATCTTCCCCGCATCCACCCGATCCGACCCCTTCACAATCTTATATGTTTCAATAAGATCGCCTCTCATTCTTTGAACTCCAATGAGTAGAGTCCCAAACTACTCAACCTGTCCTCATATGTCCATCCCCTCATCCCCGGGATTAACCGAGTGAACCTTCTTTGTACTGACTCGAGAGCAAGTATGTCCTTTCTTAAGTACGGACACCAAAACTGTACGCAGTATTCCACGTGCGGCCTCACCAATACCTTGTACAACTGAAGCAATACCTCCCTATTTTTATATACTATCCCCCTAGCAATGAAAGCCAACATTCCATTGGCCTTCTTAATCACTTGCTGCACCTGCATACTAACCTTTTGAGTTTCGTGCACCAGGACCCCCAGATCCCTTTGTACTTCAGTACATTCAGGTTTCTTGCCATTAAGGTAATAACTTGCTCTACGATTTTTCCTACCAAAGTGCATAACCTCACACTTTCCAGTATTGTAATCCATCTGCCAAATCTCTGCCCACTTACTTTGCCTGTCGATGTCCCCTTGCAGGTTTATTATGTCCTCCTCACTCACTACTTTCCCTCCCATCTTAGTGTCATCTGCAAACTTTGATATGTTACACTCGGTCCCCTCCTCCAAATCGTTAATATAGATTGTAAAGAGTTGGGGACCCAGCACTGACCCCTGCGGAACACCACTAGTTACTGATTGCCAGTCTGAGAATTAACCATTTATCCCAAATCTCTGCCTTCTCTTAGATAGCCAATCATCTATCCATGCCAGAATATTACCCCCAATCCCGTGATTTACTATCTTAAGCAATAATCTTCTGTGTGGCACCTTGTCAAATGCCTTTTGGAAGACTAAATATACTACGTGCACTGGTTCCCCTTTATCCACCCTATACGTTATTTCCTCAAAGAACTCCAGCAAATTTGTCAAACATGACTTCCCCTTCATAAAACCATGCTGACTTTGTCCTATTAAATTATGATTATCCAAATGTCCTGTTACTATCTCATTAATAATGGACTCCAAAATTTTACCTACCACAGATGTTAGGCTAACCGGTCTATAGTTTCCAGCCTTCTGTCTACTGCCCTTTTTAAATAAGTGTGTTACATTAGCAGTTTTTCAGTCTGCTGGGACCTTTGCCGAGTCCAGGGAGTTTTGGAAAATTATTATCAATGCATCCACAATCCCTACCGCCACTTCCCTCAAGACCCTCGGATGTAAGCCATCAGGTCCAGGTGATTTATCCGCCTTGAGTCCCATTATTTTACGAGTACCACTTCCTTAGTGATTTTGATCGTGTTTAGCTCCTCCCCCCCTTTAGCCCCCTGTTTGTCCAGTGTTGGGATATTCTTAGTGTCTTCTACTGTAAAGACTGATGTAAAATATTCATTCAGTGTTTTTGCCATCTCCATATTTCCCACCATTAATTTCCCGGTCTCATCCTCTAAGGGACCAACATTTACTTTAGCCACCCTTTTTCTTTTTATATACCTGTAAAAACTCTTACTATCTGTTTTTATATTTTTTGCTAATTTACTTTCATAATCTATCTTCCCTTTCTTGATCAATCTTTTTGTTATTTTTTGCTGTCTTTTAAAGTTTTCCCAATCCTCTACCCTCCCACTAGATTTGGCTACCTTATATGCCCTTGTTTTTAGTCAAATACCATCCTTAATTTCTTTACTTAGCCACGGATGGCTGTCTTTTCTTTTACACCCTTTTCTTCTCAGTGGAATATATATTTTTTGGAAGTTGTAAAATAACTCATTGAATGTACACCACTGATCATGTATCGTCTTACCCTTTAATCTATTTTCCCAATCCACTCTACTCAATTCCGCTCTCATACCTTCATAGTCTCCTTTATTCAAGCTTAGCACGCTTGTTTGAGATCCAACCTTCTCACCCTCTAATTGAATATGGAATTCAACCATGTTATGGTCACTCATTCCAAGGGGATCCTTTACTAGGACATTTTTAATTAATCCCGTCTCGTTACACAGGACCAGATCTAAGGTTACTTGCCCCCTGGTCGGTTCAGTTACATACTGCTCAAGAAACCCATCCCTAATACATTCAATGAACTCATCCTCAAGGCTGCTCTGCCCAATTTGATTTGCCCAATTAATATGATAGTTGAAATCCCCCATAATTATAGATGTTCCCTTATTACAAGCCTCAACTATTTCCTGATTGATACTCCGTCCAACAGAGTTGCCACTGTTCGGAGGCCTATAGACTACGCCCACTAATGTTTTTTCCCCTTATTATTCCTTACCTCCACCCAAACTGTTTCATTATCCTGATCTTTTGACCCAATATCATTTCTCTGTATTACAGTGATTCCTTCCTTTATTAACATAGCCACCCCACCTCCCCTTCCTTCCTGCCTGTCCTTCCTGATCGTTAAATAACCTGGTATGTTTAATTCCCAGGCATTGTCACCCTGCAGCCATGTTTCTGTAATGGCCACAAGATCATACCCATATGTACTTATTTGTGCCATTAACTCATCTATTTTGTTACGAATGCTACGTGCATTCAGATAGAGAACTTTCAAAGATGTTTTGTGACACTTATTTCCTGCTATTGCCCTTTTTATTACTTTACCTTTTACTCCATATCTTCTGCCCCTTCCTGACACGCTCTGGTTTTTAATTTCCCCACTGCTACCTAAGTCTATGACCTTCTCTGTTGTCATTTTTTTATTTGCTCTCTAGGAACCTCCCCCCCCGCTAGTTAGTTTCAAGCCCTCTCTACAGCCCTAGTTATATGATCCGCAAGGACTCTAGTCCCAGCACTGGCCAAGTGAAACCCGTCCCAACGGAACAGCTCCCTCCTGCCCCAGTACTGGTGCCAGTGGCCCAGGAAGCAAAACCCATTTCTACCACACCAGTCTTTGAGCCACGCAATTAACTCTCTAATTTTATTTGTCCTAGTTTGGAATTGATGCAGGGCTATCTGGAGAGAGAGAGGCATTGGGAAAATTTTGGGATTGATGCAGGGCTATGGGGAGAGAGTGGGGCAGTGGGATTAGTTTGGGATTGTTTCAGGGCTATGGGGGAGAGCAGGGCAGTGGGATTAGTTTGGGATCAAGACAGAGCTATGGGGGGAGAGCGAGGCAGTGGGATTAGTTTGGGATTGATACAGGTCTATGGGGAGAGAGCGGGGCAGTGGGATTAGTTTGGTGATTGATACAGGGCTATGGGGAGAAAGCGGGGCAGTGGGATTAGTTTGCTGATTGATACAGGGCTATGGGGAGAGAGCGCGGCAGTGGGATTAGGCTGTGGACTGATACAGGGCTATGGGGAGAGAGCGGGGCACTGGGATTACGTTGGGGTTGATAAAGGGCTAACAGGAGAGAGCAGGGCAGTGAGATTAGTTTGGGACTGAGACAGAGGGTTGTCAAGTAGCTGTTCCCAGCCCACTTTGGACAGATCCTGCCTTATCATATTAAAATCGGCCTGTTGTTTGCTAAATTTCCCCACTGAACTCATTGTCAGTCTGCTTTATCAAAACATGCCTGGATCTCCTGGCATGTTTCAATACTGAACCTCGGTAGATTAAACAAAAGTGTTCCCGTGATTTGAATAATGCAGAGGAGAGATTCACATGTGGATGAATGTTGGTCTGCAGATATCTGGGTACACCTTAGAAAAATGAAGCAAATAAAAGACAATTAAAGTCTATTCTGGGTATTCTTACTGAGATTTGAATGCATTTTAGGCCGTGAGACTCACTGTCTTATACACAGGAGTGAAGGATTACATCAAGCAAAGATAATGGATCTGAAATCATGGTCTCCGTATCAACAACTTAGGCCTTGGTAGAGGCCCCGCAAGTTGCATGTTTCCGTCTGCACTGTGTATGCGCTGAATCCGCGGACTTGCAATCTGTCAAGGATTGCTAGAGAATCGATAGAGTAAAGCTCTCTTTAAACCAGCACATCAAAAACTCCCAGGGCAGGAACAACACGCTTAGATACAGAGTGAAGCTCCCTCTACACTGTCCCACCAAACACTCCCAAGGCAGGTACTGCACGGGTTAGATACAGAGTAAAGCTCCCTCTACACTGTCCCATCAAACACTCCCAAGGCAGGCACAGCACGGGTTAGATATAGAGTAATGCTCCCTCTACACTGTCCCATCAAACACTCCCAGGGCAGGTACTGCACGGGTTAGATACAGAGAAAAGCTCCCTCTGCACTGTCCCATCAAACATTCCTAAGGCAGGTACCGCACGGGTTAGATATAGAGTAATGCTCCCTCTACACTGTCCCATCAAACACTCCCAGGGCTATGGGGAGAGAACGTGGCAGTGGGGTTAGTTTGGGAATGATGCAGGGCTCTGGGCAGAGAGTGGGGCAGTGAGATTAGTTTGGATTGATGCAGGGCTATCGGGAGAGAGAGAGGCATTGGGAATAGTTTGGGATTGATACAGGACTATCGGGAGAGATCGGGGCAGTGTGATTAGTTTGGGATTGATACAGGGCTATCGGGAGAGAGCGGGGCATTGGGAATAGTTTGGGATTGATACAGGACTATCGGGAGAGATCGGGGCAGTGTGATTAGTTTGGGATTGATGCAGGGCTATGGGGAGAGAGCGGGGCTGTGGGATTAGTTTGCGATTGATGCAGGACTATGGGAAGTGAGCGGGGCAGTGGGATTAGTTTCGGATAGATGCAGGGCTATGGGGAGAGAGTGGGGCAGTGTGATTTGTTTGGGATTGATACAGGGCTATGGGGAGAGAATGGGGCAGTGGGATTAGTTTGGGATTGAAACAGAGCTATGGGGAGAGAGTGGGGCAGTGGGATTAGTTTGGGGATTGATACAAGGCTATGGGGTGAGAGCGGGGCATTTTGATTAGTTTGGGATTGATATGGGGTATCGGGAGAGAGCGGACAGTGGGATTAGTTTGCGATTGATACAGTGCTCTCGGGTTTGAGCGGGGCAGTGGGATTATTTTGGGATTGATACAGGGCTATGGGGAGTGAGCGGGGCAGTGGGATTAGTTTGGGGATTGATACAGGGCTATGGGAATTGAGTGGGGCAGTGTGATTGGTTTGAGATTGCTACAGGGCTATGGGGAGAGAGCGGGGCAGTGTGATTAGTTTGGGATTGATACAGGGCTATCGGGAAATAGCAGGGGAGTGTGATTAGTTTGGGATTTATACAGGGCTATGAGGAGAGAGCGGGGCAGTGGGATTAGTTTGGGGATTGAAACAGGGCTATGGGGAGAGAGCGGACAGGGGGATTCGTTTTGGGATTGATACAGGGCTATGGGGTGAGAGTGGGGCAGTGTGATTAGTTTGGGATTGATACAGGGCGATGGGAGAGAGTGGGGCAGTGTGATTAGTTTGGGTTTGATACAGGTCTTTGGGGAGGGAGCAGGGCAGTGAGATTAGTTTCGGATTGTTACAGAGCTATGGGGTAGAGCGGGGCAGTGGCATTAGTTTGGGAGAGGGAGAGAGAGAGAGGCACAGAGAGAGAGAGGGACAGAGAGGCAGAGCGACAGAGGGAGAGTGACAGAGAGAAAGAGGGACAGAGAGAGAGGGACAGAGAGAGAGAGGGACATATAGAGAGAGGGAAAGAGACAGAGAGCGACAGAGAGAGAGAGGGACATAGAGAGAAAGGGACAGAGAGAGAGCGAGAGAGAGAGGGACAGAGAGAGAGAGGGACAGAGAGAGAGGGACAGAGAGAGAGAGAGGGACAGAGAGAGAGGGACAGAGAGAGAGAGGGACAGAGAGAGAGAGGGACAGAGAGAGAGAGGGACAGAGAGAGAGAGAGACAGAGAGAGAGAGAGACAGAGAGAGAGAGAGACAGAGAGAGAGGGACAGAGAGAGAGAGAGACAGAGAGAGAGAGGGACAGAGAGAGAGAGGGAGACAGAGAGAGAGAGACAGAGAGAGAGAGGGACAGAGGGAGAGGGACAGAGAGGGAGAGGGACAGAGAGAGAGACAGGGAGAGAGAGAGACAGCGAGAGAGAGGGACAGAGAGAGAGAGGGACAGAGAGAGAGAGGGACAGAAAGGGAGAGAGAGACAGAGAGAGAGACAGAGAGAGAGAGGGACAGAGAGAGAGAGGGACAGAGAGAGAGAGGGACAGAGAGAGAGCGACGGAGAGAGAGCGACGGAGAGAGAGCGACGGAGAGAGAGCGACGGAGAGAGAGCGACAGAGAGAGAGCGACAGAGAGAGAGGGGGACAGAGAGAGAGAGGGACAGAGAGAGAGAGGGACAGAGAGAGAGAGCGACAGAGAGAGAGAGAGGGACAGAGAGAGAGAGAGGGACAGAGAGAGAGAGACAGATAGAGAGAAAGACAGAGAGAGAGAGGGGCAGAGAGAGAGTGAGACAGAGTGAGAGAGAGAGACAGAGAGATAGAGAGACAGAGAGAGAGAGGGACAGAGAGAGAGGGACAGAGAGAGAGAGGGACAGAGAGAGAGGAACAGAGAGAGAGAGAGACAGAGAGAGAGAGGAACAGAGAGAGAGAGGGACAGAGAGAGAGAGGGACAGAGAGAGAGAGAGGGACTGAGAGAGAGGGACAGAGAGAGAGAGGGACCGAGAGAGAGAGGGACAGAGATATATATATATATATATATATAGAGAGAGAGGGACAGAGAGAGAGAGAGGGACAGAGAGAGAGAGAGGGACAGAGAGAGAGAGGGACAGAGAGAGAGAGGGACAGAGAGAGAGAGGGACAGAGAGAGAGAGGGACAGAGAGAGAGAGGGACAGAGAGAGAGAGGGACAGAGAGAGAGAGGGACAGAGAGAGAGAGGGACAGAGAGAGAGAGGGACAGAGAGAGAGAGGGACAGAGAGAGAGAGGGACAGAGAGAGAGAGGGACAGAGAGAGAGAGGGACAGAGAGAGAGAGGGACAGAGAGAGAGAGGGACAGAGAGAGAGAGGGACAGAGAGAGAGAGGGACAGAGAGAGAGAGGGACAGAGAGAGAGAGGGACAGAGAGAGAGAGGGACAGAGAGAGAGAGGGACAGAGAGAGAGAGGGACAGAGAGAGAGAGGGACAGAGAGAGAGAGGGACAGAGAGAGAGAGGGACAGAGAGAGAGAGGGACAGAGAGAGAGAGGGACAGAGAGAGAGAGGGACAGAGAGAGAGAGGGACAGAGAGAGAGAGGGACAGAGAGAGAGAGGGACAGAGAGAGAGAGGGACAGAGAGAGAGAGGGACAGAGAGAGAGAGGGACAGAGAGAGAGAGGGACAGAGAGAGAGAGGGACAGAGAGAGAGAGGGACAGAGAGAGAGAGGGACAGAGAGAGAGAGGGACAGAGAGAGAGAGGGACAGAGAGAGAGAGGGACAGAGTGAGAGAGACAGACAGAGTGAGAGAGACAGACAGAGAGATAGAGAGACAGAGAGAGAGATAGAGAGACAGAGAGAGAGATAGAGAGACAGAGAGAGAGATAGAGAGACAGAGAGAGAGATAGAGAGACAGAGAGAGAGATAGAGAGACAGAGAGAGAGAGATAGAGAGACAGAGAGAGAGAGACAGAGAGAGAGAGGGACAGAGAGAGAGAGGGACAGAGAGAGAGAGGGACAGAGAGAGAGAGGGACAGAGAGAGAGAGGGACAGAGAGAGAGAGAGACAGAGAGAGAGAGGGACAGAGAGAGAGAGGGACAGAGAGAGAGAGGGACAGAGAGAGAGAGGGACAGAGAGAGAGAGGGACAGAGAGAGAGAGGGACAGAGAGAGAGAGGGACAGAGAGAGAGAGGGACAGAGAGAGAGAGGGACAGAGAGAGAGAGGGACAGAGAGAGAGAGGGACAGAGAGAGAGAGGGACAGAGAGAGAGAGGGACAGAGAGAGAGAGGGACAGAGAGAGAGAGGGACAGAGAGAGAGAGGGACAGAGAGAGAGAGGGACAGAGAGAGAGAGGGACAGAGAGAGAGAGGGACAGAGAGAGAGGGACAGAGAGGGACAGAGAGGGACAGAGAGAGAGAGGGACAGAGAGAGAGAGGGACAGAGAGAGAGAGGAACAGAGAGAGAGAGGAACAGAGAGAGAGAGGGACAGAGAGAGAGGGACAGAGAGAGAGAGGAACAGAGAGAGAGAGGGACAGAGAGAGAGAGGGACAGAGAGAGAGAGGGACAGAGCGAGAGAGGGATAGAGTGAGAGAGAGAGACAGAGAGATAGAGAGACAACATGTCACAACCTGAGGACTGTTTAAAATTAAGACTGTTTAAAATTAATATTGAACGTACCAAATGAAGTACAAAGACTGTTTAAATTAATATTCTTTAAAAGTAATATTGTATGTACCCAACAATGTCAAATCGATTGACACCTACAGAATGTTGGAAAACTGTACCTTTTTGCTATGTAAGCTTTGGCAATATGGTTCTCTGTAAACTTTCATGCCAATAAAGCATTTGAATTGGAATTGGAATTGGACAGCGAGAGAGAGGGACAGAGAGAGAGAGGGACAGAGAGAGAGGGGGACAGAGAGAGAGAGAGAGAGAGAGAGAGAGAGAGGGACAGAGGTGTGTAACTTTCATGCCAATAAAGCATTTGAATTGGAATTGGAATTGGACAGAGAGAGAGGGACAGAGAGAGAGAGGGACAGAGAGAGAGAGGGACAGAGAGAGAGAGAGAGAGGGACAGAGAGAGAGGGACAGAGAGAGGGACAGAGAGAGAGAGAGAGGGACAGAGAGAGAGAGTTGGACAGAGAGGGACAGAGAGAGAGAGAGACAGAGAGAGGGACAGAGAGAGAGAGCGACAGAGAGAGAGAGGGACAGAGAGAGAGAGGGACAGAGAGAGAGAGGGACACAGAGAGAGAGGGAAAGAGAGAGAGAGGGAAAGAGAGAGAGAGGGACAGAGAGAGAGAGGGACAGAGAGAGATAGAGAGACAGAGGGAGAGGGACAGAGTGAGAGAGAGAGAGAGACAGAGAGATAGAGGGATAGAGAGAGAGAGGGACAGAGAGAGAGGGACAGAGAGAGAGAGAGGGACAGAGAGAGAGGGACAGAGAGAGAGAGGGACAGAGAGAGAAGGACAGAGATATATATATATATAGAGAGAGAGAGAGAGAGAGAGAGAGAGAGGGACAGAGAGAGAGAGAGAGAGGGACAGAGAGAGAGAGAGAGAGGGACAGAGAGAGAGAGAGAGAGGGACAGAGAGAGAGAGAGGGACAGAGAGAGAGAGGGACAGAGAGAGAGAGGGACAGAGAGAGAGAGGGACAGAGAGAGAGAGGGACAGAGAGAGAGAGGGACAGAGAGAGAGAGAGGGGGACAGAGAGCGAGAGGGACAGAGAGAGAGAGGGACATAGAGAGAGAGGGACAGAGAGAGAGAGGGAGAGAGAGAGACAGAGACAGAGACTATATAAATGCGTTCTTTCCACATAAGCTGCTGGAATATCCAGGGCCTCCGCTCCTCAACTTTTGGGATGAAGAGTACAGACCCTGAATTCCTAAAAGCTATAAAAGACATTGATATAATTGTGTTAACAGAAACATGGTGCCAAAAGGACGTGCCGACCCACTGTCCTCCAATGTACCATGAAATCATTGTGCCCTCAGTAAAGAACACTAAAACACGCAAGGGCAGAACCTCCGGGGGAATATTGGTGTTGTATAAGGGAGAACTGGACAAACACATCTCACCGGTAAAACAGGGAAAATCACACGTATGGCTAAAACTAGATAAAAATATAGGAATAGCAAAAAAAGATGTTTACTTATGTGCGATCTACATACCTCCAATAGAATCGCCATATTTCGAAGAGGAGTTATTTGATACTCTCCACATGGAAATCAGCCATTTCCAGGCCCAAGGAAAGGTGATAATATGTGGGGACCTAAATGCAAGGACCGGTTGTGAACCTGACTTCATAGACCCACAGGGAAACAACCATGTGTTTGGCCAGACCCCTTTAGATGTCACACCAGCCATCGCAAATCGGAACAACCTTGATCGTGAAATAAATAAAAGCGGTAGGGAGGTAGTGCAACTCTGCCGAGCCTTAGGCCTGTACATAGTTAACGGTAGGTTCAGAGGGGACTCCCTAGGGAGACTCACATACTCCTCAAATCTTGGGTCTAGTGTGGTGGACTATACAATCACTGACCTGGACCCCTGCGATATCAACTCATTCACTGTCAGGCAGCAATCCCCCCTCTCAGACCATAACCAAATAAATATGTACCTTAAACTTTCTGCCCAAACTACAGACATGAAAAAGGAACCCAGTAAGCTCCATAAAATAAACCAGACATACAGATGGGCCCCAGACAGTGGAGAAAAATTCATCACAGCACTAAAGTCACCTGATCTCACAAGTAAAATATCAAAATTTAAAGAAATCCCATACGAGATCACCAGAGATGGTGTAAACATGACCATGGAGGATATAAATATGATCTTCCATGAGGCAGCTGTAAAAGCCGACCTTGTGAAACAGAAGAGGAAGCGTCACAAAAGACAAAATAAAAATAAGAAATGGTTTGACCACGAATGCAAAAATGCCAGAAAAGACCTGAGAAAAATATCAAACCAAAAGCATCGCCAACCAAACAATCCGGACCTACGTACTAGATACAATGAAACCCTCAAAAGATATAAACACACCATTAGGAACAAAACACAAAACTATACCCACAAAATACTCGAAGAAATTGAAAACTCCACCAATCCAAAACAATTCTGGGAAATGTGGAATAACCTGAGTACAACACAATTGCAAGCATTACCAATCCAAGATGGCGACATCTGGAGAACACATTTTGAAAACCTCTACAAAGACATCCCAATAAACAAAACAAACCCAAGTCAACATCAGGTCACAGAAAAACTCCACACATTAGAAGCAACAATTAAAGACAACCAAAACCCTCTAGACTCCCCAATCACATGGAAAGAACTGGCCACAAAAACAAAATCTCTCCACCTAAAGAAAGCCTGTGGCCCAGACAACATCAAAAATGAAATGCTCAAGTTCAGCAATATGGAGATGCAGGGTGCGGTACTCAAATTATTCAACATCATGTTACGTTCAGGCTGTTTTCCCGATATCTGGTGCCAAGGACTAATCTCCCCCATATATAAAAGTGGAAACAAATCAGACCCAAATAACTACCGCGGCATCTGTGTCAACAGTTGTCTAGGGAAGTTATTCTGCAGTATTCTAAATAGTAGATTACTTGATTTTCTTAACAAACATAATATCCTCAGAAAAAACCAAATAGGCTTTCTTCCAAAACACCGCACCGCCGACCATATCTATACCCTTCACACCCTCATTGGAAAACATATACACCAAACAAAAAATGGGAAAATATTCGCCTGTTTCATCGACTTCAAGAAAGCCTTTGACTCTATATGGCACGAAGGGCTCTATTATAAACTTCTTCAGTGTGGAATAGGGGGCAAAGTCTATGACCTTATTAAATCAATGTATCTGAAAAACAAATGCGGGGTCAAAATTGGAGACAAACGCACCGATTTCTTCACCCAGAGAAGAGGCGTCCGGCAGGGCTGCAATTTGAGCCCGACCCTGTTCAACATATACATAAATGAATTAGCAGACATGCTGGAGCAAAGCGAGTCACCAGGTCTCCGTCTCCTGGATGGAGAAGTGAAATCCCTGTTCTATGCGGACGACCTGGTTCTGCTGTCTTCCACAGAACAGGGATTACAGCAACAACTAGACCTACTCGACAAATACTGCCAAAATTGGGCTCTAACAGTAAATCTAAAGAAAACCAACATCATGATTTTTCAAAAAAGGCCCAGATGTCAGGAAAACAAATACCAGTTTACCCTCAGTGATACCACTATAGGACACACTATGAGCTACACCTACCTTGGTCTAACTATTACAGCATCAGGGAGCTTCAGCATAGCAGTGAATGCACTAAAAGAAAAAGCCCGAAGAGCCCTATATGCAATAAAAAGAAAATTCTACAACATCCAAATCCCAATCAAAATCTGGCTCAAAATATTTGACAGCATAATCCTGCCCATTGCACTGTACGGTAGTGAAGTATGGGGCCCGCTAAATCACCAAAGCTACACTAAATGGGAAAAACACACAACAGAAGCCCTACATGCAGAATTCTGCCGAAGCATCCTTCGCACCCACAGAAAAACGCCAACAAATGCATGCAGAGCCGAACTAGGCAGATACCCACTGATAATAAACCTCGACAAACGAGCACTAAACTTCCTAAATCACCTCAAATCTAGCTCCCCAGACACCCTTCATTTCAAAGCCTTTCAAACCCAAGAGCTAAACCCAGAAAAGAGTCCCCTGAGTCAGCTGCTACTGAAACTAAGTACTCAGCCGGACCCTGACCAGCCCCAGACCAACACAGCCGTCCAAACACCAATCCGAGTGAACCAAATCATTAAAAAATGCAAAGAAACCTACCTGGAACATTGGAACAAAATAACCGAAAGCCAAAGCAGATTAGAATGTTACCGGGCCCTAAAAAGAGAATATAAACTGGCAGACTACCTCACGACCATCAGAGACACAAAACAGAGACAGACCCTCACCAGGTACAGACTAAGCGACCACCAACTGGAAATTGAAAAAGGCAGATACAAGAAATCCTGGCAGCCTAGAGAGAATAGAATATGCGATCAATGTCTGGCCGGCGAGGTTGAAACAGAGATGCATTTCCTCCTAAAATGCGAAAAATTCAACACATCAAGAAACATATTATTCAACAAGCTAAGCCAAACAACCCCAGATTTCAAGGAATTGGATGACCTGTCAAAATTGAGATTAGTCCTAGGAGAAGGAGACAGACCATACCTTGGGGCCAAATATGTAACAACATGTCACAACCTGAGGACTGTTTAAAATTAAGACTGTTTAAAATTAATATTGAACGTACCAAATGCAGTACAAAGACTGTTTAAAATTAATATTGTTTGAAAGTAGTATTGTATGTACCCAACAAATGTCAAATCGATTGACACCTACAGAATGTTGGAAAACTGTACCTTTTTGCTATGTAAGCTTTGGCAATATGGTTCTCTGTAAACTTTCATGCCAATAAAGCATTTGAATTGAATTGAATTGAATTGAATTGAATTGAATTGAGAGAGGGGGGCAGAGAGATAGAGGGTGAGAGAGAGAGGGACACAGAGAGAGAGAGACAGAGAGAGAGAGAGACAGAGAGAGATAGGCAGAGGGAGAGGGACAGAGAGAGAGAGGGACAGAGAGAGAGAGGGACAGAGAGAGAGAGGGACAGAGAGAGAGAGGGACAGAGAGAGAGAGGGACAGAGAGAGAGAGAGACAGAGAGAGAGAGAGGGACAGAGAGAGAGAGAGGGACAGAGAGAGAGAGGGACAGAGAGAGAGAGGGACCGAGAGAGAGAGGGACAGAGAGAGAGAGGGACATAGAGAGAGAGGGACATAGAGAGAGAGAGACAGAGAGAGAGAGAGAGACAGAGTGAGAGGGACAGAGAGAGAGAGAGTGATAGAGAGAGAGGGACAGAGAGAGAGAGGGACAGAGAGATAGAGAGACAGAGAGAGACAGGGACAGAGAGAGAGAGGGACAGAGAGAGACAGGGACAGAGAGAGAGAGGGACAGAGAGAGAGAGAGAGAGAGAGAGAGAGGGACAGAGAGAGAGGGACAGAGAGAGAGAGGGACAGAGAGAGAGGGGGAGAGAGAGAGAGGGGGAGAGAGAGAGAGGGGGAGAGAGAGAGAGGGGGAGAGAGAGAGAGGGGGACAGAGAGAGAGGGGGACAGAGAGAGAGGGGGACAGAGAGAGAGGGGGACAGAGAGAGAGGGGGACAGAGAGAGAGGGGGACAGAGAGAGAGAGAGACAGAGAAAGAGAGAGAGAGGGACAGAGAGAGAGAGACAGAGAGACTCTTGGGTCTAGTGTGGTGGACTATACAATCACTGACCTGGACCCCTGCGATATCAACGCATTCACTGTCAGGCAGCAATCCCCCCTCTCAGACCATAACCAAATAAATGTGTACCTTAAACTTTCTGCCCAAACTACAGACACAAAAAAGGAACACAGTAAGCTACATAAAATAAACCAGACATACAGATGGGCCCCAGACAGTGGAGATAAATTCATCACAGCACTAAATTCACCTGATCTCACAAGTAAAATTTCAAAATTTAAAGAAAATCTATATGAGATCACCAGAGATGGTGTAAACACGGCCATAGAGGATATAAATATGATCTTCCATGAGGCAGCTGTAAAAGCCGACCTCGTGAAACAGAAGAGGAAGCATCACAAAAGACAAAATAAAAATATGAAATGGTTTGACCACGAATGCAAAAATGCCAGAAAAGACCTGAGAAAAATATCAAACCAAAAGCATCGGCAACCAAACAATCCGGACCTACGTACTAGATACAATGAAACCCTCAAAAGATATAAACACACCATTAGGAACAAAACACAAAACTATACCCACAAAATACTCGAAGAAATTGAAAACTCCACCAATCCAAAACAATTCTGGGAAATGTGGAATAACCTGAGTACAACACAATTGCAAGCATTACCAATCCAAGATGGCGACATCTGGAGAACACACTTTGAAAACCTCTACAAAGACATCCCAAAAAACAAAACAAACCCAAGTCAACATCAGGTCACAGAAAAACTCCACACATTAGAAGCAACAATTAAAGACAACCAAAACCCTCTAGACTCCCCAATCACATGGAAAGAACTGGCCACAAAAACAAAATCTCTCCACCTAAAGAAAGCCTGTGGCCCAGACAACATCAAAAATGAAATGCTAAAGTTCAGCAATATGGAGATGCAGGGTGCAATACTCAAACTATTCAACATCATATTACGCTCAGGCTGTTTTCCCGATATCTGGTGCCAAGGACTAATCTCCCCCATATATAAAAGTGGAAACAAATCAGACCCAAATAACTACCGCGGCATCTGTGTCAACAGTTGTCTAGGGAAGTTATTCTGCAGTATTCTAAATAGTAGATTACTTGATTTTCTTAACAAACATAATATCCTCAGAAAAAACCAAATAGGCTTTCTTCCAAAACACCGCACCGCCGACCATATCTATACCCTTCACACGCTCATTGAAAAACATAAACACCAAACAAAAAATGGGAAAATATTCGCCTGTTTCATCGACTTCAAGAAAGCCTTTGACTCTATATGGCACGAAGGGCTCTATTATAAACTTCTTCAGTGTGGAATAGGGGGCAAAGTCTATGACCTTATTAAATCAATGTATCTGAAAAACAAATGCGGGGTCAAAATTGGAGACAAACGCACCGATTTCTTCACCCAGAGAAGAGGCGTCCGGCAGGGCTGCAATTTGAGCCCGACCCTGTTCAACATATACATAAATGAATTAGCAGACATGCTGGAGCAAAGCGAGTCACCAGGTCTCCGTCTCCTGGATGGAGAAGTGAAGTCCCTGTTCTATGCGGACGACCTGGTTCTGCTGTCTCCCACAGAACAGGGATTACAGCAACAACTAGACCTACTCGACAAATACTGCCAAAATTGGGCTCTAACAGTAAATCTAAAGAAAACCAACATCATGATTTTTCAGAAAAGACCCAGATGTCAGGAAAACAAATACCAGTTTACCCTCAGTGATACCACTATAGGACACACTATGAGCTACACCTACCTTGGTCTAACTATTACAGCATCAGGGAGCTTCAGCATAGCAGTGAATGCACTAAAAGAAAAAGCCCGAAGAGCCCTATATGCAATAAAAAGAAAATTCTACAACATCCAAATCCCAATCAAAATCTGGCTCAAAATATTTGACAGCATAATCCTGCCCATTGCACTGTACGGTAGTGAAGTATGGGGCCCGCTAAATCACCAAAGCTACACTAAATGGGAAAAACACACAATAGAAGCCCTACATGCAGAATTCTGCCGAAGCATCCTTCGCACCCAAAGAAAAACGCCAACAAATGCATGCAGAGCCGAACTAGGCAGATACCCACTGATAATAAACATCCAAAAACGAGCACTAAACTTCCTAAATCACCTCAAATCTAGCTCCCCAGACACCCTTCATTTCAAAGCCTTTCAGACCCAAGAGCTAAACCCAGAAAAGAGTCCCCTGAGTCAGCTGCTACTGAAACTAAGTACTCAGCCGGACCCTGACCAGCCCCAGACCAACACAGCCGTCCAAACACCAATCCGAGTGAACCAAATCATTAAAAAATGCAAAGAAACCTACCTGGAACATTGGAACAAAATAACCGAAAGCCAAAGCAGATTAGAATGTTACCGGGCCCTAAAAAGAGAATATAAACTGGCAGACTACCTCACGACCATCAGAGACACAAAACAGAGACAGACCCTCACCAGGTACAGACTAAGCGACCACCAACTGGAAATTGAAAAAGGCAGATACAAGAAATCCTGGCAGCCTAGAGAGAATAGAATATGCGATCAATGTCTGGCTGGCGAGGTTGAAACAGAAATGCATTTCCTCCTAAAATGCGAAAAATTCAACACATCAAGAAACACATTATTCAACAAGCTAAGCCAAACAACCCCAGATTTCAAGGAATTGGATGATCTGTCAAAATTGAGATTAGTCCTGGGAGAAGGAGACAGACCATACCTTGGGGCTAAATATGTAACAACATGTCACAACCTGAGGACTGTTTAAAAGTAAGACTGTTTAAAATTAATATTGAACGTACCAAATGAAGTAGAAAGACTGTTTAAAATTAATATTGTTTAAAAGTAATATTGTATATACCCAACAAATGTCAAATCGATTGACACCTACAGAATGTTGGAAAACTGTACCTTTTTGCAATGTAAGCTTTGGCAATATGGTTCTCTGTAAACTTTCATGCCAATAAAGCATTTGAACTGAACTGAACTGAACTGAGAGAGAGAGGGACAGAGAGAGAGAGGGACAGAGAGAGAGAGGTACAGAGAGAGAGGGACAGAGACAGAGAGAGGGACAGAGAGAGAGAGAGAGACAGAGAGGGACAGAGAGAGAGAGAGACAGAGAGAGAGGGACAGAGAGAGAGGGACAGAGAGAGAGGGACAGAGAGAGAGAGGGACAGAGAGGGAGAGGGACAGAGAGGGAGAGGGACAGAGAGAGAGAGGGACAGAGAGAGAGAGGGACAGAGAGAGAGAGGGACAGAGAGAGAGGGACAGAGAGAGAGAGGGACAGAGAGAGAGAGGGACAGAGAGAGAGGGACAGAGAGAGAGGGACAGAGAGAGAGGGACAGAGAGAGAGAGGGACAGAGAGAGAGAGGGACAGAGAGAGAGAGGGACAGAGAGAGAGAGGGACAGAGAGAGAGAGAGAGACAGAGAGATAGAGAGACAGAGAGAGAGGGACAGAGAGAGAGAGAGAGAGAGACAGAGAGATAGAGGGGCAGAGAGAGAGAGGGACAGAGAGAGAGGGACAGAGAGAGAGAGAGGGACAGAGAGAGAGAGAGGGACAGAGAGAGAGTGACAGAGAGAGAGAGGGACAGAGAGAGAGGGACAGAGATATATATATATATATATATATATATATATATATAGAGAGAGAGGGACAGAGAGAGAGAGAGGGACAGAGAGAGAGGGACAGAGAGAGAGGGACAGAGTGAGAGAGAGACAGATAGATAGAGAGGGACAGAGAGAGAGAGAGAGACAGAGAGAGAGAGGGACAGAGAGAGGGACAGAGAGAGAGGGACAGAGAGAAAGAGAGACAGAGAGAGAGAGAGGGACAGAGAGAGAGAGAGGGACAGAGAGAGAGAGGGACAGAGAGAGAGGGACAGAGAGAGAGAGGGAGAGAGGGACAGAGAGAGAGGGACAGAGAGAGAGGGACAGAGAGAGAGGGACAGAGAGAGAGAGAGACAGATAGATAGAGAGACAGAGAGAGAGGGACAGAGAGAGAGAGAGAGACAGAGAGAGAGAGGGACAGAGAGAGAGGGACAGGCAGAGAGGGACAGAGAGAAAGAGAGACAGAGAGAGAGAGGGACAGAGAGAGAGAGGGACAGAGAGAGAGAGGGACAGAGAGAGAGAGGGACAGAGAGAGAGAGGGACAGAGAGAGAGAGGGACAGAGAGAGAGAGGGACAGAGAGAGAGATAGACAGAGAGAGAGAGAGAGAGGGACAGCGAGAGAGGGACAGAGAGAGAGAGGGACAGAGAGAGAGGGACAGAGCGAGAGAGAGACAGAGAGAGAGAGAGGGACAGAGAGAGAGAGAGGGACAGAGAGAGAGAGAGGGACAGAGAGAGAGGGACAGAGAGAGAGAGGGACAGATATATATATATATATATAGAGAGAGAGAGAGAGAGGCACTGTACGGCAGTGAAGTATGGGGCCCGCTAAATCACCAAAGCTACACTAAATGGGAAAAACATACAATAGAAGCCCTACATGCAGAATTCTGCCGAAGCATCCTTCGCACCCAAAGAAAAACGCCAACAAATGCATGCAGAGCCGAACTAGGCAGATACCCACTGATAATAAACATCCAAAAACGAGCACTAAACTTCCTAAATCACCTCAAATCTAGCTCCCCAGACACCCTTCATTTCAAAGCCTTTCAGACCCAAGAGCTAAACCCAGAAAAGAGTCCCCTGAGTCAGCTGCTACGGAAACTAAGTACTCAGCCGGACCCTGACCAGCCCCAGACCAACACAGCCGTCCAAACACCAATCCGAGTGAACCAAATCATTAAAAAATGCAAAGAAACCTACCTGGAACATTGGAACAAAATAACCGAAAGCCAAAGCAGGTTAGAATGTTACCGGGCCCTAAAAAGAGAATATAAACTGGCAGACTACCTCACGACCATCAGAGACACAAAACAGAGACAGACCCTCACCAGGTACAGACTAAGCGACCACCAACTGGAAATTGAAAAAGGCAGATACAAGAAATCCTGGCAGCCTAGAGAGAATAGAATATGCGATCAATGTCTGGCTGGCGAGGTTGAAACAGAAATGCATTTCCTCCTAAAATGCGAAAAATTCAACACATCAAGAAACATATTATTCAACAAGCTAAGCCAAACAACCCCAGATTTCAAGGAATTGGATGATCTGTCAAAATTGAGATTAGTCCTAGGAGAAGGAGACAGACCATACCTTGGGGCCAAATATGTAACAACATGTCACAACCTGAGGACTGTCTAAAATTAAGACTGTTTAAAATTAATATTGAACGTACCAAATGAAGTACAAAGACTGTTTAAAATTAATATTGTTTAAAAGTAATATTGTATGTACCCAACAAATGTCAAATCGATTGACACCTACAGAATGTTGGAAAACTGTACCTTTTTGCAATGTAAGCTTTGGCAATATGGTGCTCTGTAAACTTTCATGCCAATAAAGCATTTGAATTGGAATTGGAATTGGAATTGGAGAGAGACAGAGAGAGAGAGACAGAGAGAGAGGGACAGAGAGAGAGGGAGACAGAGAGAGAGGGACAGAGAGAGAGAGGGACAGAGAGAGAGAGAGACAGAGAGAGAGAGAGAGACAGAGAGAGAGAGGGACAGAGAGAGAGAGTGACAGGGAGAGAGAGAGACAGAGAGCGAGAGAGAGACACAGAGAGAGAGGGAGAGAGAGAGAGACAGAGAGAGGGGGACAGAGAGAGAGAGACAGAGAGAGAGGGACAGAGAGAGAGAGGGACAGAGAGAGAGAGGGACAGAGAGAGAGAGGGACAGAGAGAGAGAGGGACAGAGAGAGAGAGGGACAGAGAGAGAGAGGGACAGAGAGAGAGAGAGAGAGGGAGAGAGAGAGAGGGAGAGAAAAATAAACTACGAAAAATGGTTTGACTCCGATTGCTAAAACATGAGGAAAAAACTCAGAAAAATATCAAACCTAAAACACAGACAACCAGAAAACGAGGAATTACGCCTTACTTATTGTCAGGCACTAACACAATACAAACGCACACTCAGAACCAAGAAAGAGCAGTATATTAAGAATACACTCATCTCCATTGAGGAATCCATTGATTCCAATTGTTTCTTTGACAAGTGGAATATATTACACAAAAAACAACACGATGAATTGGCAATTCAAAACGGAGACACATGAGAAAACCATTTTGAAAAATTATACCAGAAAAACACACTAAGCCCAGAGCAATACCAAATATGCGAAAAACTGGCAAAGCTAGAATCTTCCATAAAAGATAACCAAAACCCGATAGACCCCATAATATCTGAAAAAGAGCTAATGGAAAAACTCAAGGACCTGCGACCAGGAAAGGCTTGCAGGCAGAAGGCATCCTAAGCGAGATGATTAAACACACGGACGATAAAATGAGATTGGCTATACTGAAACTCTTCAACTTGGTTCTGAGTGTCGGTTACTTCCCTGATATCTGGAACAAAGGACTCATAACGCCCATATACAAAAGTGGGGATAAAGGTGACCCAAATATCTATCGAGGCATCTGTGTAAACAGTAACCTGGGGAAGGTTTTCTGTAGTATCATAAACAAAAGACTTATAAACTTCCTTGAGGAGCACAGTGTCTTGAGTAAAAGCCAAATTGGATTCCTGCCAAACTATAGAACATCAGATCATATCTTCACCCTACAGACCCTAATTGACAAACACGTTCACCATAACAAAAGCAAAATCTACGCATGCTTTGTAGATTTCCAGAAGGCTTTCGATTCCATCTGGCACGACGGCCTATTCCTGAAAATTATCGAAAGCGGGGGAGGGGGAAAAACATATGATGTAATTAAATCAATGTATAAAAACAACAAATGTGCAGTTAAAATTGGAGACAAACATACAAAATACTTCCCACAGGGGCGGGGGGGGGGGCGGACGCAGGGCTCGCCAATCTCACCAACACTCTTTAATATTTACATAAATGAATTGGCAAAACTACTTGAACAATCTACAGCACCCAGCCTCACCCTATATGAATCCAAGGTTAAATTCCTCCTCTATGCAGACGACCTGGTTCTGCAGTCACCAACTAAGGAGGGTCTACAGCAGAACCTGGATCTGCTGGAGTCGGTCTGTCAGACCTGGGCCCTGACAGTAAACCTCCAAAAAACCAAAGTCCTCGTGTTCCAGCAAAGATCCAGACATCAGGGACCCAAAATAAATCTCACACTAGGAACAACTAAAATCGAACAAACCACTAACTATACAGACTTGGGCATTAAAATCAGCCCTACGGGAAATTTCAAACTGGCTGTGAATGAACTGAAAAAGAAAGCAAGAAGGGCCTTCTATGCCATTAAAAGACCAATCCAAATAGAAATCCCAATTAGCATTTGGCTCAAAATTTTCAAATCAGTAATTGAACCAATTGCACTCTATGGCAGTGAAGTGTTGGGACCGCTAACACAACAAGAATTTGCAAAATGGGACAAACACCCAATTGAGATCCTACATGCAGAATTCTGTAAAAGTATCCTCCGGACTCAAAGGAAAACCATAAACAATGCATGCAGGGCAGAACTCAGCCAATTTCCACTAATAATTACTATCTAAAAAAGAGCCACCAAATTTTGGAAACACCTAAAAATGAGCAACCCCCACTGCTATCATTACGAAGCCTTGAAATGCCAAGAGAGGACCATAAAGAATAACTCCCTCAGTCAACTAGTCCTGGGATTCAGTGAAGCAACCACTAACACTACTAACAATAACCAGCCCCAGGACAGAGACATCGTAACACAGAGAATTCGACCCAACAAAATTGTCACTAAACAAAAGGAAAAATACCTGTCATATTGGGCAGAAACATCAAAAACCCAAAGCAAACTCAATTGCTACTTGGCACTTAACAGACAATACAACATGGCTGAGTACCTGACCATGGTAAAGGATAACAAACTGAGAAAAACCTTGACAAGGTACAGACATAGCGAACATAGCCTGGCGATCGAAAAAGGCAGACACAGGCAGACCAGGCTGCCAAGAGAGGACAGGATATGTTCTCACTGCAGTCAGGGAGTGGTGGAGACAGAGATGCACTTCCTCACAGCCTGTGGAAAATATCAGGGCATCAGGGAGAATTTCTACCAAAAATTCTCACAAATATGCCCTGAATTCAGAAATTTGAATGACGACCAAAAACTCCTATACCTACTAGGGGAAGAGAGAAACTGTGTAACACTAGTGGCACACTATGTTACAGCTTGCCATAAACAGAGGGACAACCAGTAAACCTAAGAAAAGAGTATATATAAATAATGCAAATGTATTGTTATACACTCAGGGATATATCTGTTTATACACTGTACGAATAGATCTGCGTTTATGTGTTCAACCATGAATGTATTTTGATGCGTTGGCAACATAAGATGTACCTTATCATGCCAATAAAGCGATTTGAATTGAACTGAATGGATTTGAGAGAGGGAGAGAGAGAGAGAGGGACAGAGAGACAGAGGGACAGAGAGAGAGGGACGGAGAGAGAGAGGGACAGAGAGAGAGAGGGACAGAGAGAGAGAGGGACAGAGAGAGAGAGGGACAGAGAGAGAGAGGGACAGAGAGAGAGAGGGACAGAGAGAGAGAGACAGAGAGAGAGAGACAGAGAGAGAGAGGGACAGAGAGAGAGAGGGACAGAGAGAGAGAGGGACAGAGAGAGAGAGGGACAGAGAGAGAGGGACAGAGAGAGAGAGGGACAGAGAGAGAGAGGGACAGAGAGAGAGAGGGACAGAGAGAGAGAGGGACAGAGAGAGAGAGGGACAGAGAGAGAGAGAGGGACAGAGAGAGAGGGACAGAGAGAGAGAGGGAACGAGAGAGAGAGGGACAGAGATATTTATATATAGAGAGAGAGAGAGATAGAGAGAGAGAGAGAGAGGGACAGAGAGAGAGAGAGAGAGACAGAGAGTGAAAGGGACAGAGAGAGAGAGAGGGACAGAGAGAGAGGGACAGAGAGAGAGGGACAGAGAGAGAGGGACAGAGAGAGAGAGGGTCACAGAGAGAGAGAGAGAGGCAGAGAGATAGAGAGACAG